>NC_054535.1:80106602-80459102 GCF_017654505.1 Polyodon spathula
TTTAAAAATAAATAGAACATTGATACAAAATAAGGTCTATGTAATTTAAATAACATTTGGACTGTAATTTAGCTGCTGTAAGATATTTTATAGAAAGAACCATGTTTGTATTTGAGTCAAACCAGCAAAACGTGTTGTAATATGACAGTATCAGAAAAAATAATGTCTTGGGTTCATTCGTAAATATGGCATTTCATCAGTACATTTGGTCTTTTTTGTTGATTGTTAACAAAAGGTAAGCTAGTGGAGGAGAAGGCATTTTGAGCAAAATTCCTTTTTACTGTAAATGCATTGAGCAGTAGGTGTCCTATTATTTTTGTCTTTGTTCCATCCAGTGTTTCTTTATTGGCTGATTTTATGGGCTGATTTCTACATTTTACAGAAAGGTTGCGGTAATAGACCCAAAGCTCTGACACCATGCATTTTCTCACAGGTTTGCTTTCAATGCTTATTCTACTTTTTTTTTTTTTTTAAGTGTTTGACTGAATCAAGGACTGTTTAACTGTTTAAAAAAAATGATATATAGACAGATAGATAGACAGACAAGCACACACAAAGCACTGCCTTTTGTTCTCTTTGTAAGTTCCAAATACAAAATCACAAAACCAATATGCAGTCTCTGCTTGAGAGAGACTGATGACTGAATGAAGTTATAGCTATCAATCTGGATACATGTGTCACTTGATACTGAGCATGTTTATATTCCTGAGCTATACATATGGTGCATCTACCCTTGACCTGCTCTGAAGATCTTTTGTGGCATGAAAGGGTTTTTTGTGGCATGAAATAATTTATTAAAAAAAAAAAAAAGTTTTAAAAAATCTTACTCTTCAGAAAGGTGTTAGCAGTGTTATGTCCAACCGCCTGTGAGTACAAAGCAGCCGTGCTTTTAGAGACGAGGTCAAATCAGTGTTGATTTGATTGTGTTTAATGATGCCGTGGCTTGACATGGAGAACCAGTCACAATGTTCCTAAAACTGCAGTGTTGTAGCAGAAGTGATATTTCGTAAACATCCCACATATCGGGGCATAAACTTGGAAATGTTTGTCCTTATATCTGTTAAGAATGTGCATTACTGTTTTGTTTTTTTTGTTTATTTTTTTGACTAAATTGATTGCCCCTCATTCTCATAATAGGATGGAAAAAACTGAGTACTACTAAAAGCTTTTTTGTATTTTTTGATGATAGTGGATTCTTCTTTAGTGCTGGCTACCATTTTCTTTTTTGAAAAGGTACAGCAGTGTTGGGAATTGTGTCAAAAACACATTCACAAACTCTGGCGAACCATTCACAGAAATGTCTTTATTATTCATAATATAAATACTTCTGAGCCCTTAGTAAAAGAAGATATGTACATATTGTGGCAAACCGGGGTAAGCTAGCCACTTTTAAGGACCCTTTCCCTGTCTTGTGGTGTAAAAGAAGTAATCACACAGCTGATGAGGTGTCAACAGGACAGTGCCTTTATATTTATATACATGCAAAACAAAAACAAACAAAAGCCTAACTCCTCCAAGAAGTGCTTACTAAACTTTTCCCAAGTTCTAACTACAACTAGACGGCTAAGCCGTTTACCAGTCACCAAAACCAATACTTGACAAGAATGAACCACATCCCTTTCCAGGTCTGAACCACGCAGGTGTCTTTTCAGGCCTTAGCCTTAACACAGACGCTGACATGCCTTCCATACCTGCTTAAATACACCTGCCTTGATTATTAGCAGGTGTGCTTAAATACATTAATACAGCAATCAACACTGTCAATTAAACAGTGATATTAAACTGTGCAAGCAGCCGCAAAACACACAATTTCGATGTCACTAATACATATATATATATATAACAGCTTAAACAACTTTGGAAAGGAGTCAAGATTGTAGCTTCATTTGAAAGGCAGTTTTTCATAAAATACATTTTGCGTTACAATGATAGGACCCAATTTCTGAAGAATCTCCCATTCCCTCTTTGTCAGGAGTAATGAGTTGTCTTATTGCTGTAAAAAAAAAAAAAAAGGATCATACTGTCATGTAGAAATGTGATTGCAAGGCTAGAGATCATTTCCAGTTCCATAAAGGAAAACTCAATTTTCTAAGTGATACAGAAAATGAGACGCCATAGCTGTCATTATGAACTATCTCATTGCTTTCTATGTAATAGACCTGCTGAGCTATCTGTTGGAACTTAGCTGCCTCCGAATTGACAACAGAACTGAGGCTTACGACTCGCAGTGAGCAAGATGCTGAAAGATGCCTAAAGATAGAATGCCCGGGGAAAGTAAAAGTTATGCACTGCAGTACACCTGGTAGAAGAAAAATCATTCCTAATCCTCTATGTTGAGTAATAGTACATTATGAGGCTCTGTTTAACTGTAACAGATGGTAAACACATTTACATTATTACCAAGAAGTAGCTTGCTTATAATGAGTCTTTCTATTTCTGATAACAGGCATTTATACAACAATAAACTTAGGCCTAATAAGTTGATCTAACTTGTCACTTCCCCTGTAATACATACACTGTGACACAAAAAGACAAGACCTATTGTGCATCGGCAAATGAGGCTGTTGGGTAACTAATCTAAATTTCTTAAATAATTAAAAGAACATTCCTGTATTCCCTGACGCCTCAGAGAGCTGCATGTTTCTTGTTGGCAATTCTGGAACAAACTTCAAATACAGTGATTTTGATGTGACTTTCAGTAGGTTTGATAACACTGTAAAATGCAAAGTAGTGTCCTGATTCCTGAGAACTGTTCATCCCAGTGTTCTCTTTTACAATCTTTTGAAAAACCTGGACACAAGGTTCAAGGGGACTTATGCAGGGGTTCCGGATTGTGATTTGGTTGTGAAACGCTTGTTTGAGTTTGAAGCTTTCATGAACGTTTGTTTCAAGATGATGTTACACACACACACACACACACACACACACACACACACACACACACATATGGAACAACATCATGATGACTATTAAAACATTGTAATGGCTGTGCTATTGAAGGCTATGTTATTTTTTGGGGGGTTAAATTATAAATTCATGTATAATTGAATAAGAACTATTGTAAACCATTGCAGTACCTAGTACAGTGTATTTTGTAATACTTATATTGTGTCTTTTAGTTATTATTGGTGAACTCTGATAAATTCAACTCAATTTATACTTCTAGTCATCGTTTTTGGTCTCCGTCCCTTTTGAAGTGCTATTAAAAATAAAAACATGATTCTGTATCTTGTTATATTTTTGGGAAAAGCAGTCTTCATTTACATGACTGCTAAACAAGGACCAACCAAGTATGAGCAGGCTGATCCCCACTATTCCGTCCTCTTGAGTTTCATAGTCATGTTTTTTTGGGTAAATCACTCAAACTTTTCCATTTGTAATTAAGCTTTTTATGAGTGGTGCTTACAGTAGATGGATCAGTAGAATAGTTTGTTGTACTAACATAAGTGAATAGGTGTATTTATGTTTGAAACAGTAAATGGAACTATGTTGACACTCCAGTGTTGAATGTTATTTGACCATGCAAGTGCTTGTTGTTTTCCCCTTCACAGAGGTGGTTTACTTCATCAATACAACCTTGTAAACATCATTCCATTCAAGTCAGAGAATTGTAGGGTTGTTTTACAAAGTCTTGAATGATGTGTGTACATTTTTACACTCCGGTTTATAATAAATGATATATATATATAATTTGTTTTCCTTGTTACAGGATAAGAAATGGGTTCTCAATCATGAAGATGTAACACTTGCAGAGTTACTGGGCAAAGTATGTATTCAAGTCTTTATTTCAAAAATGTTAAATCATTTCAATTATTCTATTGCCATAGTTGTAAAATTGACATAAAGTATTTCAAGGAGTGATTGAAATGTTTTTCTTACCTTTCATTAGCATATCAGCAATCTCCAAGAAAACATAACATACTATAGAAGCATAGAAAGTGGGTGTAGGACTCTGAAACAATAAGTGTCCTGAAATAAATAACATAGTAATTTACTTGAATCAAAGCAAATGTAAAATTAACGACTTTTCATACCGTGGAGAGCAGACATTAATGAGAGGTAAGAAAATGTGTTTTAAATAGTTGGTTATCTCCTTTAGCAGACTCCTGCAGAACACCTCAGACAAAATGCATTGATATTATAATGCTGTACATATTTATATGAAGAAAGAAATATACCTGTAGCAATAGCAAGTGCAGTTTTTTGCCAGCTTGCTTTGTGTTCAGTGAAGGATAGCTTGCAGTTATGCACAGTTTGTTAACAAACTTTGCAGACATGTAGTGCCATGTGTACTATGAAAGAAAATAATGTGTGCTACCTCACCACGTAACCCAGCCCAAGATGCTTAGGACAAGCTTGGCAATTCTTTGTTGTACAGTATGCAGTTCCAATTTTTAACAAACCTGTTAGTGTGTTTGTTTTTATTTTTGTGCTTTATAAAGGATTTAAAGGAAGGCCTTAACAGTGTGAACAGTATGTGTGCTATGGCCAGACATTTTGCATCACCCAGAAATTTTAGGATTAAAACATCATAATAATAATAATACAAAATAAAACTGAAAAAAATTATGTAAACATAATTTTGATGTTTTAATCACAGAAACTACAAAATTATATCATCTAAGTCTACTGGAAGCTATAATAGTAGTACAGTTTTTCATGTTGGATTTCAAAATGTTACATTTTTGAATTTTTTACAGTTTTTAGTTAAGTATATGTGCAACTATAAAGTGGTATTCAATTCAATATGTTAACATGACATTATTCACCAGGGTTCATTCGACTTTATGAAGCAACATTTTTTGATTTATAGGGTGATACAAAACGTTTGACCATAGCTGTATGCTGTCCCACAGTGCAAAAATTAATTGGTTGATATGCAAGCATTTATGCAATACTTCCAGGTATGTGTTTGTTTGTTTTTAAGGGTAATTTTGGAGAAGTATTCAAAGGAACATTGAGAGACAAAACTCAAGTTGCTGTAAAAACATGTAAAGAAGATCTACCACAGGAGCTAAAAATAAAATTCTTATCAGAAGCAAGGTGAGTGTATATTATATGTGGGTAAACGCTGCATGCAGTGAGAGAGAGGGTTGCCTGTAACTCTTTTTTATAGTTTTTGTTGTTGTTTTTATTAATTTGTTTTTGTTACAGTGGATTATCGTAACAAAGCTATCCACTGTCTAAGAAAACTTTTCAAATTCACCAAGATAACAAAATAAAAAAAAAAAAACATTTTTTAAATAAAAGTAAAAATATTTTTAGGGACATTCCAGACCACCCATTTTCAGTTGCAAATCATTCTAGCTCTAATACGACAAATCACATACAAAAACTACACTGTTCTCTCTTTAAATTGTATTCAAAGTACGTCACACAGGAACTGCACCTTGACACCTTGGGCTTGTTATGTTTATTATGTTTGAATTAATTTTACAGATTGAGTGTAATTATGAGTTAATGATAATTCAGACAGAAAGTGGGATTTCTTTTTTGAAAAATAATCATCTGCGCCTTGTCTTTAAACAGGATACTTAAGCAATACGATCACCCAAATATTGTGAAGTTAATAGGAGTCTGCACACAAAGACAGCCTATTTACATTGTAATGGAACTTGTTCCAGGTAAGGATCTAAAATATGTTTACTGTCTGTGCTTAGAAAGGTAATGTGGTCTGAAACAAACAAAGAATCATTCAGCACAGCCCATAAAATAAAACAAAGAATCATTCAGCACAGCCTATACGATAAAAACTAGATGATAATGTGTAGCTGACATTTGATTTTGTATGTGCTGTTGTATGACTTTAAAGCTATAAATCATCTTTTTTATTATTTGTAACCAAACCAAACACAGTTCAGACAGGACTGTTGTTTATTTTGTTTTGCCATGTTAACTGAAGACTACAGAAACATTAATCTGTCAGACGTGTGGAATTATTTTCATGCATTCTTCCAACTCCATAGTTTTTATAGGTTGTTGGTCCACGGTGCAGGGTCAGTATTGATGTATGTATGGCAGTGAGGCATGCAATTGCACTTCAGTAAGACACACGGCTCCCAGGAGGCTGTGTTAAAACCTTAACCATCTGCAGTGAGGTCTTGATGCTGGAGGTCAAATGTAAAGCTCCCGCTACAATACCTGAGCTGCCCCGTCTTTAATGGTGTCCACTCTTCGCTAGGAAACACAGTTGCCAAATGCAAAGTTCAGATTGCCAGTCCTGTACCTTTTTTTTTTTTGTATCACAGGCTGTATTTAGGTGCATGGAGTAAAGTCATAAATACATTAAACTAAATAAAATGCAATCAGATTGAAAATTAATAAATTGGTTAGATTGGAATATGAGTAGTTAATTTGCCTATTGGACCATAGCAGGACTGCCTAGCAGACCTGGGGTTAATCATAATTATAATTACAATTACAGCACAATTGTTTGCTGTAATTGCAATAGCATTGTTGTTTTGTTCAATTACAATTAGTTACGATTATGCTGCAATGATTACAGTTACACTAAAAAGAAGCAACACACATTAACACGTTTTTTTTATTCTGAATAAGCAAGCAATTGTCACAGGCACAAATACAGAAACATACAATATAACTTACGTTAAAAAAAAAAAAAAAATGGGGTCACCAAAAATGTTTGAAAATACAATTCAACATGATTGAATGACAAACTATAAATGTGTAATTGAACTGTAATCGATCAATTATATGGTATAATTACAATTCCACAGGTGTGCTAATGTTCAGTTACAATTAAACATTACATTGACCCCAGGTCTGCTGTCTAGATTAACATAAAGCAAAATAAAATTATTGTTGCTTTAATATTTAATGTGAACTACTGCACTTGGGTGAAAGCTCTTTGGTTTCAATTTGGGAAGCGTGCCACTGTTCCACAGTTTCAATATGATGTACCGACAGAAATCAGTGACACGTTAGGCGATTTTGAACTCTGCAGTATTGCTGGAATAGTCAAGACTAGCAAAGACCAAACCTACATTTTTTACATACTCTTTTTAGAAAGCTGTGCAAGAAGGAAAGGACAACGACAAAAGAAAGCTGTTCTAGATGTAGCTGGTGTTAAGCAGGTGTTTACTCACCGAGAGCAGTCATTAATTGACATTCCAGTAGGATTTTAACTCCAGTGACACACCGTGCTACCTGGGTGGATAAAACATGCAGAGGATTCAAGCAATCAATCAGTGTTATTTGTATATAGTGTCTTCCCTGTAAAGCATCTCAAAGCGCTGCACACAGCATAAAATGCATCAGCAATTGTTAATACATTTACATGAGATACATTACAAGATACTTTAGAAACAGCATTTAAAAACAAAGCAATTTTTAAGAGAGTCAATACAAACAATTAATTACCAAACTATGAGGTATTTCTAGGGCTTCTGATTTTCAGTGTTTTACCCAACTTTTCTACTCTCCTTTCAAAACTTTAATTGATATCTGTTAAGTCATTCATGTATGTCAGTCACAACTGAGTACATGCTAATAGTAAAATTGATTTTATTTACATTTTTTTTTTTTCTGTGAAACAACTAAATGGGCTTTTAAAAAAACAGAATCTTTATTAATGTAACTAGTTACATATAACAATTGTAATAGTGTGTCTGGCATAAATATTTTATTTTTCATTATAGCTTTAATAAAGATTACTTTTTTTTTATTATAGCTTTAATAAAGATTATTTTTCATTATAGCTTTAATAAAGATATCTTAATTCTTAAAGGTGACTGTAAAATTATTCAATGCTGAAATAATGCAAATAAAGAAATGGTAATATTGGATTCCTTTTTAAACACCTTGCTATAGCAATATAAACCAGACTCAAGAATATTGTATTTATTATATAGTTTTACATTCTAACAATTCGGTTGGCAGGTTGTTAAATTGTTAGGTTAGGTTAAGGGGTCTAAGAGGGTGCAGAGAACTCCAAAGGATTTTTTGTTAAAAAAAAAACAAAACATAAATAAATTAATTTTGTAAACACAAACTTATTGGTCACATGTTTCTGGTAATTCCCAGGCAGGCTAAAATTAGCTGCCCCAGCATTTCTATGATCTATTCTCCAGCTACCACATGCAGTATATTCACAATAACCACTGAGATGTCGGAAACCAATTGTACAAGAAGCTTGATAACAGGGAAACTCAAGCTGTGCAGAAACATTGCTGTGCGTATTGTTTATGCATTCAATTGAAATATCATACATAATTCAAATTTTTCAATGTGTAAAACACCCAATCCGCAGCTTGTGTCCTGCTGATTCCAGGAACAGCTGGGGTTACACCTAGTCTTGAAGGACATTTTGGTCAGTGCAGTTGGTTGAGGGACAGGCCAGTTGCACCGACACCCACTCATTCAATGAATCTTTCAGCTTTCCCTAATTGTTGCTGAATGTTTTACACACAACTTATCTAGGTCTAGTAGATCACATGTCACACTTACTTTCTTGCCAACATATTCTACATTTGTGGCCGATCGTTTGTGTTATTTTGAATAGGATAGCCTTCAGTGTGTGCTTTCAACAGATCGTCTGCTTTTATTTAAAAGTTACCTAACTATACAATTTGCATGAACTGAAACATTTTCCTTAGCCTCAATCTCCAAGACTCAGTATAGATTATCATTATGTTGCAGACCAGCATTCCTGGTAGAGATCCATGTTTGCTTTGTTTTATGCCTATTTTTTTAGGAGGAGATTTCCTTTCCTTTTTGAGGAAGAAAAAAGAAGACCTAAAAACGAAACAGCTGGTGAAATTTGCTTTAGATGCTGCTTTAGGAATGGCTTATCTTGAATTAAAAAACTGTATCCACAGGTAGGAACATCTCTTTAAAACAATGTTTTGCTTTCTTAAAATGTCTCTTCTTTCTATATGTGTTTAAGTTCTGTAACATAATATAAAATGAATTAATGTGCAATGCCAGGTCTGTGGTATACATAACTATGTGGATTTTATATTTCAGTAGAAAAATACAGTTTCAGTCAGGTATGAATCAAGTTTTTTTATCCATTTATATTGAAGTCAAACAGAAACCTGTTTTCCCAGATATTCAAAGCATAAAGCTGGTTTCGCCAAGTTCCACCAAGTTTATTCATATATATATATATATATATATATATATATATATATATATATATATATATATATATATATATATATGTATCAGGTGTAAGTGCACGTGGTTGACTCTTGACTGTTTGGCAAAATTAAATGATAATATTACTTTTCACAGATCACCTCTGTGGAGACGAGTAAAGACTGAAACTTTGTACAAATATATATAGATATTATATATATATATATATATATATATATATATATATATATATATATATATATATATATATATATATGCCTGAGATTTCAAATCTTGCACTTCAAGTGAGTAGAACAGGCTGTGCAGAACAGTAGTTGCTCTGTGCATTGATTGAATAAATTGTAAGCACTTTTCATTTTGGATTCGACAATACAGGGAGTCTGATTTATTTATTTATTTTTTAAACAATCAACTTAAAGGTTAATGTGTGTTTTATGAACATTTAAAATGGCACTACAGTGGACTTGTGCAGCACCCTTTTCTCAGGCAAACCCTTTACTTTGTATTTCACCATTTAACACTAGAACTGCCACGGTTATACTCACAGCTAAAAGCAGTCATTATGACGGTTACATTATAAACATCATCTATACTAAAATGAAACACAAACTATCAGATACAACTGAAAAGCTGTATTCAAGCACATCATATCAAACATCTGCACAGCTAAAACACTGTATTTAAATGAACAGTTAAACATAAATGGCTTTATTTTCTAACTTACCACATATAAAGCACTACTTTAAAAAATTAAAAACTACAATACAATAAACATTTAAAAAGAAGCTAGTGTAAACAGGTGTAGACTGGTATATGTACATAAAAAACTATAAAAACAAAAGTCAGTTTTAATTTAAAATGAAAGCATGTTTTCTCTTGTGTGTGTGTGTGTGTGTGTCACAGAATCCAGGTTGAGCTGCTGCAGCCTGCTGCTTTGTAGTTTTCTGATCGAAATGTTTCTGCAAAGCACTGTGGCTTCAAGATGAAATCTCCCCTACTGATATTTTCCCTGGTGCATTCCTTGTACAAAACGAAGGAATTGATGGCTGCCAGGTCCAGTAGAGATAACAACAGGCTTGTATATACAAATAAAATAGAATGTTGTAGGTTGCACAAAATAAAACCATGTATTGTAAAAGACAGTCAAAGGTAGAAGGGATTATAACTTTATTTATATTTTTGTGATCCTGCCTTTCAAACGCCATTAGGGTATTTAATACATGCATTTAGGAAAAGTCAAGAACGGACAACCACAGATCTTTCACACACTCAGAGTAATTTACATTTTAAAAGTGAAAATGTTGAACTGTAAAAATTACTGCTGCGGTGGTTCTAGTGTTAAGAAATGTTAACTGCACTTCCTGATTATTTAGCACTGTGTGCTGTGCTTTACCTTTTGAATTTGAAACATGCCTAATTGTAAACGTAATCTGTCTAGTTAGTGTTAAAAATATTACAGTAATATTGCTTGTTATTTCACCCATCTTGAGTCAACGCCCCTACCCCCCCTTTTGTCTTAACATCAACAATACACCCCCTATGACAGGGGGCCCGGTCTTAGTATATATATATTATATATATATTATATATAGATATATATATATTATATAAGTATATAATATATATAGATATGACAGTATGTAAGATAGTGTGTAAAATATAAATGTTTTTTGTTCATGTCACACCGGAAGGGGTGTGGGTAATTCACTGACTAGGAGACAGACAGGTGTACTTGAAAACACCACACAGGTGCCCAGTTTTATTTTCAAACAGTTCTTGCTTTTTCCGGCAGAGGGCACTGTTGACCGTGGGCTGCCTATCAACGATGATAGACAGCACCACGGAAATACCACAGCTGGTACGTGAACAGCAAGTGCACTCGCAGGTGCTCAAAGAAATAATAATGAAAACAGAAGGCGAAAAGAACAGTGGAAAATAAAACAGTAATAAAACTACAAATAAAAGGTGCTGCACTCGGCAGCGTTATCCCGGTCATCGCTACCCGCACGACCCGGATCACCGTCCTACTCTGTAGGCTAACTAGCCTGTTCTGTCACAATACGCCGGGGTCTGCCCAAGGGTTACCCGCTCTCTCTGTCTCGCTATGAAACTCTTTGTTTCGCCTGATTCCCGGTCCTGGATCAGTGCTCCCGCACTCTCGTAGCGTCTAAGTGGGCAGACCTGAGGAAACAACGGAGCGTTAATTTATAGGGCTAACAATCTCCCAAGACGCGCCTCTCAGCCATTCAGAGAGGGGGAAAGTCTACACACCCACTTTCCCACCTCCCTGTGTCACTGCCATGACTCACAGGCGGTTGTTGGACGACTGCCGCCCTCTTCCTGCAGCCCGTGAACACGCCAGCAGAGTCAGCACAGATCTCTCCCTGTTACAACAGTTTTTTTGTAAATATAATGTGATCTTACCTGTATTCAGGCTGCGATGAGCAGAGGAAAAATGCCTGCTGTTCCCACCTCTACCAGCAGAGGGAGAGTGCCTGCTGGTTCCGTCTCCAGCGTCAGTGGGAATAGCCCCGCTTGCTCGAGGGCCACCACTGAGGGAGATCTGGGACTGGCTGATGGACCCTTCAGGGGGCATGAAAAGAGACCTCCCAAAGGTGATTAACCTGCTGTGGGCTCGAAATGGGGAGCGTTGGGAAACCTGGGAACAGCAACACCACCCAGTGTCCCTCCGAGACATAGCAGCCATGGTGCTCAACTACCTGGCTGCAGATATGAGGGGTCCCGCCATCTCTGGTCTCATCAGGAGAAGTCCCACCACTGTCTCCAGCACCAGACAGAGGAGCCAACGCTGCTGTCTCCAGCACGAGGAGAGCCGCACCAGTCCCCTGCAAGTGAGGGAGAGCCGCACCAGTCCCCTGCAAGTGAGGGAGAGCTGCACCAGTCCCCTGCAAGTGAGGGAGAGCCTCCGTCACCAGGAGACTACACGCCACTCCCACCTCTGTCGCCAGGAGACTACACGCCTCTTCCACCACCAGGAACGGAGCAGCAGGAGCTTCCTTTACCTCCACCACCTCAACCGTCAGGAGCAGAAGCAGCGGGAGCTGCCTCTGTCTCCACCACCTCAACCGTCAAGAGCAGAGCAGCAGGATCGGCCTCTGCCTCCACCGCCAGGAGCAGAACAGCAGGAGCTGCCTCTGCCTCTGCCACCTCCACCAGCAGAGGGTGAATGCCTGCTGGGTCACTTTCCACCAGCAGAGGGTGAACGCCTGCTAGGTCCCTTTACACTAGCAGAGGATGAATGCCTGCTGGTATCACTTCCCCAACCATCAGGGGGAGAAGAGCTGGAGCTTTCTCTCCGTCCATCACCATCAGGGGGAGAGGAGCAGGAGCTGCCTCTCCCTTCACCAGAAGGAGGACCAGGACTGGATGCTGGCGGTTCTCAGCAGCCCTTGCACAGGCTGCTGAGGGAAGCACGGGGAAGAACCACCCAGCAGCAGTGAATGAGAAAAGGGCCAAAACCTGCACCCCAGCTTGTCCTGACTCCCCGCACATCATTGCTCGGGGATGCCTGCAAGACACTGCACAAGGATGCCTTCACGTCATCACTCTGGGATGCCTGCCTGGATGTCAGATTTGAGTCACTGATCAGTTTACACTGATACATTTGTTTAGTTACAGATAATTATATTATTCATTTAAATAGAGTATTTGAAAACTGCATTATTATAACTATAGTCATCACAGAAATTGCCTATACTGTTGGCTCAACAAATTAATTCTAGCAAGGTAAAATGCATTGAGAATTTATAGTACCGTATGTAAGGTACTGAGCTGTTGCAAGGAGTGGTAGTTTGCACATGCTGGGGAATTAGAACAAGAGAGATGTACAGGATAATAATCTGTTGGAATACAGCTTAAGAGTTTGCAAGAATGTGCTAAAATACTTGTTAATTCATGCAACAATCTTACTGCAGACTGAACAAAGCCCTATCTGTTCCCATCGGTCACTACTGTGTACTGCTACTATTTTTTCTGAAAAATGTAATCTATTTAAATTTATCAGAAGTGTAATTGGATTATCTGTTCTAAGTCGTGTAAACACAAAGTGTAGTTTTCAGAAAATTTTCCATGTAGTTTTCAAAAAATTGTCCGATTTCAGTTTTTAGAATACATTAGTTTTCTGAAAACTTGATGTCATGTAAACATGCTGTTTGACTGTCTAAGCTTTGGTTCATTCCAGTTTAAGTTGACCATGGTAGGTTGCTCGACCCTGTAACATTTTTAGTTGGAAATCCCTTGAAAAATAATGTCAAAGGTCATCAAGTGAGACCTCTTTCTCAATACTATGTGGTTAATGTATAATCAATCAAAATAGAGGAAACTCCAGAATCTGGTCCACTGGAATGTCGTCTTTGCAACAGTTTCCTTTATTGGTTGACGTTGGTGGTTCCCAGTTAACTGGTAAATAGTTCATCTTAAACAATGTATTAACACAGCCAATGAAGATGGAAAGATGTCTGCATGGTACCGTGCTTCTAAACTACAAATTGGTTAACCGAATAAATGAAGTGATTGTCGGGACGGTCGCATAACCGTCCCCTGATCCCAGTCAATCTTGCCATTTTGTTTTGATCAAAGCTGATTGTCTTGTGGTGCAGTGAAGTATGGTGGTCGAGCTTTAGGGATTTGATGCATTTGTTCAGCAAATTCTGCCTTTTAATCCTGTCTGAGATTATGGGTCTTGCTTTCGAACAAGCTCTTTTGAGATAAGGCCAGACTCGAGATGAATAAGTTATGTGTTATGCCCTGTCATTTCTGGGTTCCATAACAAAGTGCAAATAGATGTACTCGAAGATACTGGAACTCAGAGCACTGCTCTTGATCCATTTGTCTGTTCAGATAAGTATTGCCATTTTATCTTGATTGTTTTTCCAGTACTAATCTTGCCCTTTTCATAAAAACAGAGGTGCCAAAAGTAATCTTGGAAAGGTCGTTGCGCTAAATAAACAACAGTCTTTATTTACCTGAAGTTAAAGTGATAAGAAAAGGGGGGGGGGGGGGGGGACAGACAGGTCTTTAAGTTTGCCAGTTTTACATTTTTTATTGTTAGATTAGATATTGGTCAACAGTTTTGTATGTATGTATGCATGTATATTTTGTTAATTTCCCTAGTAACTGCAGTTTTGCTCCTATGTATTTTTTTTTTTTTTTTTTTTTTTTTTTTTTTTTTTTGTGAGCTCAGAGGCCTTTTCATGGCAACAGTTGATGACTTTGCGGGAGTTTCTAAATTGTAGTCTAAAGAAAATCTAATTATGTTCAGTCAGGCAAATTTAATTTAAAGATGAACCACTGATCATTTGCTTTTCATGAGAAGATTGTTATTATCATATATATTATAGTTTGTATTATTGTTGTTCTTTGTGTTCAGCATTTTTTGCAGTATCTATAGTGGACAGCTAGGAGGTTAAATGATGAACACAATTTTATCAAAATAAAAGTAGATTGAAAACAGTGGATTGTTTTTATTGATTTGTATCATCTCAGATTTTAAATTCTCTCAAAGGACCTTTTTTTTTTTTTTTTTTTTTAATTTAAGTTCAGCGCACTAATAACTATACTTGTGGTCACATTTAAAATGAGCTGGTATTGTGTACAGTAACAGCAAAAACACTTAATTGGTGACAGGCTGTGGGGGGCTCAGGTGTGATACTGACTCTAAAAATAGATTTGTGGTGTCTGGTCAAATGTGATGGTTATACTTTTTTTCATCCCCTTTTCATATAATAAAGGTTATTTGTCATATTAGCCTTGGGACATGACAGACACCATTTCTTAGCCTGGAATAACAGCTTTAGTTGTCAAAGATGATTAACTTCAAAGCATGCTTAAATAATACTGTACAGTAAAACAAATGGCATTACTGCCAGCCAATTAATCATCAAGCAAGATTACTGTATGTTTAGTAGGACTGTGTCTCGACAGTTCAGCACGATACAATATTTATCACGAAACAGTAAGTACGTGTGTTTACTGTTGCAAAAGTATTGTCCATTTGCAAACGTTTCGGTCAACTAAAATTCACAACAAGTTTTGTATTTCAAATTACAAATTATGTAAGTAATATTACAAAAACAAAGGTTTTGGAAACCATATTATTTTTACCAGTTTTTCTAAATCAGATTTTTTTTTTTTTTTTTTTTTTTTTTTTTAAAAACAGTTCACTAAGTGCAGATTAATTTTAAACCAAACAGTTGAACGCTGCCCTTTCTGCCTTGGAAAGCTCATGCACAACCTCTTACTGTAAAATGTTGTTTTAATTTAGGAACAACTGTATCAGTATAAATACAAGGAACGGTAGGAAGAGAGTACCTTGGCTCCAAAATATGTATCATTTATCCGAGCCCTTTGTTTTCCACATTAGGGATGTTTGTCTTTATGAAGTGGACCTAGTGCTTTCAGTGTAGGTTGTATTGTACATTGTAGGCATTTTAACAGATGCTTGTGATGTTGCTGTCTATTAATGGAGATGATGGTGAAGATGATCCTAAACTAATGCACTGACGTTCTGGTGGTGTCATGTTAAATGAGAGCTCGGATTTGTTGTATTCCATCATTAATTCAGCAGAGCACCGTGGTTTTTACTTGTAGTCTTTCAATTGATTTAAATTAAAATAATCTTTTCATACACCTGTTATGGTTCACTGTGCGACCCCAATCTGCACGCCCCTAATGTTTAGAGCCAATGCAGTGGCATGCACATGTGAAATATTGGATTTTTTTAAAGGGGGAGAGGGAGAAAAATAGGAAAGAGGAAAACTGAAGGATATATAAAAATGAGGTGTATACTAATGAGAAAGCTTTAACTTTACTCTCTTACTCTTACCTGACTAAAGAAACCCATCCTAAAAGAAAAATAGTTTTTCTGCTTATGTGCAGCAATTGCTACTCTTATTAATTTGCTTTACAATTCCCTATCTTAGGGCACAGATATGTGGTAAATGATGGCAAAGCTGCTCTGTAAGAATTTGATAACCTGTTGCTGCCTGGAATGGGTAGAGAAATGCTGAAGTAGAGAGACACACTATTCAAGACATGTGCTAGGATATCTACAAGGCGATAACATCATGAAGAATCACACAATATTGAACTTCCTACTGACAGTCATGAGTAAGGACCTGTGGAAATTGTCTTTAAAATTCACGGCAATGTCACGGGTGAAATGTGGTATTTCGTGGAATGTGCACGGAAATATGTTATAAATTACATGTACAGATTATTATTTTTTTAAACAACAAATATACATATAAAAGCACTGACATCAAAGTTATTCAAGCACTTTACAATAGCTTGTGAAACGGTGTTGTAATTAACAGCCTGTAGGTAAAGTGTATCTGCAGGTCAGTTTTCAGCTCTAGTACGTCAGGTGCATGCCTCACCATTTAGGTCTTGCAAAACAAATACAATGTGTAACCCATACTCATCTAAGGCATCAGTCGACTCATCAGTGACCACTGACAAGTAACCATACTGTTTTACCAATTCCATAATCTTCTGCTTGTCATGCTCTTTGGGTAAGTATTCACGTCTCAGCTAGACTGATGAAGGAATCGCTCCACTGTTTGCTACACTGTCTGAACAATTTCCGTAACTTTTGGTTGTCCAGTTTTTCAAAAGGGATATTTGCGCAAACAAATGCCTGTCAGGTGAAAATGTAATAAGTGGACTTTTGGAATATGGACGTGTGGCAAAGTGCCCTGCCCCTGGGCTATTTATTTGTGTTGTATGTTGCGTGTAGTGTGTTAATGTTGGCGTATTGTAGTTGGTACATGGGATATAATATGGGTTACGAGCACGAGTGTTTAAAATGTATATTTGTATTTAGGCACGAGGATTGCACAGCACTTCACGTGCAGGTAAAATGTAATAATATGCGAGCACGAGGAATTGCACTTTATTAATTCATGTGCAGTTGTACCGAGACTCCAATTGAATGATTGATTAGCAATCGAGCCACGATACAGCTGCATAAAAGCAGCATGTTTTCACTCAGTCGGGGTTGTGTGTTCATGAGTGGAGAATGGGTGTGGAGAGGAGAGAATTAAAAACAAAGAAAGGAAATATAATGAGTGCTGGAAGCACCAGCACCGTACCTGTTTTGTGTTCTGTGTTCGTCCACCCTGTCTGTTAATGTCTATTCGTTTTGTTAGTCTGTTTAATTTTGGCCTCAAGTGCCATGTCCTGTTTTGTTGTGCTGTTTTTTGTTTAAATCTTTTATTTAGTTTATTAAAAACTGAGCGCAACCAAGCGCTCAGCTTCACCAAACTCTGTCTCTGTCTGTCCTGTGTTATTGTTTCGGGTCTGACGTCACCACCAGCCAGCCTTGTGACAGGACGTCACTGTTTTTTGTTTCTTTGTAATTAAAGCAGTCGCAGTACTGCTGTGGATTTCCGCCTTTCTCTTTTGGTGAATATTTGAATCTAAATCAAATGCCAGTCAACAGACGTGTTTCGCTAGTGATCTACAGTAACATTGCAGGACATACAGAAGAGCTTACCTCCATCGCTGTGTAAACTCCTGCTGGATGCTGCTTTATGGGATCTGTTGCAGACACATTTTTAGCCTTTTTAGAGACGTCCATGTTCTTGTTTACAGTGTGTAGTATTTTAATTTCCCGCTTAGATTGCATACAGTGACATGACAATCTCTGCACAGCACTGTGTGCATGGCGAATATTACACACAGGCACACATCAGAGCTGTACAGTTCCATTAATGTGATCATTTTTTTGTATGTATGAAATACAAATAATTATGAAATTATTTTTATTTCTTAAGAATATTGTAAAAATTGCAGTATTGGGCTATTTCACGATTTCCGCGCAGCCTGTAAAATGTCGATTTTCACAGGGCCCTAGTCATGAGCATATTGCCCTTTTAGCCACGCAGTCAGTGTCAATTTGACATATGTACTAGTCCTCTGTCATAAATTGGATGCAGTGATGCTTACATTATTTTTTTTTTATTTTTTCAGCTTAGACTGAAATTGAAATCCTGTTTAAAGTGCACACAAGATAGTGAGTGCTTGCTACCACTGTCAGCCAGCAAAAGCCTATGTATGTTGTGTGATTGTGCACACAAGAACCAAAGAACCAAGCGTTTTCCAAAGAGATGCTACCCCAGGACCAAGGTTTTTATTGGCTGTATTTGACAATCTTTGTATACAGATTCACAAAAAATCTAGTTTTTTACAGTATCATCTTGGAATTGGTATCTGTTTTTCAGAACAATCTGGGGAACATTATAAAGTACTTACAGAAACCATAAAAGTTTTGTTTTGTTTTTTCAACATGATATTTAGTTTTTTGTTTAAAAAAATAAAATAAACTAAGTCTGTTTTATTATTATCTGTTCTGCTTAGAGACACATGTATAAAATGTGTTATTCTATGACCTGAGGGACCTTAAAATACTTCCTAAAAGTTTTGTTGAAAAATATTGGTATTTGGGCAAGTTACATAGACATTGTAACCTGCGTGATTGTAATTGCATAACAAACATTTATTCGCATTGTCTTTATAAGCAGTAATATTTATAAATAAGGTAGTTCTTCATTTCATTATTGTCAGTAATAAGGAAAAAGCAACGTACCTAATAAATACAGTTCATGAAATCTGCTTATATCCACTCCTTTCTTGATATATATAAATATTGTAAAAGTGTCAAACATCGGATTTACAGTGTTTTTTCCAGGTTTTTTTTTTTTTTTTTTAACGGGTTCCTCTCATTTGTTTCTGTGTGCTGCTGTAAACTATCTTTGAAAATGACCATCTCAGAGACAAGCAAAAAAAACAAAAAAAAACAGGCAGTGCAATTAATTCCCTGCCCTATCCAATGATATGCATTAACAAGCTATACTGCAAAGTATAGTGGCCCAGTAAGACAAAGTAATGAAGTGTGTTTTTTATCGTGATTACCTGATCACGGGCCCAGAATGACACTTCAGTATGATTTGCGTTTACACAATCACGACCCTTTTAAAGGATTAACAAAGAGTTCTACACTCACTGGGTGAAACATTACTGTGTAAAATACAAAAAATGAACAGGTTGATTCCATCATTGTTGCAAATCTGCTACACGTATTGATGTTTAAGATATGAAGTGGCAGCCTCTCCTGTGCCCCTGACAAAGGAATTTTGATTTCCTCCAGTTGCCTGCTTTAAAAACTATAATCCCAACATGTGCCTGTAAGTGGAAGAAATGTGTTTATCATTTATATATGGGATGGGTCACAGTTTTTTATCATGATTTAATTTAACCTTCCTTATGGCAGTATTATTGTAAAATGTTTATAATTTCATGCCCCAGTTAAACTGTTATTTAACACATTGAGATTTTAATAAAAGTATGTATATTAGCAGTTACATCTGCAAATATACAATTAAGGAGGCTATATTAGGACATCTTCTCCATCCTGAAATGGAGACCCTGAACAAAAGCCATATCATAATTGTGCTTAACAGCCCGGGAAAGATCTTTGCTGTTGGAGAATTCAGAGAGAAAGGCATTCAACATTGCATAATGAGGCAGCCGAGAAGCACATACAAGAGCCTACATCAGGGGGGCCTACATTTTATTTATTTATTTATTTATTTATTTATTTATTTAGCATGTATTATAGCGCCTTTAACCAAGATGCTTTACAAATTTTAAGAATTTTGTACAAAATGAAAAAATGGGTGAAGAAAGAGGTTAAGAATATTGGGGTAGGGTGAGTACATAAAAAGATGTAGAGATATATTCATCATTAAGCATGTTCTCCTTTTTTTGTTGGTTTTAGTTTAATTAATCAATGGGTGATATTGACAAAACATTTAACTGATTTTATATAAATATGATTTATAATAATAATCATCATTTTGTCTATTTGATTTAATAGACATATTATTTTGATTTAAATAAAGATTAATGGTCATAACATTTTTCTAGACTCGTGATATTGCTTTCAAAACCAACAACTACTTTGCATTATAATGATTTATCACTTTATTTCTCTGACATAATAAACAGCAGTATTAAAGAATGAAACATTCTGCAATTTATACCTACATTTTGTGGAGTTTCCCCTGATGGTTTAACCTAACAGATGGTGAAGCTTCCCTGTAAAATGGGTTATATACTGTTCTGCAAAGAACAGATGCTTAATCTGGTAAATTATGAAGAGGTGCTAGTGATACTTTATGAAAGATGTAGTGGGTTGTTTATTTGACATAATCATTCTATAGCTATAAATGAGAATATCAAGGTGCTTAAAGGGTTTTGGTCTGGTGTTTTGTTTCTTCAAGGAAATCTGTTTAGAAGTAATTATATATTTATTTATTAGGTTATTGGTTATATTAACACTGTGATGGATATTATAGGTCACCCTGGTGCCTAGCGTTTAAAGTGGTTCAAAAAAAGTGCCAGTATGCGTGGGGGCAGGGGGCAAAGTTGAAATATAGTATTGCTTTGTACTAATCAACAAAGCACCAACACACATGTAAAAACATAAAATTCCAATAACCAACACACAGATATGTCAAAATGGACAAAACCAGGTAAACAACTTATTCAATTCCTTATCCATAAGCAAAATCCAGACATAATAATTAAGCATAATCTGACAGTTAAAAGGCTAAAGATTTGTCCTGTTCTCTCCACGTGCACCTGCATACTCTACAACTAGGCTTTTGTACTGCAGCATATTACAGTTAACTGGACTTAATGCTGGGGACAGGTTAACATGCTGTGATTGAAACAGGATTTGATAGATTTTTTCCAGAACAGATTTACAAGCACCAAAGTAATATGAAAATGTCTGAAGGTGTTTTTTTTTTTTTTTTCACTTACATATTCACTTGTCTGTAAGAACATGATATTCTCCGCTATACTGCAGCAAGCTAATCCGTGCACTTTTCTTTACAATGCAGCCATGTTGCAATCTTGACAAAACAGGGCGGTTTTGTGGCGGAATGCAAATGTTTGTTTTTTTGTTACACACGGCAGATAAAACCAGTATACTGTAATAATTAATAAAATAAAAGCAGAGGTAACCAATTTGATATAATTTCATTAAACCACACCACACTAGTTCACACTCCAGTTTGTGGCATTTCTCGGCTCAGTGTCTCACTACTAAAAACGAAATGAATTTTACTTGCACCAGTTCCAACAAGAACAGAAGAACTCAACAAAGCCTCAGATAGGCTAGAGCGAATGTCAGTCTCAGTGACTATTTGTAAATGAGTGGAGGGAATTCCTGTCAATCAACCCATGATAACTCAAGTTGTTAACTAAGTTGATTCAGGTAATTCTGTTGATGGAAAACAAGATCTGTATTTTGCATCAATAGTAAGACTTTATTTTTTGCCGGTATGGCATACAGCCAATTTTTTTTTTTTTTTTTTTTTTTACCTGTATGCATAACGGCGCATACCGCCCTACTTTAACCACTGCTGGTGCCAGAGTTGAAGATGTGATTGACAGAGTAGATCGGGTCTACTCGATCTACTCTGTCTACTCTTCTTTGCACTCTAGAAAGAGTGCAAAGAAGAGCGACCAGAATTATTCCAGGCTTAAAAGGCATGTCATATGCAGACAGGCTAAAAGAATTGAATCTGTTCAGTCTTGAACAAAGAAGACTACGTGGCGACCTAATTCAAGCATTCAAAATTCTAAAAGGTATTGACAGTGTCGACCCAAGGGACTTTTTCAGCCTGAAAAAAGAAACAAGGACCGGGGGTCACAAATGGAGTTTAGACAAAGGGGCATTCAGAACAGAAAATAGGAGGCACTTTTTTACACAGAGAATTGTGAGGGTCTGGAATCAACTCCCCAGTAATGTTGTTGAAGCTGACACCCTGGGATCATTCAAGAAGCTGCTTGATGAGATTTTGGGATTAATAAGCTACTAACAACCAAACGAGCAAGATGGGCCGAATGGCCTCCTCTCGTTTGTAAACTTTCTTATCTCACAAATGGGGCAGGTACAGAACCAACAGTGATTTTCCAGGCTCAGAAGAGGGAGGTCATGCTTTTTGAGGTTGTTGCAGCTTGTGTAGATGATGGCAACACTTATGATATACTGCATCTTGATTTTCCATAAGCCTTTGACAGACTGGTCATGTGACCTACACATGCAATGGTCAATGTGAACTAGAACTCCTCCCCCATCCCTATTTTTGGGGGGAATTTCAAGGTTATATGATTTTTAACGATTCTTCTATTTTCCTCGCTGCCACAATGTCTGAGCATAAGAGACATGGCTTCAACCCCCACTGGGAAGCGTTTCAAACCATCTTCACAAAGTCCTTCAGAGGTCTGTATTGCTGACACCATTTCCCAAGCGTTGACCAAGCAACACAAATCCCTTGAGGCAGTCGTCTCTAAGGCCGTAAATGGTGCAATGGATGAATGAAAGTTTCTCTACAGGAGACCAGAGAAACGGTACCAGTGTGAATTTCAATTCCGTCCTACAGTGCAAAAATCAACATGATGGCAATTTAATGTAACTTTACTACAAAACCCAGAGTTTGTTGCCCAGTTTAAAATTAAGCAAGTAGAATTTTTAGAAATTAACAGGAGCACAGTGAACAACCCAGATATGGTTTGGGAGGCTACAGAAGGATTCATAAGAGACGATACGTCTTCTTTTGCTTCTCCTGTAAAGGCAGGCAGCAAAGTTTTGGATGACCTGGAGTAGATGGATAGCAGAGGCAGGGACGCCGGCCAGGAGGGAGTTGCAGTAATCAAGATGGGACAAAATTGTTGAAGCATACTGTGACAATGACGGCTGTAGTGGAGACGTCAGACCAGAAGAAACACACAGTACTGCGAGATGAAATGATAAATGGATGTGCTGCTGTGCGGTTTATTATAAAATAAATCAGTACAAAAAAAACAGGACACAGCACTGGCAGCCAAAACAGAGAGAAACAAAAACAAACTACACAGACAAACACGGTGAGCTGAAATTATGATTTACTTTACGTTGATACTTTCTCCTCTCCACACCCGTTCTCCATTCACGAACACACAACCCCGAAAAAAATATATCACATTAACAGAACTGTTCAGCTCTGCTGTGTGCCTGTGTGTAATATTCGCCATGCACACAGTGCTGTGCAGAGATTGTCATGTCACTGTATGCAATCTAAGCGGGAAATTAAAATACTACACACTGTAAACAAGAACATGGACGTCTCTAAAAAGGCTAAAAATGTGTCTGCAGCAGATCCCGTAAAGCAGCATCCAGCAGGAGTTTACACAGCGATGGAGGTAAGCTCTTCTGTATGTCCTGCAGCGTTACTGTAGATCACTAGCGAAACACATCTTGACTGGCATTTGATTTAGATTCAAACATTCACCAAAAGAGAAAGATGGAAATCCACAGCAGTACTGTGACTGCTTTAATTACAAAGAAACAAAAAACAGTGACGTCCTGTCACAAGGCTGGCTGGTGGTGACGTCAGAGCCGAAACAATAACACAGGACAGACAGAGACGTACAGTTTGGTGAAGCTGAGCGCTTGGTTGCGCTCAGTTTTTAATAAACAAAATAAAAGATTTAAACAAAAAACAGCACAACAAAACAGGACATGGCACTTGAGGCCAAAATTAAACAGACTAACAAAACGAATAAACATTAACAGACAGGGTGGACGAACGCAGAACACAAAACAGTTACGGTGCTGGTGCTTCCAGCACTCGTTATATTTCCTTTCTTTGTTTTTAATTCCTCTCCACACCCGTTCTCCACTCATGAACACACAATCCCGAGTGAGTGAAAACATGCTGCTTTTATGCAGCTGTATCGTGGCTCGATTGCTAATCAATCATTCAATTGGAGTCTCGGTACAACTGCATGTGAATTAATAAAGTGCAATTCCTCGTGCTCGCATATTATTACATTTTACCTGCATGTGAAGTGTTGTGCAATCCCCGTGCCTAAATACAAATATATATTTTAAACACTTGTGTTACACAGATGCATTTATATCCCGTGTACCCATGATTATACACCAACATTAACACACTACATGTAACATACAACACAAGTAAATACCCCAGGGGCGGGGCACTTTGCCACACAGACACAAAAGAATAATTACACCCGAGCTGATGAAGAAAAACCGCGAGCCGCCAGGGCAGAGCTTAATGATTTATTGCAGCGATAGGTAGAATTTATTATGCATGGAGTTAATATTACAAAAATATTATTTTCACGGCAGTAAACCCAGCTGATTACTTGGACTGCAATTGAAGCAAAGTGAATCTCGAGCTAGTGTAACGTTCCGTTTTTTTGTTTTTTTTTCTGTTAAATGAGGTGGCATGTGCTAATTTCTTGCAAAATCTGACCCTTCCAAAACTATCTGAGGTAGTCAGCAGAATTAGACAAAGCCCTCTCTCTGGATGAGTTAAAAATGGCACTGGAGAGTGCTAAAAAAGGCAAAACCCCAGGACTTGACGGCATCCCGTTGGAACTGTTGTTGTTTTGGGACATACTCTGCCCAATCTGGCTGGACACAATACACTCATTTCATCATGATCTAGATACTGCTGTAATTTCTCTGATTCCTAAAAAAAGGAAGTTGTGTGCAAATTGTCCCAAATTTGATAAAGCTGTATTCTAGAATTTTAGTCTAGAAAAGTATATGAGGAAACTTATTCACCCTGAATAGTCTGGCTTTATGAAGGGGCACCTTTGCTGCAGACAACATTCGTCACCACCTACTGTATATAGTACATGAAGCCAAAGATTTGAACACTTACTGTGCGGTCCTATCATTAGATACAGAGAGGGCATCTGACAGACTTAAGTGGAATTTTCTATGGAGGGTATTAGAGAGATTCGGTTTAGGTGACAATTTTATTAATTTGGTGCGTACAATGCCAATCCATCTGCTATAGCCTTGACTGGTGGCTTACACTCTAAACCCTTTAATATTCTCAGGGGAATCCGGCAAGGCTGCCCTTTATCGCCTATGTTATCTGCTCTTTCTCTTGAACCTCTAGCGCAGAACATTCAGCAGAATGCAATAGTGACTCCCATTAAATTTAGATCATCAATCTATGGCATGTCTTTATGCAGATGATATACAGTTGTATATTGTGGATATTCAAAATTCTGTCCTTAATGTTATCGGCTTTCAATGAATTCAGTGACTTATCGGGCTATAAAATTTACTGGACAAAATCTGCCCTGATGCCTCTCAATGAAGCCTCGAGTAGGGTCATACAGGAAAACAGTGATGCCCACCTCTCTACACACCTGAATCACTTGCTTAAAAGGAATATCCTGCCTCAAATTAATTTTATTAGTGCTACGATTCCATTGTGTGTCGATTCCATTGTGTTGATTCTTTAATTCGGAAAATTCGGTGGAATTGCATGCTCCCACAAATCAAACTGAATACACTACAGTACACCAAAATGGATGGTGACTTAGCAGTCCCATACTTTAAGCTGTACCATTGTTTTTTTTCATTATGTCCACAAAAAATATGGGTACATCCACTGTCTGCAGTTCCTTGGAGAGAAATCGAGGAAGCATTAGTTTCTCACATTAGTCTACACTTTGCATGTTTATGGGGTTCCCTGGGGGTCAGAACTTAAGCACGTCCTCTAATAGACTGGGTCTCAGGAACTGCCTCTAGTGGGCTGGTCTCTGTGACATACTCACATTTGCTAAAAGCTTCATATAAGCCACTAGCTATTACCAAAATATGGGAAAAAGATCTAATCTCAGAGGATGGGCCAATTGATTGTAATACAGGCCGACATAATATATTGAATGAATCAAAAAATCATAATCATCAGCTAATTCTTTTCAAAGTGTGCCACAGGACATCCTGGATGCCTCTTAAGGGATACCTTGTGGGAATCACCTCAGACCCACTTAGTAACCTCTGTTCTGTTAAAACACCTGGCACCTTAATGCACAGGGAATGTCCAGAGGTCAGTTCGTTTTGGGCCAAGTGACATCTATACTATCCAGCATAATTGGGAGAGACTTGATGATGATTCAAGGTTTCAAAGAAACTGATAGTACAGCGCTGGCTGGGAGGCATGAGGGGGACTGCCGGGGGAGGGGACGGCGAAGAAGGGGTGACGGGGGGGGTGGGGGGGGGTATACAAGGTGTACATAGATCTACACTGTTTTTTTATTTGAATAAAACACACAAAAACTTGATCACAAAAAAAAAGCCTTTGACAAAGTCTTATACAGGAAAGGCTTATACATAAAACACTGACAACATTTTTAAAAACACTAGATTCTGTACTTTTCAGTAGGGGAAAATGGTGTACTCACGAGGGTCAAGCCTTGATGGACTGAATGACTTTTCCTCATTCCCAAACTTTTCTTGTCTAAGTCTGTGAATTATACTATATTTTTCTTCACTCAGAGATAAAGCTGAAAATGTTGCTCAGACTCTTGTATTTGTGGACACTTGCAACCATAAACCACAGCAGTGCCTTATAGCACATAATTTTATATCGGTGTCTCATACAAGATAAACAGATTTTGATTAAATCTTACCACTGAGATGTTTCGCTTTTCATGAATGGAGACAAATACAATTCTTTATAATGCTGTTTTCTGCATCCTTTTAGATGCTGAAGAGGAGAAATTATGCCTCTGTTAGTCTGTAGTACCTGAGTCTGCACAACAGTAAGAGTTGCATCTGGATGCAATTACATTGTAAATAAAGGTCAGGACAACCCAGACAGTCTGACTCCTGCGATCTTTGGGATATACAGGATATGTGTTATTATAAATGTCAAAGCCTGGACTATTAAACTGGATTGCATTTAGTGCAGTACTTGTCCTCTAAACTTAAAATGTCCAGCTTTATCCCATGAATCATTACTGTATAAACATGGTACTTTGAGGAAACTGTCATAGATGTGGTCCGTCGTATTCTCACCCATTTAAATCCCAGCAAGTGCCCTAATTCTCGATGCATAATTGTTTCTGTATCTAATGGTTCAGTAATGTACATTTACAAGTGATTGCCTTAAATCTTCCAAGGAAGTTGGCTTTTAGAATATTCATAGTTATAATGGCCATGTTTACACTTTTTATTTTATTTTTGTAAACGTGTAAACTTTTAACAATGGACGATGTGTTCTTGAGAAAAAAATAAATACTTGTATAACAGAGGAAAAAATTTCCTTTCAATTGCTGATTGAAAAATAATTTACATGTACCTCAGCAGTACACAATACACCCTTCCTGTAAAATAGAACAAATAAATACATTTCTTAAGGCAAGTTATTTGAAAACCACGTGGCTAGTTTGTATAAAATCCACTTTTGCTGATCATCTGACATTCTGCAAATTTATGGGAAACCTGAACAAGCAAATTAAAAATACAAACGGTTTTATACAGTTTGTGGAAATAAAAGAGAATTTATTTTCATATTATGAGATTAATCATGATGGTAGACTGCATTCCTTTAAATTATACTAAGTATTTCCAGTGATTCCATTTTTTAATTAGTAATCCATATGCTTCATCAAATCTTGTTTTGTTTGGCACTGTACTTACTCCTAAAGGTTGTTTTATGTATTTATTTATTTGTTTGTCTGTGTTCTTTAGGGAACATGTATGTTAAAATGTAGTTTTTAGACACATAATAACATGACAATATTATGAACGAGAGGGTGCCATTTGGCCCATCTAACTGGTTCTTAGTAGCTGATTGATCTCATAACTTTGTCAAGTTGGGTCTTGACGAGCTCCCGAGTGACGCTTCCAGCAAAGGCGCTCCATGTGGATGTGCCCTATAGCCTGGGGATCGCAGGTTCAACCGTGACCGGGAGTTCCTAGGGGGTGGCACACAATTGGCTGAGCGCTGCTTGGGTAGGGAGGGCTTAGGTCGGCAGGGAAATCCATGGCTCACTGCGTATTAGCGACCCCTGTGGCCGATAGGGCACCTGTGGTTCTGTAGTGGAGCCTCCAGATCTGTGTTGTCCTCTGGCACTATAGGTCTGGTGGCCTCGCTGTGGATCCGCATTCCGAAAGATGACGGATTGGCAGGAGCACGTTTCGGAGGGCACATGCTCCAGCCGCCATTCCCCATGTCGGGGGCGGGTTGCGAGTGGTGAGCCGAGGATGCAGATAATAATTGGGCACACTAAATTGGAGACGACTAAATTAAAAAAAAAAAAAAAAAAAAAAAGATGGGTCTTAACAGATCTGTTTCTGTCTCAACAACTTATTCCAGACGCTCACCATTCTCTGAAGAAGTGCCTTATCGCTGGCCTAAGTCTTATCTCCATTTAATTTTCAGTTGCATCCTCTGGTCCTGGTTTTTGTAGTGGCTTAAAGTAATGGTTTGGGTTAGTTGTGTCAACTCCTTTTTAAGATTTTAAAGACTTCAGTCATGTTCCCCCTGATTCTTCTTTGTTCCAGGCTAGATAGATTCAGTTGTTTCAACCTTTCTTCGTAGCTCAGTCCTTGAAGTCCTGGGATTAGTCTGATTGCTTTTCTTTGGTCTAACGCCAGGGACACAATATCCCTTTTGGTGGAGTGTTGACCAGAATTGGACCCAGCATTCCAAGTGTGATCTCACCAGTGTGTTATACAACCTCATCATAACTGTTTTACTGATGCAAGATTTATAAAATTTGTTTGCCGATCCTGATAAGATAAACTGTAGGTATATTAGAATATGGGCTACTTCCTGAATATTGAAAACTCAGATTCTAGCAATTATGTGAAGTGTTTTCAACATACCTTTTGAAAAGTTTTTTTTTTTTTTTTTTTTTTAACACAGAATACAATTTGTGTACATATCGGCACCAGTGAACAGTACAATCTCTAACTGAGCTGGAATACTACGGTCACTGCTATATTGTGAGTTTTGAGGCCAGTGACTTGAATGTGTACTGTTATTTAAACACAATACAGTTAAACTTAGATTTTCTGAACCCCAACGATACACAATTATGCATTTCTGTTACAGTTTCCATGGCAGTTTAAAAAATAAATAAGAGTGAAACTACAAAGAAATCAATTTCTAGTTCCATTGAAAGATATAAATTAAAGTAGAGGTTCAGCTTTATGATAAAACAACACATTATTACATAATATGCACAAACTCATTTCATACTTTGACAGAAGTATTTGGCCAATCCAACATATTTCGTATGAAAACCATTCTTTGCTAATTATTGACAATTATGATTGAAAACCACCACCTGATAATTCTAGAATAAATAAATACATAATCATCAAGTGTTGAAAAATATTGGGGAATTTGAAAAATGGTTAAAACTAAGAGTACAGCAACAATCTCGAAATTGAAGTGACACAACTAAACGAAAAACAAGAAACTACCAGATAAATAACAGAAATACTCTGTTTACTGAAGATAACTGTGTGGGCTATTCTTGGTAAACACAGGAGAACAGGAACTACTGTAACTAGCTCCAGGTGTGGAAGACGAAGAAATATTTCTGCAAAACATGGAAGAAGACTCGTTCGAGCAGCCTGGCAAAATCCTTTGATTACTCCAAAAGGTTTGACGCAAGAATTGAGAGAAAATGGTCAACAAATTCACAAGTGAACAATTAAACAATACCGTAACAAGATGGAATGTACATGGGCGAAAACCCAGATGCAAACCTTTGTTAAAAACAATGCACAAAAGAAAGTGATTGAGGTTTTCCATTGAATACTTGAAGAAGCCTGATGATTTCTTCATCCAAATTTTATGGTCAGATGAATCCAAAATATAACTTTTTTTTCTTTTTTACCAAGAAAGCAACAACATGTTTGGAGGAAGGGAGGAGAATAATTTAAAGAAAATTAATCATGTCCAATGTTAAACATGGTGGAGGTTGTATGATGGCGTGGGCTTGTTTTTCTTCCTCGTACTGGCGACCTTTGTATTGTAGAAGGATCAATGAATGCTGCAAAATATCAAGAAATGTTGTACTCTCGTTTGTTACCCAGTGCTAGAAGGCCTATTGGACGGAAGTTTGTTTTCTTGAGTAATGGCTTCCTTCTTGACATCGTACCATACAGGCCAGATTTGTGCTTGGGATATTGTTGTCACATGCACACTTTGACCAGTCTTGGCCATAAAAGCTTGTAGCTCTTTCAAATTTGCCGTTGGCCTCTTGGTAGCCTCTTTGATCAGTCTCCTTCTTGCTGATCTAGGCAGGGTCTTGGTGGTGCCATATACCTTCCACTTCTAAATAATCGTATTGACCATGCTCCAAGGGATATTCAAGGTCTTTGATATATTTTTATACCCATCCCCTGATCTGTGCCTTTCAACAGCTTTCTCCCTGAGTTTTTTTGAAAGCTTCTTGGTGCTCATGGTTGAGTCTTTGCTTTGAAATGCACTACCCAGCAGTGGGAACCTACAGGAACTGCTGAATCTATCCTGAAATCATGTGAATCACTCCAATTTAACACAGGTGGAAGCCACTTAACTTGGTATGTGATTTTGAAGGCGATTGGTTACACATGAGCCAATTTAGGATTGCTATTACAAGGGGGGTGGACACTTATCCAACCAAGCCATTTCAGTTTTTATTTTTAATTTTAATTTTCTACATATTTCTAGAATATTTTTTTCACTTGGAAGTTGTGGGGTAGGATGTGTAGATTAATGAAAAAAAATCAATTTTTAATGTATTTTAATTCCAGGCTATAAGGCAACAAAAGGTGAAAATTTTGAAAGGGGGTGTAGACTTTCTGTAGGCACTGTATAAGAAGCCGTCTGTCTGTCCATCTCTTTACATGCGTTTGTTTGTCGAGAGGGCATGAAGGGTTACAGGTCTTTTGCATGCACTCAACACCCACCCTGGAACCATAATTTAACATCAGCCACAAACATTTGGTCCACTTAAGATTGACCCTCAGTTTAGCTGATTTATTTTCTCTTTTTTAATAATTAGGGTACATTGGCTGAACTTTTTATTTCATGAAATATTAATACAACCTAACTACCTATACATTCCCTTCTAAATCGTATGCTTTTAGATAGCAGGTTAGAACACGTGTGTTACCATACAGAGAAACTGAGAGGCTAATGCAGGGCTTTGGCTGTGTGGCTATAGCTATTGTTAGAGGTAGCTTTTTTTGTTTATTTTTTGTTAATGTTGTTTAGGTGTCTGCAGTTTGTCTGTATCTGACTTTTTAAAATAAAGCTTGGAGGTTAACATATCTGCAGTTTTGGATCTAGAAAATGTATTTAGCTATTGTAGTAAATACATGCTGATTTATGTAAAATAAATACAGTATTTGTGTCCTTGCACTGCCACCAGGACTAGTGTGATATTTCCTTATCCTACAAGAGTTATTTGACTGTGTGCCACAGAGCTAATTACATTATCTTACTCCAGAGCATATCCTTTAATTATGCTAACTTCAACTGTGAATGTGAATCAAAAGCTGGCACAAAAATTGCAAATATATCTGCACCACTTTATCCCCAGTAACTAGAGTTACCACATTGATTGTAGATTGGCAGTCCAATAAAAAGTAATTCAACATCACAGAATAATTATCTGAATTCCGGTTCTCCCCAACTTGAATCACCAGTTCTACACAACAACTGTTTATCAGTTCTTCACTACTTTATTTGTAAATGATCTTGTAGGGCAACCTGGTCTCCAGGAAATCTATGTACTTGCAGAATTCTCAATTCCAATTGGATTTCTTTTGTGCCCTGGCGCTTGTTGTATATTCAGATCATACAGATTTCCAAAGTTAGAGCTTTACTACAAAAAAGTGTTGCTAATAACTGGGAGAGTCTTTTGTATCTAAAAGCTTGAACAAGGCGTACCTTTGGACATTTCAGTCAGAGTTTTGTTCCTCATCCACATCTGCAATGTTGGTTGAGGAGTCTGCAGAAGAACCATTACTTTTATGAGTATTCAGGGATACGTGGACGAAGATAAAACTGCGAGTGCCTTAAAGACACAATGATCGTTAGAAAGTTCTAACGTGTTTTTGCCACCGGATGTGAACAGGTTGTGCCCTAAAGAAGAACTGTATTGCTCATGCTCAGTAAAAGCGGCATACTCATTATGGAAAGTAGTTTATACTTGTTATTCTGCATACCTCCAGGTGACATAGCTTTCCTTTCCTGTTAATGCACCTCACAGTTTCCAAATGGTAATGTAAATGGTGATGTATCCCTTTTTGTGTGCTGTGAATATAGTTTGGGGGCGGAGGTCTTGTTCACTCCCCTTCGCACAGAATCCAACCCCAAGGAGTTCATGAGCTGAATTACACCACCCGACAAAACATATCCAATAATGCACAATAGAGGTTTTTATGGCATTGTAAGTGAAAGGCTTGTAAATGTAAATAGGCATGTATTGCTGATTATTGTGAGGTAATAAAACAAACAGGATGGATCTGATTTTAGAGTTCCTTTGGTAATAATTATGTAAGGTATTTATTCCAAAGTGTGGTAGTTCAAAGATGGTGTAATAATTAAAGTGGTGGTATTTATCATTTTCTTTATGTAGTGTAAGCAGCTGTCCGTGGTTTGCAGGTTATAGGGCGCTGATGGAAAACAACCCAAAGTCAGTGAAGTGTAGGTTAATTGGTAACAATGGAAAGGCTTAGCATGCAAAACACTGGCTTATCCTGAAATCTGCTGAAATGCATTCTCATGGGACATTGCTGCAGTGTTACAGTAGGTGGCTTTGTCTTAGAGAGTTAATAATGGTGACTTATTAAAAACGGTCACAGAAGAAAACGTTGGATAAGATTTGCTACACTAGAGGTAGTTTTGCTATTTAATAAAATGTATAGTCAATTTCATAAACAAAGCTTGACAGCAGCGTTGTAAATCCATGTATAACATGTCTACATTTAGACTCTCATAATTACAAATTAACTTAAAATAATTGTTTTTAAAATGTGTTTATGTAAATTGCTTTAACACTTCTCTAGTTTGTGTCTTGGTAGTAACACTGTTCAATATAATAGTAATTAAAAACCCTGCTCTTGAAATCCCTGAGACTGTACCAGCTATAATGTGACTATTTTGTCAGACAAGTATGTCAATTTACAGAAGACAGGTTTACACTTGCTACTTTGTAACAAGTGCAATCTTACTTTTCCCAGAATATGTTATTCTCTTTAGGTAATTAAAAGTCCAAAATGATCCACACACTGCTGTTTGAAGAGTAGCAATAAAAAACCACTACAAAATCAAAATTATGTGAAAAAATTTGTAGAACAGGTAAAAAAAGTGATATAGTGCAAACGTGCCAACGTTTCGGTCGTATGACTATCCTCAGTGCGCATGAATTGAGAACACCTGAGTATTTAAGGTCTTAATTGAATTCAAGGTAAATGTCAGAGGTCAGGCATTCAATTGAAGACAGAACAACATGTGCACAGACCAGTTAATATGTTAATATATTTATAGACATTAGAGGGAATATATTATTAAATACTATTATAAAATGTCATTATAGGACAAGTTACTGAAAAATAGCAAAAACAACAATGGCAGAAAACAGTTAAATACATCATATTACTGATTTATTGAATTAAGATCTATTGAGTAGACTACTTCAATTCATGTGTACCTACCTACTTTACCTATTTAAAAATGTAAATACTATTAACATATTGTAAGTTACAAGGGCAGGAAATTAAATAAAATACAAAATAAAATGTGCAGGTAATAACTTGTGAAATCTTGTGTTCTTTTTTTTAGTTACATGACTTGTAAAGGTTTTCGTTTTAATAGCATTGTCACAAGCTGCACATATCCGACATGGAAAGAATTCATTTATGACTGTACCTCAGTAAATTTTTAGCTGTATCTTTAAAAGAATCGGCTTTAATAAGAATGTCCTGCATATTTCTACCTCTGTAGTGTGTAAAAATGGGCATAGATTGAAATATTTTGCTAGCAATAGTATCAACAAGATATGCCAGTGTTGTTTAATAATGTTTTTAATCTCATGACTGTGAGAAATGGAAGAGAATTCTTTGTTCTTATTCACATGAGGATTTATATCTATGTTTTGAACTTTGAAGAGAGCTTTATCTAGCCAAACCCTTGGGTAATTCCTAGGTAGAAATTGGTCATACATTTTGCCAGCTTCAGTGTTAAAATCTTCAGATTTAAAAAACATTTGTTTAAGTTGCAAAAATTGACTATAAGGGTGTTCCCTTTTGAGTGGTACAAAGTGAAATCTAGACGCATGTAGAATACAGTTTTTTTCAGTCGGTTTAGTTTACAAGGTGGTATATAGTGATCCATTATCAAGACATACAGTGGTATGGTACCACATGATTATGTTATTTATGAAAGGATTATGTCCATATATATATATATATTATCCTATAATATATATATATATATATATTATATATATATATATCTATATAATATATAATATAGTCTATATATATATATATTACTGTATTCAAGAAATCCCATAAAGAGTTTGGCATAGTCAGGTGTAGATAAAAATCTTTCTCGAAGAGAAAGTCATTTTTAGTGAGAACCATATGTGCCATCTCAAGTAGAAATGCAGTTGGTGTATGGATGCCACTTCTCCTAACAAGAACTTAAGAGTATTGAGGGCCTCAACATGTGGAATATTGGTATATAGACTTACAACATCAAGTGTGGCTAGAATAACATTTTCATTGGTCATCTTACATTGGATAACTGACCAATAAAGTCACCCGTATCCCTAGATATGAAGGTAATTCGATAAAATGGGGTCTCAAGAAAGAATCAATATAATTGGAAAGAGGTTCAATGTCTATGCGGGCTGTACCGTGTGGTAGATGACCGCGACTGGAGTTATGCGTCCCAAGCCGTAGAGGAGCGTGCTAATCAAAGTCTAAGTCATCTACCACACGGTTGAGACAAAGAAGTTGGATTCATGTTTGAGAAAAGCACTCATAGCAAACTGCAACAAAGGAAATGGCTATAGAACAGTGTCAAAGGAATATAGACTTCCAAAATCCACAATCAGAAAATAATCAAAAAGTACCGCAGAACAAATTCAACAGAAACACTTGAAAGAAGAAAGACTTCTCAAGAAAATGATGGATACAGCAGGTAGGAGAATCGTCCGAACAGCAAAAAAAAAAAAAAAAAAAAAAAAATCCAAGCTCAACAGCCATGAGAAGCATCAAGCAATACAGTGCACAAAAAAACTGCCCAAAGGCAACCTGAACACAGAAGAGTTGTGTGTGTATAGACCTTGCTGCAAACCAATTTTAAATAAAATGTATAAAACAAGCCATCTAGAATTTGCCAAGTACAGGTAGTAGACAAAAAAAATGGAAACACCAATGTAAAGTTACTTAATAGGGCATTGAGCCACCACAATGCGGCCTGTATGCGCCATGGCATAGAGTCTACCAGTCTCTGGAATTCTGCAGGAGTGATGCGGCACCATTCTTCCACGAGAAAGTCAGTCAACTCACGTCTGGTTGATGGAGGTGGAAAACGCTGTCACAGGCGTCGTTCCAAAATATCCCATAGATGCTCGATTGGGTTCAGATCTGGTGACTGAGAAGGCCATGACATATGGATAACATCAGTGACATGCTCATCAAACCATTGGGTGACCACACATGCTCTGTGGATGGGGGCATTGTCATCCTGAAAGACACCCCCCCCTCCCCCCGGCAGGAAAGAAATGCTGCAACATGGGGTGAAGATGATCACTCAGTACCGTTAAGTAGTGATTAGCATTGACCTTGCCTTCTAAGGGAATGAGTGCACGCAAACCATGCCAAGAAAATGCGCCCCACAACATTACAGAACCACCAGAACCCTTCACTGTTGGAACCAAGCACTCAGGGTTGTACAATTATTTAGGTTGGTGCCACACGTGCACTTGTCCATTTATCAAGAACATGGTGAAGGATGATTCCTCTGACCATATCACGTTTCTCCACTGCTCGGTAGGCCATTGCCTGTGCTCTTTGCACCACTGGACTCGCAAATGTGCATTGCCAGCTGTGATAAGCAGTTTGTGCACTGCAACCCAACTATGGTATCTCGCTCTGTGGAGTTCTCAGCGGACTGTTTTGGATGAAACTGAAACTTCAACAACTTTACTGAGGAGTTGGTTCCAGACCCTCCCGATTTTCTCTGTGTAAAAAAGTGCCTCCTATTTTCTGTTCTGAATGCCCCTTTGTCTAATCTCCATTTGTGACCCCTGGTCTTTTGTTTCATTTTTCAGGTCGACATCGTCAATACTTTTTAGAATTTTGAATGCTTGAATTAGGTTGCCGCGTAGTCTTCTTTGTTCAAGACTGAATAGATTCAATTCTTGTAGCCTGTCTGCATATGACATTCCTTTTAAGCCCGGAATAATTCTGGTCGCTCTTCTTTGCACTCTTTCTAGAGCAGCAATATCCTTTTTGTAGCGAGGCGACCAGAACTGAACACAATATTCAAGATGAGGTCTTACTAATGCATTGTACAGTTTTAACATTGCTTCCCTTGATTTAAATTCAACACTTTTCACAATGTATCCGAGCATCTTGTTGGCCTTTTTTATAGCTTCCCCACATTGTCTAGATGAAGACATTTCTGAGTCAACAAAAACTCCTAGGTCTTTTTCATAGATTCTTTCTCCAATTTCAATATCTCCCATATGATATTTATAATGCACATTTTTATTTCCTTACACATTTCTCTATTAAATGCCATTTGCCATGTGTCTGCACAGTTCTGAATCTTGTCTAGATCATTTTGAATGACCTTTGCTGCTGCAACAGTGTTGCCACTCCTATTTTTGTGTCATTTGTGAATTTAACAAGTTTGCTTACTATACCAGAATCTAAATCATTATTGTAGATTAGGAATAGCAGAGGACATAATACTGATCCCTGTGGTACTCCACTGGTTACCACACTCCATTCTGAGGTTTCTCCTCTAATCAGTACTTTCTGTTTTCTACATGTTAACCACTCCCTAATCCATATACATGTGTTTCCTTGAATCCCAACTGCGTTCAGTTTGAGAATTAATCTTTTATGCGGAAATTTGTCAAAAGCTTTCTGGAAATCTAAATAAACCATGTCATATGCTTTGCAATTATCCATTATCGATGTTGCATCCTCAAAAAAATCAAGCAGGTTAGTTAGACACTATCTCCCTTTCCTAAAACCATGTTGACTGTCTCCCAGGATACTGTTACCATATAGGTAATTTTCCATTTTGGATCTTATTATAGTATCTATAAGTTTGCATATAATAGAAGTCAGGCTTATTGGTCTGTAGTTACCTGGTTCAGTTTTGTTTCCCTTTTTGTGGATCAGTATTACGTTTGCAATTTTCTGGTCTGTCGGTACAACCTCTGTGTCAAGAGACTGTTGCATGATCTTGGTTAGCGGTTTGTAAATAACTTCTTTCATTTCTTTGAGTACTATTGGGAGGATCTCATCCAGCCCAGGGGCTTTGTATATTTTAAGAGCTCCTAGTCCCTTTAACACTTCTGCCTTGGTTATGCTGAAGTTATTTAAAACTGGATAGGAACTGGATGACATGTGGGGCATGTTTTTTCTTCATCTATGATTTTGCCATTTGTATCTCTTAGACATTTAACCTCCTCTTTGAATGTTCTCTTGCTGTTGTAATATTGGAAAAACATTCTGGAATTGGTTTTCCTCCTGTGCAAAAAGATAACTAATCTACTTCTGCTTAAAAGTAAGTCATCCTGGGGGATTCTATATTTAATACATGTGTTGGAGTGCCAGCTGGTTAAAGCTCCATCAGGAAGTCAACTGTTCAGAAAAGAGTTTTGAATTCATTGTCAAATCTGACCAAGAACAGTCAGCATGTACAGTGGCTTGCGAAAGTATTGACCCCCCTTGGCATTTTTCCTATTTTGTTGCCTTACAACCTGGAATTAAAATGGATTTTTATTTGGATTTCATGTAATGGACATACACAAAATAGTCCAAATTGGTGAAGTGAAATGAAAAAAATAACTTGTTTAAAGAAATTCTAAAAAATAAATAACGGAAAAGTGGTGCGTGCATATGTATTCACCCCCTTTGCTATTAAGCCTCTAAATAAGATCTGGTGCAACCATTGACCTTCAGAAGTTACATAATTAGTTAAATAAAATCCACCTGTGTGCAATCTAAGTGTCACATGATCTGTCACATGATCTCAGTATATATACACCTGTTCTGAAAGGCCCCAGAGTCTGCAACACCACTAAGCAAGGGACATCACCAAGCAAGCGGCACCATGAAGACCAAGGAGCTCTCCAGACAGGTCAGGGACAAAGTTGTGGAGAAGCACAGATCAGGGTTGGGTTATAAAAAAATATCCGAAACTTTGAACATCCCACAGAGCACCATTAAAGCCATTATTAAAAAATGGAAAGAATATGACACCACAATAAACCTGGCAAGAGAGGGCCGCCCACCAAAACTCACAGACCAGGCAAGGAGGGCATTAATCAGAGAGGCAAAAAAGAGACCAAAGATAACCCTGAAAGAGCTGCAAAGCTTCACAGCGGAGATTGGAGTATCTGTCCATAGAACCACTTTAAGCCATACACTCCACAGAGCTGGGCTTTACGGAAGAGTGGCCAGAAAAAAGCCATTGCTTAAAGAAAAAAATAAGCAAACACATTTGGTGTTCGCCAAAAGGCATGTGGGAGACTCCCCAAACATATGGAAGAAGGCACTCTGGTCAGATGAGACTAAAATTGAGCTTTTTGGCCACCAAGGAAAACGCTATGTCTGGCGCAAACCCAACACCTCTCATCACCCCGAGAACACCATCCCCACAGTGAAGCACGGTTGTGGCAGCGTCATGCTGTGGGGGTGTTTTTCATCGGCAGGGACTGGGAAACTGGTCAGAATTGAAGGAATGATGGATGGTGCTAAATACAGGGAAATTCTTGAGGGAAGCTTGTGTCAGTCTTCCAGAGATTTGAGAATGGGATGGAGGTTCACCTTCCAGCAGGACAATGACCCTAAGCATACTGCTAAAGCAGCACTTGAGTGGTTAAGGGGAAACATTTAAATGTCTTGGAATGGCCTAGTCAAAGCCCAGACCTCAATCCAAGTGAGAATCTGTGGTATGACTTAAAGATTGCTGTACACCAGCGGAACCCATCCAACTTGAAGAAGCTGGAGCAGTTTTGCCTTGAAGAATGGGCAAAAATCCCAGTGGCTAGATGTGCCAGGCTTATAGATACATACCCCAAGAGACTTGCAGCTGTAATTGCTGCAAAAGGTGGCTCTACAAAGTATTGACTTTGGGGGGGTGAATACTTACTTACGCTTTTCAGTTTTTTTGTCTTATTTCTTGTTTGTTTCACAATAAAAAAATATTTTGCATCTTCAAAGTGGTAGGCATGTTGTGTAAATCAAATAATACAAACCCCCAAAAATTCCATTTTAATTCCAGGTTGTAAGGCAACAAAATAGGAAAAATGCCAAGGGGGGTCAATACTTTCACAAGCCACTGTATCTAAGAAACTTCTGAAAAATGAAAGCCCCTTCTGAACTAAACAGATTCATCTTCTGATTGATTCAGTTTTTATTTATTCATATTTTGCTTCATTTCCTGTTGATGTGCTACACAACTTCACATCATTATCTGACCAGATTACAGAAGGCAAGAAGATTCAATATTGTAGTTGCATGCTTTATGGTAAGCCAAACATTTAAGAGGGTTGCATTATTTCTGAATACTCTGGAAAATGTTTGACTTTTACCTTTTGAAATATGATGTTCCACAGCAGTCATTTTAAATCCTTTTTTTAGCAGAGGATTACTTAACATGGACTAGATGTACTGTAGTTTTAGTAGGATTTAGGAGCTTACACCAGAGTTCTTGTGAGGTTGAAGTGCTTCACCTGAGAAAAAATGAAAATATATTTTACCACTCACGTGGCTTCATTTGAAGTTATGGTCGTGCCCTGTATGACAAATGCCGTGTATCATGAACAGCTTGAGAAATCATCAATTTACGACATTCAAGAGATTAATATTTGAACTCACTGATTTATTACATACAGGTACATTTCACACATTGCTAGCTTATTGCCACAGGCGAGTGTTTGTATTGGCCAAGTGCAAATCTGTCCTTGGTTACAGTAAATCAAGGACTACCGTTAAATTATGTATTTATTTATTATCAGTATCCTTGAATGCACATGTCTGATTGACATAATTTGTACATGTTTGGGCTTGGAAGTTATCATTTGTATTCTCATTTGCTAAAACCGTCATAAGCAGTGTATTTTATTGTTGTCACATAAAGAAAACTGTCTATATTTTGCTTGTACCTCTTGGGCATGAAACTGTAGCTTTTTATACGAGAGTCATGTGATTCTGAAAAAGTAGCATTGATATTAAGTTGCTTTTTATTTTACTTTATTGGTTGATTTAAAGAAAAAAAATGTGTAAAAGTAGTTATTCAGACTAGATTTAGTATTCAGACCTTATTGAAGCGAGGGCAGTAAACAGTTTCTGGGCTGATCTGTATGGAATGTATTTGCAACAGTAGAAACATTTTTTAGGAAGCAATCTTTCAGATTTAAACACCCCCTTACAGAAAGGTTTGTAAAAATACCTACTAGCTAAGTTAGAGAGATGGGAGAAAGTAGGGACAGTTATACAGTACATGGACTCCAGGTGTCCATTTAAGCAAAGCAAAGCTTCAGAGATGTACTATTTTTCTATAATGGTACATAAATGTGTAAGGGCAAACTAACCTTGAATAAAAGTATGGGAGCACTAAAGTAATAATCCAGAAACTACAGTCTTATCTGCTGAAATGCAGAAATATAAAAAATAGGCAAAGATAAGCAAAGTATTCCGTGCTACTGGAGAATCATTTGTAAGGACAGAAAATAAATTGAATTTGTGCCGTTCATTTCAGATAAAGGGAATTATTATAAAAGAGGTCTGTATACTATATTTAGTCATGTTTTATTTATTCCAACGCAAAATGTGAGGTGCAGTAAAATGTATTGGGGTTAGGGAATGGGTTATTACAGCTGGTTTGATAAAGAAGGTTTATCAGAAGGAAGGTAGAATGCATTATTTATATTAAAAAAAAAAAAAAAAAAATACCACCATTGTTTTTCTGAAAAACAAAGTAAAAAAGAAAAATTAAATGGAAATTCATTTTACTACAAATAAAATATAACAAGGAACAATGTAGCATATTTATATGAATGTCAATCTGCCTTTTGTGGCAAGTTTAATAGGTTTTCAACAGTACAGTGCACATCTAACTATTGAGCTTCAATTCTCTTGCAGATTTGGGATCTATGTAAGTGCCACATTTGCTCCTGCATAACCAAGCATACAACCATATAAGCACAAGCTTTCTTAATATAAGACAGGTACAGGGAATGGCTGAAGTGATACATAGAGAGTGAGAATTATGTGGTGAAACTTTTGTGTTTCAAGCAATAGACTCAAAACTAATCGACTAAATCTACACGGAATACAAAATTACCGTGTAAAATGTCAGATGAGTACAAGATTTAGCACTGTTAAAAAAAATAAATAATTGGAAACTTGTTTTTCCGAAAGGATACTCCACCCATCAATCTCGTATGTTACCAGTTTGACCAGTTAAATAGGTCTCTCTGTCTACAAACCCTTGTCGTTTCTTTGTTTGGTCCTCCTCCTCCCTGCCCCCACCCTGCAGCATACCTTGTCTAAGGGGAAGGTGCCACTTGTCCTGCCCTCTGACTGAGCCATTCTTAATCACTGTATTGCATTCATCTCAGCTCGGCAAGCATAGGGGCGGCTATCGAGCTCCAATGGATAAGGCCATGGGTCAATTGTAATGTGAATGTATTATGTATCTGTTGGTTATCATGTTCATGTCGGGCATATCTCTTTGCCAATTGTTCATGTGCCATCAGTCATATCTTTCACAACCAATAACTGTTTATTCTCAGTTTTTGTTTTCAGTCAACTGTCTTATTTATATAGCATTTAAGAGAATAAATGTATAGGATAATTATTATTTGCACTTGAGTAGATCTGAACTTCACATGGATGTGGTTTACTGTCTTGTATGGAATTTATCCAGCTTACTCTTGAAATAAACCTGGTACTCCCTAAACAACAATACTGCCTGTCAGCTCTTCTAGACAGCGCTGCTTTGTATAAACTTTATTTGCTGGTAGTCCTACTGATTGCATCTCTGTATACTTAGTTGAACTGCATTATTACAGTTGATTTATGTTTTGGTTAATACTGGTATTGGTTTTGATTTTCCCAACTCCTGACTTTCATTTATTTAAAGCTCTTAGTGACTGGCTGTTCATTTTGTCTTTAGACTGGGTATTATATTAAAAAAGAAAATGACAGGAAATTTTGGCTGGGAATTTAATTTGGTTTTATTGGCGGTTTTGATTGACTCACCAATAATTCCTCCACCAATCAGGGTGTGGCATACAATGAGTGATCCTGGCTTCTGACACACTGGTATGCAGCACATGTTAAAGAAGCGCTGGGCAAGGGAAATAATGTGTTGGATGTCAAAGTGAATATGAATGGAATTTATGATGCGATCAGGAACTCAGAGGCAGTGTAAACTGCTCCTGCTGATGTGGTACCTCTACGACTGTTCTTTTTTATGTTAAGCAGTTTTGTGTTATTTTTTTTTGCAAGGGTTTATTTAAGTACTGTAACAGCAAAAATAGTTTATTCCAGACTAGTTAGAAAGTCTGTAACAAAAGCAAATTTGCTTTGGATTGTTATTGTCGATTCGTTGTAGATACTATTAAGACACCCACCGTGCAGGTATCGCAACGCCCCTAAGCAATATGTTAAAATAAATTAGTTGTGCATCATATGAAAATGAGTTGCTTTTGCCAGTGTAGTCTATTAACTTTGAAATTTAAAGCATTTTTGTTTTGGCTTTATTGTTAAAGTTTTCACATGTGGCAATGGCTGTCCTACAATTACTACATGCTATTGCGATCATTCCTCTTATGTTAGTGAACCAGAGCTACGTTTTAAAACTGAGTTAGTAAATGCCTATTGTTAAAGTGTACTGCAGCTACTAATCCTTTCCAATTACTAGTATCTTAAAATTAAGGACTATACAACAATAATGCTGTAACTCATTTTTAGAAGGCCGCCTTTGTTCTTATCCAAGTTGCTGCAGTGACATTGTAGATGCTGTAACAAGTTTTTGTAAATGAGATACTGTTTTAAAGACAGATTTCATTAAGTAAATAAGAATTTGAATGTTTTTTTGTTTTTTTTAAATTGAAAGCAAATACCAAATTTAATACCAGCCAAAAATTTCCCATTATACAGTATATTAGCGAGATGCAGAATTTCATTGCTTTACCTGCATGACAGCACACGAAAACCGCAATGTTATCAGGGAATAATTGCACTCTGATGACCCAGACAGAATTCAGTTTTTATGTCTCAGGCACTTTAAAAACCTGATCAACATTTAAAAAAAGAAATCGCACACATATGAAAACAAATTGAGAGACCATTCAAGTAGTTCTTGGTTGTTTGCTGATTGTTCTTTTTATGCTTCAATCACACACAGGGATCTTGCTGCAAGGAACTGCCTGGTTGGCGAAAATAACTTGCTGAAGATCAGCGACTTTGGAATGTCTCGGCAAGAGGATGATGGGATTTATTCATCATCCGGCTTGAAACAGATTCCCATCAAATGGACGGCTCCAGAGGCCCTAAATTACGGTAAAGGAAGGTCTTCGTTTCATTTGAAAGAGCTGTTTGTTACAGGTTATTCAAACAATAGCTTTACCCTTTCTTGAGTGTGTATTTGTTTGTTGCTGGAATGTTATGTTTTGCGATGGTAGCAGGGCAGAGCCAGGAATGAGAGACTCGAAAATAAGGAGCTGCACTTTAAGCGTGTATGCGTGTATTACACACAAATGAAAGAAAAGGGCTCAAGGGCCAAAATAAAAGGTTTAAACAAAACACCAGAACAAACACCAAACAAACATGTACCCTGAGGCTGGGGAGTAGCCTTACACTCGCCAAACTCCCGCCATAACACAAAGGATTTCTCCTCCTTTAATACAGGTGGCCTTTCTCCAATTAGCACTCAATTACCTAATTGGAGAATGACCAGACCAGTGATTGTTGGCTGGGACAGATTTAACCCCATCCCTGCCAACCTTCCCCCTTCCACACCGTTCACAGCAGCAGCTTTGGCCCTGTCACAGGGATCATATAGAATAGGAGTATGAAATAACACTTTTATCCACTATCTTTTCAAAGACCTATTTTATTTCTCAGGCTCAAGTTTTTTTTTTTTTTTTTTTTTAAACTGCAGTAGGCTCAGGCAGCCTAAAAGACAACACAAGTGTGCTTTGCATCACAATGGAAATGTAATCCTGAAAATCCTCCTCACAACACCTGCTTTGTTGTATGTGAACTGTGCCAAAAAAATGAAATGAAATGTCGTGCCTAGCGGAGGCGCTGGTATAGCAGGCTCTTTTTAGGAGCTGCAGGCAGTAGCATTCCAGAAACCTCTTTTGGGAGTATGTCAAATAGATTAGTGTAACCTACTTTTTACTGTGAGGCAATAAATGTTCTAGCAGATATTAACAAAATTCATCTATGACATCTTCATGTACAGCTAACTGGAAATACCAGACATACACAGTTATTCAAAACAATTTAAAACAAAATATATTGTACCATTTAAATAAATACGTAAACTCAGAGTAAGAAGGCACATGACAGTTGCTGTTGCGTCCATAGGATTTATTTTCTTATACGGAAATAAATGGGGAATCACTATAATATGGATTTAGTTTAACAATCTTCAGAATAAGAATTGGGGAGGGCAGTGATACTACAGTGAATGAGAGGTAAGAAAGTGTAAGATATCACTCATTTAAGCTCATTCAGTTGTAACCCTTACCCTTTCATTCCTCTTTTTTGTATGTGTCTTGCTAAAGCAATAGTGAAGAAGATTATCCGAGATCTAGACACGAACAACGAGCAAATAACATTGAAGCACCTGGGGGGTTTCTACTGTGTTGAGAGTGTTTTTTTTTTCCCTAAGACAAACCAGTGGAAGAAAAATAAAGCTATTTTTGAAAAGCCTTTAGTTTCTTTTGTTATAAAAAGCTAAGTTGTTTTAAGGTCTGCAGACAACCAAGGCCGTTTAAGAATGGGAGAATTGTAGAAGCTACATAATAAAAAAGCAATGCCTTTCATTGCTTCCTGCAGTTAATGTCACAAAACTTTCTGTTAGAACACTGTCAGTGATGATCTTTTATTATCCCAAAAACTAACTGAACACAGCTGTTGGAGCCTGCTTTCATTCACAGTTTGCCACGCAAAAGGACTTGGGTGGTGTTTAAATTTATCCCCTGCCAGCATGCCTGTTTCCTTAAAGCAGGGCAACTTTTCAAAGATAACAGTTTATAATTTAAGTTTAAGTTTATAAGGCAGTGCATAATTTTTCAATCGCCCCGCAGAAATGCAGTATCCTGTAGGATTGTGCCTGTTTCAAAATGTAAATACCTATGATATAGAAAGTGATCTAGAGCATTTTAATACAGTGCTCCCTCAATATTTCAGAAGTCAATAATTCACAAATTTGTTTCATTCACAGTTAGGCCATGTTGACAGTACTTTTTATGTGCCCTTCATAAGATACAACTCTGAATCTGTGCAGTTCCCTTGTTTATTTAGTTTTTTGTCTCTTAGGGAGATACAGTTCAGAAAGTGACGTGTGGAGTTATGGCATTCTTCTCTGGGAGACGTTCAGTTTAGGAGTTTGTCCCTACCCCGGAATGACAAACCAGCAAGCCAGGGAGCAAGTTGAAAAAGGTACTGTGTACTTGTCTGGGCCTGATTTTTATGTCCTTTCTCTTTCTTTGAGATGTTCATACCAGGTTTGTTTGTTTGTTTGCCACATATTGTGGGAAATAGTCAGATTCACCAGCCCTCTGCAGAATGTTACCAAAGTTCTCAAAACAGACCTGATACTTAGATATGAGATTACAGCAATAGCCTCTGGCGTGCTGCTGCTGCAATGGAGGATGTGTTTGCAACTGACAGATTGTTTATACTCTTTGTTGAAACTGGAACACTTTAGCAAGGAGGGAAATCAAACAGAGGTCAGTCAACTATGGGACAGGATCTTGGCTGTTTTTTATAAAAACAAAACCATATTATATAACTTTTCTATTTCAAATGTTTCAACAATCCTGAAGTTTTCTTTCTTTTCTGTTTAGGTTACAGAATGACTTGTCCACAGAAGTGTCCAGAGGAGGTCTACAAAACAATGCAGAAATGCTGGGAATACAAGCCTGAAAACCGTCCCAAGTTTGTTGACATACAAAAGGAACTTGCATCATTAAAAAAGAAATAACACTATAGATAGAGGCAGGAACATATATACTTCTTATCTTATATATAAATCTATATCTTGGCAAACAGAATAAACACTGATTTTTTGCCTCATCATGCTATACTGCATTAACAGGTTTAAAATAATTTGTAATAATGTTAGTATCCAGTTGCTAGTGTCATAGTTTGCCTATAACTATTTGAGGGCATAAAAAGGAAAAAAAAAAAAAAAAAAAACAGCCTAAACACAGCTGCCAAATATTCTGCCATCCCTAAAGTCAGAGGTGCCATTTGTGTTCTGTTTTAGTGGGGTGTATTTCATGCATGGGGAATTAAAACTGAGGTAAGCCCTTGATGCATGTTATTTTATTGTCTAATTTATTGATAACGTCGGCCCAGATGTTTATGGGAAATGGTAATGCAGTTATTTCCCTGCTTAGAGTTGTTTTCCCAAAGTTTACAATAAGCAAGTCATTCTGGAATTCAATCCTAGTTAGCACCTTTGACAGGCTAGGTAATTTCTTGATCACAAAACCAATGCCAGGAAATACACCCTCATGCAAGGGCACAAAATATATCCTGTTGTCTGTAACTGTGATTAACTAGCTTTTTGTTACTGTAATTATCAAGTGTTTGCTGAATCTGTTTTTTTATGTATATTATCACCAGTATTTACCAAAGCCCAGCATCTGCACATCATGTCATACAAATGAACTACCTGTACAGTATGTGAAACACATTTTTTTTAATACTTTATTTTTTAAAACGTGGTATTTTACAAGGTGCATTTTTAGGTTTTGAAATACATGTTCATATGTTTTCTACAAAATAAAAACTCACTTGACAGGCAGACGTTTTTTTTGGTTTTTACATTACCGTATATAGTCTGTGTCATGCTTTAGTTCTTCTTTACCATAACACCAAACATCCAACACACATTTCAGCAGTATTATAGAAACAATAGAAGATGTTTCCACTTTTTTTAAGTGTTGATGCAAGGCATTTGATGTAAGGCGTGTGTTTACGGAGAGCTGTTCTATTGAATACCATTGGCATTGGCATTCACAGCAATGGTCTGTCGTACAGTTTAAATATAATTAAACTCGTGGAATACATTAGCCTTGTGCATTTTAGATATAAAAAGGATAAGCAATAACACTGTGTTATATAATTATTAACATTATGCTGTTATTTTATAAGCAAGCTGTTAAACATAGTTAGCAATAGCTGTTTCAAGGCATTTGGCCGTGCAACATTTTAACCTTTTTTGTTTTTGCCTTTTTATTAAAATCCAACCACTTCAAAAAGTAGAAAGCAGTTTTAGAAATAAATTGATGTCAGGGACCAAAGCTGCTGCTGTATGTTCATGTCAAAGAGTTTGTTTTTATATAACACGTTGCAAGTACCTTTGAGCCAGTTACCTGCAATATCTGGATGTGGATAGCTGGGCTAGGAGATATTTCCAAATATGTAAATACATTGTTTAAAACATGTACTGTTTTTCAACACTTCCTAGAAAACAAAGTTGAAACCTTTACAATCAAAAACTTTAAGTGATGTTGAGACTGAGAAGTGTCTGTGACTTTGTTTAGCATTAACATGCCTGACAGGACAGGACTGGCCTGGGTCATTCACCCCACACAAGGTGACGTTAAGAACAATAAAACATCATCTTAAAGTCCTTCAATGCTGCACTGCATGTATTCTCAACATATTGTGCAGCATGTTGGTGTTTTTTGGTTTTAGTATTTTGTACATTTAGTTGTGTAAATAACATTAGATGAGTGATATTTTACTTTTTGTTTTGCACACTAGGTCATTAATTTTTTTTTAAAGGCATTGAGATATAGTTATATTAATACATTTCAAAGGGAATTCTGTGCACATGAAATGTCCTGATTCGTATATGTTGCGGAGCTGCAGTTGTAGAAAATCAGTAGGAGCCAATCTGTGTTTTATAGAACTATATATAATCCTAAAGTACATTATTTTGGTGAATTGTAGTTTAAGTCAACTATCAGTTAACCCTACCCCTAAGAAAAAAAGAAAGCAAAAAAACCAAGAAATGAACACACAAGTGATTAATATGCTCCTGCTGATTTATTGAACTAAAATCATGATTTTGATATAGCCTAGTGTAGGGGTATAATGATTCATTGTGTATCGATGCATCATGATACTCTCTTTACATGATATATCGTATCGTAATAGAAGTATGTATCATTTGTATCGTGATCCAAGACCAAATTGAATGAAGAATAGGTGTGTTTTATAGTTGTTATGGATGCATACTCTCCCTACTGCATTTAATCTGTATCTTTTAACTAAATAGTCTGTCATTAAATTACCATTTGATCTTATTACGCATCATAGAGGTAGCCAATCAGGACAACCACGTGTATTGTGATACATATCGTACCAGAGCCCGATATCGCGATATGCTTAAAAAGCGTTGACTTAAATCGTCCAACCTGACCAGTAAAAAAAAGAAAAAATCATCACGTAACATTAGCCAATTATTTTACTGAGCTTGGTGTTCATTTTATTTGTTTAAATAGAAGTTTAGCTGGTTCGTAGTTGTTTGTTTATTTCTCACTGGCACGTAATTTGTGAAGAGTGATGTCTTTTCCAGCCCTCATTTGTATTAATGAAATAACATTAGATGGATGTATCCATGCCTGGTGCTTTTTAAGATGTTTATTCTGTGGACATGATGACTTTAAAGATAGGTATCTGCATTTAAAAAATCATTATTTTTATCAGTATTTTGAAAGTGTTCAAATAATAATAATTAAAAAAAAAAAAAACATCTGTAAGAAAACAGAATTGAGGGGGGAAAAAAAGCTACATGCATTATTATCACTCCAGTAAAATGGAGGCGAGAAGGATGATTCCTTGCCAAAAACAATTTAAGCACATAATGCTTTTGTGCCCCGAGGAGTAGCCTATAGTTTATGGCTTTATTGAAGCTTCGATCTGTTATGCGTGTCTGTACCAGATAGTAGGTTTTGAGCACATTTTGACTCAACTTATTTGTAACACTGGAAACATGGACCTCCCCACTCCCTTATGGCATGTACAAGGAAAATAGTGTGAGCCTTTTAGTGCTTTGCCCCTAAATACTTTAGGTAGAATTGTCCATTACTTGTAAATTGTTTAACGTAATTCATTTTATTATTATTTATTTGTTCTGATATTTTAAAGATAGTGATTTTACACATAAAACCCCAAGCTACCATATTCTGAGTGTAATTGTATGTTGTTTGTGTTTGCTCTGTAATGACGGCTGTAATGGACCAATCACAGTTAACATGTCTTTTTAAGGTTCATGTTTATACTGTATTCTTGCAATAAAAACACATTTATAGTCTTTCTATGTGTCTGTATTTGATTATTTAGTATTGCATTTTGTGCTAAGAAAAAAAAGGTTTTTACACATGCACGCAATAAATGAACAATATAAGTACTTTTTTTTTTTTTTAATTTATATAATATTATGTATCTTTGGGCTTTGGCGACAGCTCCGGATCGTGTTAGCCATCTAAATAACAACAAACAGTATTATTAATGACAAACAAAACAAACAAAACTCTCACGTTTTCACAACACAGGTTCTCATTTTGGTCATGCAATTTTAACCATTCACAAAGGAACAGAGCACATTACTGCGACCCCTTAAACACCGTCAACCATGACCCCTTGGTTAACGAGTGCACCCCCTCCTCCAATCCACGGATGCCACATAGTTTCCCTTCCGGGTCGATGATTTAGTGTACCGTATTGTCGGACCATCCAGTCCGGGGTACTCTGTTCCCTTTACACAGCGCCCTCGCAGGTCGGGAGGGAGATCTTACACCAAGAATCATTCAATCTCTGTCACAGTATCATATCTTTTTATGGTTCTGGGTCACATAATTCATGTTTTTCAATTCGAACATGTGAATACATCAGCTAGTATTTGTAAAACAAGTTGGCATTCACTCACTTAAATGAGCAGGGATGAAGAAACATTTGCTCCAATCAACATTTGGGCCAACTCTTCAATCCAGAGAAGCTTGGATGGAAGTGTCTGTAACAAACTTCTTCCGGGGCATTGATTCGCACATTGTATATTTGCTTCTGTCACCCAAATAGACCCTGCTTTATCAAAAGCAGTGTAAAATCGCATAGCCGACCCGCATGACACCAGTTCCCGACCTGAGTAGGTTCCGACTCGAGTAGAGCATGTCAGTGTAAAAGGGGCTATAGATGCAAACTGCTCAGTAAAACATCAAACAGGTAGCAAGCCAATCTAAAACATACTTTTGACTAACCAACCAACAGTTAAAATACAGATACTATTGCACAAAACTTACGAACACAAGAACTTTGATTAGCTGGCAACTGACATCTGGTACAATGTAGGCAAGTAGCATGCTACAATAATTTGTTGTGCTGGGAAGGAGGTGAAAAATTGACTGAACTCAGTCTTATAGCCTGAGACTGTCTCGCTTTACTCGACTAATTGTCTCTCATTCGTGGCTAATGTGAAATAATGTGACTGGCATTGCATGAGCAATTTAAATGTATGGTTGTTAGCAGCAGTGCAATATAAAACCTTGAGGTGAACTCTGTGCAAACGGGAAACATCTATCAAACCAACATGGCTAAAATGTAATTCCTAATGGGGACAAAAACCTGCAGGTGCAGATGCAGAGGGTCCTCATGATATTTGTGAAAAATCAAGAGTTTATCAGATTATGGTCTAATGCAATATGAAACTTCTACAGCAGGCTAGGAGTGTCCGTCCTTCTAATGCAGTTATTACATGTGCTGACTGGACCATAAAGCAGACATAGTGATCTTTTTAAGGTACTGATATTTCTAATGTTGTCTTAAATGTTCCCAACATGGCCTATGTCTTTAATTTGTTCTGCATCCTGAAACTTAAATATAAACTTATCCTATATGAATAGATATCTCATTAAATTGTATGTCACCCTTTCATGTGTTTGCCAGGTACAAATTCAGCCTGAACACCTGAGACCGTGGGCAGCAGATGAGGCAAATCCTACCAGCTGACCTCTGTCCATCAGTCATTGGCACAGAAATGAGGGGCAATGCCTGAAAGTTTCTAAGTGTATGCCAGACACTTGCCTTCCACTCCTATAAATTACCAAATACTCATTCTAGAACTGCCCTCTGGTATGTAAACATTTTTGAATTCACATTAGGTAGTATTCACCAGGATAACTAGATTTAATGGTTTTATGTTATTTCTGACCAGAGGTTAATTTGTAAACAAAAAGGTACCAGATCTTATAATGAGGAAGAGGGATAGAATTTCTTTTTATAGGCCTGATGTACTGACCTTGGTTTGCAGTAGCTCCCATATATACTTCATGCTCTCATCTGTTTGTGGATCAGGGTTTCGTGTTTTATTGTTGGTGTCGGTAACTGCATGCCAATCTTCACTTGGCCGTGTTTTAACATAATCTTTAGGTTTGAACAACACCAGTGGCGGACAGCCTAATCTGATGAACAGAAGCAACAACACTGTTAAGAACGCTAGTTTTTTTTTTTTACTTTTCACCATTTGGGGGGTGTAAAAAAACAAATGATTTTCTTACTTAGATGTCGCATCTTAAAATATATATATTATAATCAGGGCCATAATCAGAGCGAGCGTTCTACCAAGGGCAAACTCAGGTTTCAAGCTGTAGCTGCAGTGTTTATATGACGGCTAGGTACTGACTATTCCATCTCCAAATCTATGTTACACAGCAAACCAACAGAGAAAATTAAGGAGTCTTCTGTACTTTACTAGAATTTTTACAGGAGCATCAGCATTGATTATGCAAAAAAACAACAGAAGACATGACCTTGGTCTCCTCATAGCTAGTCTAGTTATGGCCATGGTTATAGCACACTTTTGTCATTCAATTCATAGAACAGGAAAGCTGTTTTTATTGTACATGTTATGTATACAGGTTCATTATTTGTGAACTGTATAATTCTCGCCTGTCAGACAAAAAGGTACCAGATCTGGGATCTGGCACAAATTAATCAGTTTCTGTCTGTAGAGCAAGATGTGTCCTCTGTGAGCATTTTACTCTTCAGTTATACAAAAATAACTTAAGGTAAACAAATATTTTATAAAAATCATATTAACCAGTATCTTTTTTTCATAAACATACTGTTTGAATTCCATACCACCCAGTTTCACTTCTATTTTAATGCATTATAGGGGTGTTCCTATACTCTTATGAATCTTTCAAGTGATTCCCTTTAAGAAGTTTTAAGTTGTTTGGTATTAATTACATCAGAATACACTTCATCAAGGAAATAAAGCAGTATCAGACATCTGGAAGGTAAGGTGAGAAAAAAATAACTTTCTTTAACCTAGTGTAATCATTTAGATTAAATGTACAACTCAGCAGCCATTTCCTTGTTGATAAGCAAATGGATATTAATGTAAATATTAACAAATTGTGTATTAAAAAAAAAGTTGAAATTAAAAACAGGGAAATAAAGGGGGTGCTGTATTTGTTTTTCTTGAATGATGACGATAACTACCCAGTGCTCATACAAATGATCTCAATGTTTCAAATGATTACAAATGAGCATGACTGCTGAACAGGTGTTTTAACTACAAATTCAATTATAATTAATGAGTAATTTCTTCAATGAATGTTACTAGTGCAAATACAGCAACATAGGTCTAACAAATATTGTCATCTAACATGGATAAATAGACCTTGATTAAGATGCAGTGTTTTGTGATCATTCTAAGTATTCAAATGTAGAGTATAGATATGAAGCTAGAAAACGTTCAATACCCAGCACAGCACCAGTGTACTTTGCAGCTTAATTGAGACCAGCTGGGTTGTTTGTTTAATCATTTTGTCATAAATGACCTTTCAAGGTGGCAAGACTAACATTAGACATAATTGAAGAGAGCCTCCTGTATGTTGCATGACCAGCAGCAGTGTGACTAGATTATTAAAGTCATTTTTTCACAATTGCTAGAATGAGCCAGTGTTGCTGCTACAAGGATGGGGTGACAATCCCTGTTTGGGACTGCTTTCACTGAGTGGCAAGAATAGTCAGAGAAGGGTATTGATCTCTAATATGTGCTCACAATCAAGACTTCACGTGTGTTGCCACAGAGAGACACGGGCAACAGACCCTTCAATGGGCACAAGCACAACTTTAACAGCAGCAAACTGTGTTGTTTTGGGATCAAACCTGGTTCCATCTGAACCGTACAGATGACACTGAATGTTTTGCAACCAACGTAGCGAGCCTCCTGCTGGTCTTTTTTTTCTACAGGCCAGTCAGTAGAGTATGCATAGTAAACAATATCAAATTGGGTAATTGCATCCATTCTACTGCCACCTGCTTGAGGTATTCACCCAAAGTAATTACCCCTGCCCTGCTTTAATATGGTGTGAATATCCTGCCAGTGGTGTCACTTTATTTTAATCCAACAGTATGCAATCATATAGCCAGATTAAGGTTATTGGTTGTGCTGTGTTTATTTTTTTACCAATTCTGTCTGAGTGTACTAGGAAGGTATTTCAGCGCTCTTCACACAGTGTAATGAAATAAAGCGAAAGGGGTGTTTGTAAATATATGGAAAGAAGAAACTTGACACTCTCTGCACATTGCTTCTGAGTACTAAAATGATTATTTTATTTCTTTACCAATCTTCCAACCTCATTTTTTACAGCTGCCCCAGTGATTACAAATAATTCATTGTTATGTGGAGACACTCTGGTGCTTCTTGCATAACAGGCAGTTAAGAGATCCCTACCTCCCAGCATTAATCTGCTGGGAAATAGTTCATCTCATAGAAAATACTGGTTTAAACATACAATGTATGAAACAGTGTGCCAGGTAGATATTGTAAGGAGGATATCAGACAACATTCTGGGTAAAAACAGTTTAGTATGTTCTAGTACAGATAAAAGTACCTTGGCTCCCCTAATTACAAAAAGATATGATTACTGTAGTTTTGGGGTATACTTATTCATAAGGACTTTCCTCAGCATTACAAAGGTATGATAAACCAGCCACTGGTTTGTTTCAACATGTTTAAATCAGAACAGTGTGTGTGTGTGTCTCTCTCTCTCTCTCTCTCTCTCTCTCTCTCTCTCTCTCTATATATATATATATATATAGATATAGATATAGATATATAACATTTATGGAGTGAAAATAATATGTTTAAATTAGAGTCAGAGTAACTTAACAACAATTTTCTAAAGTGAGAACTGCCACAGTAGAAATGGTAACTGACCTTTTGCAGAAATCAGTATATCACCACAAGCTAACACAGGATATATATATATATAGGTTGATGTAATCAAACCCTTACGTTCTTGTAAAACAATGGAAACATACATACAAATATTTTTTTTTCCCAATTACCTCCCATGTGGAATGTGTTTGTTTGCTTAGCACAACAGACAGTGCATTAGCTACCAAGCAGAGATGTGAGCTTGACCTTCCACAGTCCTGAATATCTAAATATATTAACAAAATGTAAATCTTAGAAGCTCATCAACAACAATGTCCAAATCCACTAACCACAGTGCAAGGGCGTTTACATATGTAGGATTCATGTGATTATTTTTTTCTACTACTGTCTTATTTTCGAATTGCAACCTGGAAAGTAAACTCTTTCAATTTCATTAGAATTCAATAAGTGCTGTAACTGACACAATTATCACATTTTGTGTCTTTGTGGTTTCTTTATATTCTAGTTAATATCAAGCAGCTGAAAGAGGAAAAAGTGTCACAATCTGAGTCTAAAGACTGTGACAGACAATTGTGTCGGGTAGACATCTGAAACACAACCTACATGAGAAACAGAGCAAACCCACTGGTCTCTTACAGTGCTCAGTTTGTGTCACACACAAGTAAAATATTATAATATGAACTGATACACTGTTGTTTGATCAGTAAATCCCAGTTAAAAGGGAGGCACACCTATCACTGAACCAGGCAAAGAGAACAGATAGGCACTGATGGCAAGCAACATCAGACACCCTGCTTCCTTGCAACAGCCATCTGTGCATCTCAGATAATGAGGAATAGCAGGAGCATCCCACCCCCTGTGACCTGCCAGTCAGGAGCAGGTGTCTGGAACTGTTATTCCTCCAGCTGCGGAAGGCTGGGTTCCACATGCTGCACTGAAACACAGGCACCGTGGTGCATCCGTCTGCAGAAAGACTGGATGATGAATGGACGCGAGTGGCTGCTTCCTGAACTGCTGATTGAGAGCCGTTGAGAGCTGTCCCACTGCAGTTCCTAGAGCCCATCTGAGGAATGTACAGCACACTACATGCTTGAGAGATCGTACCTGCTACCAGCAATAGGGTAGTGTTGTGATGTGCAATCATCCGAGCCATTTCTGTTTGTTTCTTGTTTTGACCACGTGCAGTGAGATGGCTGACTTCAGCATTTTGAAACTTTATTTTTGCTTTACCTTCTGTAGTGCCTGTTTCTGTGTTGATTTTTCCTTTTTTTTTCTTTTTTTTTGTAACTTTACAAACTAAATCCAACTGTCTGATGTATGTGTCAATAAAAGGATTACCTTAAAAAAAAGATTTGATTTGTAGTTTCAACAAGCAACATATCTGCCTGTACTGCCTAGCAGAATTAGATTGGTGTTCCTCACCATCTGTTACGCTGTATAAAACTGGTTGAGTTCCGCTGGAGAAATGTGATGAATTTACTGAGTTAGCTAATTATTTGAACGTCTGTAATCAGTCCTCAGTTCATCATGATGTAAATAATCTTTGGTTAGTTTTTCTATTATGGTAATTTTGTTTACCGTTATTTTCAATTTTTTTTTTTTTTTTTAATTCTTGTAAAAATGACATAAAATCATGACTTACTTCTACCAAAATAAGTATTCTGTTGATCTTTGCTTGACTGCAGAAAGCTGAGCCCCCTCTTCCCTAAAGCCTCTCATCTTGCTTCTGGAAGGTCAATATTACCTTCAATACTTAATGCAATATTGTGCAGCACAACATGCTAGGAATATACATGACTGACCTTTAGCAGAGTGTACTGTGAGGTCCCACCGGAGAGCATCTGAAATGCATTTTGAAAATCCCTAATGTCCACTCAGTGACACTCCCTGGCATGGTCATACCTCTACTCAGCAGGAGAAGCACAGTTACTACTTCAGTCAGCTGTCTGCAATCAGCAACCTTTCAGACCTGTCAACCTGTACAAGCACAGCTGCCACCTCTGAATTAGCAAGGCTGCAAACCTATCTGTAATAGGATTTTCACATTTTCACATAAGGCCAAATTAAGGTTTACCCAGACCTCACAAAAAAAGTAATGCTTTTGTATCTTGATCCAGTTTCAAAGGATTTGAAGAAATGCACAAGTTCCCTTACACCCTTTACTAAATCGCCAGTGACTTCATATTCTGTGCAGCTTAAGATATAGCCCCCTGGTTAATGCCTGCAGTGTTATCTACAGTTCCTTGAAATGAACCAGTGGCATAAATGTTAGTGCAACTGACACTTTCACTGCTACGGGTAACAAATTATACTTTCCAGCTCAATCTCCAGAGGAGCCTGCAGGAACTATAGATGTCACTGATTGTTTGGTTTAAAGGCTTGCCTTGGTTCTAAAAGACACAGAAACAACCACTCCCCCAGTTTTTGGAGAGTTTTTATTTTGGCAATTGGTATTTCCATCCTAAATACAGTACAACTGTTTAAACAGCTTTGGGTGCTGTTGTTACTATAAATGAAAAGCTATTCTAAAGCCAGACTGCATATATCAAATGAAATAGCCGGCTAGGCTCCAATTAAAGGTAAGAGGACCAATTAGTGTATTGATTTTGAAGAGTCTTCTTAAATTAAGTTCCACTTTCACTCAATCAATATCTTGCTAGCCTCTAATCCTTCCACATAACAGCATATCCAATTTACCTGCACTTCAATCTCAATCAAACGCTTTCTGGATAATCTACCTTTTTAAATAAATGCCATTAGTTCGTCGTTTGCAGCATAAAAAATAGGGAGAATTTAAAGCAGAAACTTCTACATGTTTAATTTATTCTCAACACACAGCACATTAAAGTGGTTTGTACACTGCTAATAGGGTTAATGAAGATTGCCAGTGCATATTTAAGTGTGCATCTTTTCATAATCCACCCTACTTCTCCAGCCATTTGCTCTTCAGCGGGGGTGGTTTGCTTGAAGGTCTTATACGATTGCAACTAAAGCCGATGTTGTTATTTCCAGCTAGGGATGCATATATCCAATGACGGGTATAGTGGAGGCATCTGTCTGTCTGGCTGAATGCCAAACATGTTTAATTACATTTTGTTATATACTTTTAATACTGAAATACCATAATGAGTGTCAGCCATTTCTTAGTTAAAAAATCTAATAAACATTACACGTCACATAATGTACAGTGTTTTTGATGGAGCAGACCATTCTCATGCCATCTTATGTACCTTAATCTTACAAAAATGACTACAAAAGATTTAGAAGTGAGTAGTTTTTCGAGATTTACGATTATACTGTATACTGTATAATCGTAAATCTCGAAAAACTACTCACTTCTAATTCTTTTGTAGTCATTTTTGTATTACTTTAGTATAATACATGTTAATTTGGATTCATATGTTGTTTTTTTCTGACTTTATCTGAACGAAAAGACACACAGTTGCCCGTTTTCCCATTGGAAATAGTGATATTTTGAAATATCACTGTTTGTGGGGAATAATAGCCATTTCTATACTTTTGAGGCATAAGCAATTAGGAAATAACACTTAGTACCCAGGAACAAAAAAAAAAAAAAAAAAAAAAAAAATTGTTACACTGTGTTATTTATTGAATTTTAAGGATTCTTTATAGAAATCAGACAATTTCTGCAAGAAATTCAACCAGCGTTTTGCCCTAAACACATAAGTGAACATATAACAAGTATAACAAGAAAACTATTCAGTACTGTGACGGGGTGGCCATCCCTTGTGTATATGTATTTATTTATGTATAAATCTTGTGGGAATGTGGCTGGAGCCTTAATAAGGTAATTATTTGATTAATATGTAATTAAGGTTCCAGCCACAGAATATAGAAGACCCACTCCAGGCTCATTAGGTGAAGAGTGTCGGAGGAGAGACAAAGACGTGAGTCTGTGAATAATCTCTATAGCGATTTCTTTAGTAATATGTACTTGTTTATACTTTTGTTTTGTGTTTGTGTATTTTGTTTTGGCCCTTCTGCATTTTGTTCTGCGCTGTGTTTGTTTATATACAGTCTTTATTATTTAATAAATGCTGTGTGCCGCCATTGCGCTCAGCTTCACTCGTAATCCAGTCTCACTGTGTCCATTACTTCCTGGTTCTGATGTCCCCGCTCCAGCCAAACTGCCACACGTACCATCAGCCAGTCAGCTTCCAGCTCTAGCAGGCTTCTATCTTGCCATAATGAACTCTCAGTTCACATCTATTGGACAGCATATACTAAACAAAAAACACAATTAGTCCAGCTGTAATTGCAGTCAACCAATTACAGCCTGCCAGCTCAACTGGAGCTCAGTATCTTTCAATAACAACAAAAAGACTATTAGTAATATCACTCCATTAAGATACCTGGCACTGTTCAGATAAACTATAAGCTCTATATTTCTAATTATGTATGTAATCCTTTATGGACACTTTCTGGACTATTTTCCTAAAACTTTTCCCAGCAGAGGATTATATGATGAATCATTACAAGTTCAAGGTAAATCTAGATTTTAAAGTGTTTTTTTTTTTTATTTTGTTTTTATAAAATAATGAGAACAGTCGGTTTTTACTGGTGATAGTGCCCTCTGGATGAAAGTGTGTGGTAGTTGACCTTGACTTTTGTTAACACACTCGCCTTCGGCTTGGGAAACTCCAGTTACAGTCAACTACCTTGTGGTAGAGCCTTTATAGACAGGCACTATCGCTTAATCATAGGACATACTTAAAGCAGGACATATTGTTTGTTGAGCTGTTTTGCAGTCTGGCAGGAATGTATAAAATGGATATAATGAATTAGGAATTGAGAATGTGCTGACATAAAAAGAGTAGGGAGCGACCAGGCCCCTTATCTGTGCTGTAAACTGGGGTTCTGCCTGGTTACAGCTGGATTGTAAATGTGGAATTCTGTGCTTCTAGTCATTTATTTTTTTTCTTTTTAATGGGTCTGCCCTTCAATGGACACCCACACAGATTCACTCGCTGACCTCCAAATTGTCTATTTTGCTTCATTTGGCAGCAGGTGGTCTATAAATGTGGTGACTAAGTAATTTCGATGTCCTGGCACAGCTATCCCTCCTGTAATGAGTAAAAAATAAAACGTGTCTGCCTAGGACCTTACATATAAAATTGTATTTTAAGGAATTTCTACACAGATGAAAATCTCTTAATTAAAAAGAACACTACCACCTACTCTCACATTGAGAGTGGTGGTAGTGGGATTGAATGAACACATGAAACAGTGCCTTAAATATATGAAAATCTCTAGGTTGCTTCAACAGTAATTAAAACTGCACCAGAGAAAAGGAAGGAAATTATGTTTATAATGAAAAATCAAGTGATTCGGTACAGAAAGTGCTTCACTTGTAATCAATCAGTGATGAACGATGTGACACTGTGACATTCCCCAGAGATCTCAAACCTTTTTCTGCAGATTGGTTTACAGGGTCCACACATGATGTGCTTTGGATAGGTATAATGTTTTCCTCCATTCCAGTCAAGCTAATCTTTATTAGTAGCCATATATTTAGTTGGCACTTTCTTGTGACTTAGTCCAACAAAGCAACTGCATCACAGAAATCATTTTTTGGTAACAATTTGTTTAAATAATTCACTGCTGCAAGTCGTTCTTTTGAACCTTGAAAAAGTCAATTATATTGTTTCAGTGAGGCAAAATATGTTTGCTGGGCTTCACTAAGTAACTGCCTCAGGAGAATTCATTTTACAGAATCGTTCTGTTCATATTAAGACATGAATCCTGGCAGAACTGCTGTTTTGGTGTTTACTCCATGGGTTAGACAGACGCATGCAGGCATTGAGTCTACATTGGCAATAATGTACTGTATTTCAGAGACAAAACTCGTTAGGGAGCCGCGGATAATTGAAGTTGCGGATGAATGTGTAAACAATAAGGCACGAGAGGGTGTATGATAAACTCAGAAAACGATTGAGTATGAACAGCCAATCAGCTTCCAGATCTAGCAGGCTTCTATTTTGCATAGATGCCCGCTGGAATGTTGAAGTGCTTAACTGTGAATTACATTTTAAATCAATCCACGCATAAATACAGACTTTTTCCTTTAACATTTTAATATGCAACTAATCTGATAACATAAAAAGCTACTTAAACACACTTTCTGCCGCTAGTCTAGAGACAAGCAAAATCATGTCTGTGACACGAAACCGTAATGAAGGCACAACTTGCAGCTACTGGACAGCAAATAAACAGGAAAGAGACAATTGGTCCACAATTCTGTCATCAGCTGGATCCAAACAACACCCTCCCTCAAAACCAGCCAGTCAAACAGCCAACCCTGTTTCAGTTCTTTCCGCACCAGCCAATCCACTCCCTGCCAGACTGAATGACGCCTCCAACAACAAGTTTCGAGTCTAACTCTATACTACACAGACTATTCAACAACCCTACAGTTAATTTATCTGGTGGTAATGTCATAATAATAATAAAAACAGTTTCCACTATGTCTATGTTGTTTTTCTAATTATGTTAGGGACTATTTTCCTCAGCGGAAGGTTACCCGACAAAATACCAGAAGTTCAAAGTAAATATAGGTTTTAAAGGGTTTTTTTTAAAAGAGAAAATAAAGAAATAACTCATTTTCTAATAGAGATAGAACCCTCTCAATCCGAGCTCTACAGTGTGGTAGATGACCTTGACTTCCGTTAGCGCCCTCGTCTTTGGCTCGGGATGCATAACTCCAGTTGCAGTCATCTACCATACAGTAGAGCCTGTATCTATAGGCTCTATCGCTTAAAAATATCACCACGCCCTGGGTACATTGCAAAGCTCCCAAATTATAGAATGCTCTGCCTTCTCTTGTCATGGAAGCTGGGACTCTTACTGTTTTTAAAACAAGATTGAAAACGTATTTTTGCAAAATAGCTTTTAGATCTTAGTTTTGATATTTTACAATCAAAACAGATTTTTATTTTTTTTTAATTCCAATTATTTATTTATTTATTTATTTTTTAATCATTCAATTTCTACAAACTAGCTTTTTTTATTTTAGTTTTTCACATACCTTGGTTTTGTAATGCATCTTTTCTGTCAGGACCACAATAAATACAATGACAGTTGTAAATATTTAAAGTTCAGGATGACTTTTTCACTGTGGTGATTCAGATTGTCAGGGATACCTTAGAGATTCTCTTTCGTTCAACAAAAAAAAATGGGTTGTACAGTCAGCCAGTTTGATCCTTTTCATATTCACAGAAGCACAAGTAAAAAGACCAAATTGATTGTCTCCAGTCAAAAAGACTTTTTCAATACAGTTCAATGCATACTGGTAAGTGGTTTAAAACCCCAGCATCAATGGTGTATTTCAATAAGCATGGATTTTTCCAATGGAAATGCTTCCAGAGTTACAAACATCAAATAAATGCAGGTTTTATTAGATTTTGACATGAATGAGTTGAACGTATTAGATTCCTGGGATATATGAGGATGTCTGTATGTCCATATATTTGTCCATCTGTATGTCACCCTTACGTTGTTGCAAAAGCTGGAAAACCTCTTAATAAATTGTGATGAAGTTTGCTAATATTCTTATTTAGCATTAAATAACTTATTTAGCTATTGGGAGTTTCAGATTCTGGATATAGCGGGGGGTGTCAATCGGTTTGTACATCCGTCCACCTGTGTGTTAATCTTGCAAAATCTGCAGCTGTTTTGACATGCTCTTTGGGATCCATCCTGTATATTGAGACTTGTTTGTGCAACATGTTATGAAATGCAAATACATATTCAGTTCGTCCTGTGGAAAAAAATATATTCATCTAGTAGATCTTGAATGAATACAACAGATATTAAGTCATTTCCATTGACTAATTATAATCAAGCAATGCAAAATTTCTTAATATCCAGGGTACTCCTGGGCACTAGAGGATAATTCTAAACATGTTTTTATTACAGTAAACTGATAACCAAATAGTAGGAACACCCTCCTAATATTGAGTTGCACCCCCTTTTGCCCTCAGAACAGCCTCAATTCACTGGTGCATGGACTCTACAAGGTGTCAAAAGCGTTCCACAGGGATGCTGGCCATGTTGACTCCAGTGCTTCCCACAGTTGTGTCAAGTTGGCTGGAAGTGGCTCTCTACTCCAAATAGCTTGTTCCATCTCATCCCACAGATGCTCATAGGAAATAGTTGTCTAAATTGGCAAAAACAAGGTGTTATAAAGAACTCACATAATATTGAACAGGTCAGACAAGAAATATTAAGAAAAAGTGGATCATATACATTAATATATCATTTTAACAGGTGTGGACCAACATGAAGTAGAAAGCTGATAAGACTACTAAAGCTTCTTTTATCATGTTTAATTTAATATAGTATTACAGCTGGCACATGGTACATTGTGGACAATTACATTATAAATTGCCTTTTAAGAATGGGGGGGGGGGGGCGACGACAAACAAATGTGTCAGTATGTTATTGATTGTAAAACCATTTGATGAAACCAGATTAATTTCCAGCTATATTCTAAATGTAAATTTGCGTAATAATATGGATATCACATTTGGGAATGTTAGAGATGACAAACTTTCTCTGGCTCATCTGTTTATGTATTTATAATATCCTACCTCTTTAAAACTAAGCTTTTGACTATTATTGTCTACTGAGAGATCACAGCAGAGTGCAATAACTCCATTAATGAGGAAAAGTGCTTAATTACAGTAATTTTCACTTAGAAGTTTCCTATTTCAAAACTGTCAAGCAATACTAAAAAAAAACATGATTCACATTCAGTTGTCATTATTAAAGTTAATACTATCCATTCACACCAAATGCAAATGTGAAAAGGGTTTGCTTTCAAAAAAGGTGAGCACCAATCTCCACTTTGATATTTAATCCATTCAGTCATCCTAAACAATAATGGCTCGTGAAATTTCAAAGCTGAAATTGAACAGGTCGATCCTCCTTTACTTTTAACACCAAATAGACTTTTTCTGGAAGCCATGGACGTGATTTGCAATACAAAGAGAACAAATTAGTGACTGTACTTGCACACACAACTACGTAATATAAATCAGCCCGACCTCTCACAGCAACCCTCAACATAATAAATATAAATCAAAATGTACATACTGTATTATACTATATTTATTATACGTGTTTAAATTTAGGTACAAATGATCCTCTATATAATTCAATCAATACAGTGTTTTAAAACTGCAGTCATTTACTTAAAGAAATATACAAGTCGTCAAAACCAACCAACTTCAATGGCTAAATAGGTGCTGCTCATCACAAGTTAGTCGTTAGTTGACTGAACTTCTCAACCAACCCTCAGCTCGAACACTCAACTTTTAGGCATTAGTTCTTTTTGGGTAACCACATTTATTAGAATTTTTGGTATGGGAGTAGATCAGATTAGGTTTACAAATTGCTGAAATGTGGGTTGGAGTGAGCATCTGGTTGGTAGCACAGACTGGATTTTTCAATTGAAATACTGGTACATCACATTTGGCATCGGATATGGTGCAATCTTTCTGGCCACAGTTATTTGTATATTTCGATTTCCAGCTTCACACCAGAAGACTTTTATATGAGCCAGACAACAGCCAAGAGCATTCCCACAAAGATTTAACTTCTAACATGAATTACAACGTGTTCATCTTTAAAGCCTGTGGAGTTCTAGGATTCAATAACCTTTTTGTTCACTGTTGCAGCGAGGTTTTAAGATTTCAAAAGTCCCAAAACTTATATTGCTTGTTTATCACTACCAGTGCAGAGCCACATGGAAGAAAAAGGACCTCCAGTCTTGAATTTCAGAGGGATTAGGAAAAAACAGCAGTACTTTTGTTTTTAACCAAACTATTTTACAATAAGTAAAAATCAGCTTTTCTGATTCTGTAGTAATTGCATGCCAGTTATAGAATGGCAAAAATAAGTGAAAAAATAAGCCTTTGTAATTAATGTCAACACCTGAGTACATTTTTATTCATGACTATACAATGCTCTTCAAAAAGTATTAGGTCTGAAGAATAAATCTATGAAATATCTGTACCACAGACCTATTGGACTTCTCTTTTGCTGTTGAAAGTGATCTGCTTAAGGGCATCATTGTAACATCATTAAAGTACAAAAAGTTAACTCCTGACTGGTCCTTCTCTGTTGAGTTTAGATGCAGGTCAAGGTTTTTAGTAAACCTGATATAACAAGAGAATTGAAAATATAGCATATTCTTCTCTGTATGGGATAGTTGTGTCATTGGTAGTGTATGGAAATGATCAACATGTTTATTTAGGCTGCACACAAATCATCCAGAGAGCACTATGCAATTTAACTATCTATCCAATATGTATTTTTTTTTTTTTTTTTTTAAATAGTCACAGCCAAAAGTAGTGGCACTCTGCACTTACTACTACGTAGAATGTTTTGATACATGTCTGCATTCAATTAATCTTCAATCACATTAATGTCTTGTCCCTGGAGTGCTAAAACACCCTCCTATCATGATTGAACCACCTCCACGTTTAACTGTAGTTACAAGGGTTTCATTAAAGGCTTCTTTTTTTCTCCAATCATACTGTTGTGCATTTCTGGTGCAAAGTTAGATTTTAGTCTCACTGGACCAGAGATTTGTTGAAGAATGCTTCCGATTCTTGTTCATATTTTTTCGCAAATGTTAGTTTGTTTAATGAATATTCTTTAAAAGTGGTTTGCAGCGAGGTCTACATGCTGTAGGAACAATTCAATAATTGATCATTTATTAGTAACAAAGATAGAGGATTTACTATGAACACACATACACACGCTTAGACACAAGGAATGTTTAATCAATAGCAGTATTTTATTTAAGTACACAGTAAACAGAAATCAGAAAAGTCAGAATGTAAATCTTAGTCTCTGAGCACACAACACAAGTCCAGAGCTCTCACTGCATTCTGGCTAGCAGGCAATTGAAATATGACACCACCTGTCTCCTCACACACAAAAGCAGCCACTGCAGCAGCTCAAGTAAGCTGTGATGTAGCTAGTAAATTGCTCTCACACACACACGCAAGCAGAGCCTCAACTGAAATGATGTAGACAATCTTAGAATATATCATATTAAACTCAAAGGTATACAGATTAAGGATATGGCAAGTTTACTTTTAAAGAAATTCTTCATACAACAATATGAGGTAGACTTCTTATAGTTACTTCATCAAGTTTCACCAAATGTTATTTAACAAAATAAATAATTAACAGTTCAATTCAATGTGAATGTGTTACAATGTGTTGAATGTGTTACAATTAATTTAGTTCTATGAAAGGAAAATGCAACTGGAATTATACTCACAGGTTCTTTGAAGCTTAGACTTTTGGTCTGCTGGTTTGGAAACTCAATCTGTTGAAGTATTCCGTACAAAATGCTCACCTCTCAGCAACAAAGTTTTCAATCCCATGTGGGATCAAACTCAGCAACAAAGCTTTCAATTCTCGATAGAATCAACAAACAGCTGCAACAAAGTCTTCAGTCCTCAGTATAGGGATCATAACAGCGCTCGTCCGCTCTGTCCTCTTCGCTGAATCTTTTAGCCACGCAGGTATCAGGGCAGTTTCTTTTGGATACTGTGGTTTTAGGTGTACCGCAGACCCATACTTCTTGTCTGATAACAGTCTCTAAGTTTTACGACAGTCCTCCAGCTGGGTCTCGTTCTCCACCTCAGTTTGTTGCTTGTGGTAATGACTCGCTTGCAGCTTGCTTTCTCTTCTTGGGTCTGTTTTCAGGCAGAGTCCCGTTTTGGGTCAGTCCCGGCCTTGCAGCGTAACTTAGAGTGAGAGCACCTTGTTCACTCTGTGCTTGTCCTCCTTAACCTAACAGCTGCTTTTAACACCATAGATCATGGCATTCTTCTTGACCGCCTTCAGATGTATGCTGGAATCTCTGGAACCTGTCTCCTAAGATGTCCTGTTACCTATCCAGATGCACGCTGTTTTTTATGCTGGACGCAGTGGTGTTGCAAACCCAGTACTTGTGGTGTCCCCCAAGGATCTGTTCTTGGGCCCATTCTCTGCAATATCTACATGTTTCCCTTGGGTCACCTCATCCACCAACACAGCCTCATGTTTCACTCCTATGCTGGCAACACTCAGCTCTGCTTAAAACTCGACCCTGGTAACCCCTCTGCCATGGTCCGGCTCTCGGATGTCTTGGATGTCTGCCAATTTTCCTCAGCTGAACACTAGCAAATCTGAACTCCTAGTACAATCTAAAACTCAACTTAAGAATCTAAATATAGCTGCCCTGAACCTCGGAAACTGTCTGCTACTGCCTTCCCCCACAGTACGAAGCCTTGGTGTACTTCTTGACAGCAATCTCTCCTTTGATTTGTACATCTTCTGCATGGTCAAATCATCTTTCTACCATCTTCAAAACATCTCCAAATCTGTCCCTACCTTTCCCTCCCAGATGTGGAGATACTTTGTCATGCACTTGTCTCGTTTCGACTCAACTACTGCAACTCTCTAGATGGTGGTCTCCTGGCATGCACCATAAACCGACTGCAGCTAGTTCAGAATGCCACTGCCAGGATCCTTAACGGATGTAAAAAACTTGATCACATCACCGCCATCTTGCCCAGCTGCACTGGCTACCTGTAAAGTTCAGGATTATTTTCAAAACGCTCCTGCTCACCTACAATGCCCTTCATCACACAGGTCCAGAGTACCTCCTCAACCTACTGACCTGCTATGTCTCTGCCCGCAAGCTGAGGTCCTTCAATTCTGATCTGCTTGTTATCCCCAAACAAAAGTGCACCACACTTGGAGAATGCTCGTTTAGCTTCACAGGACTTTTTGGAACTCTCTCCCAGCTTTGGGGAGTGATGCTCCCACCGTCACTCACTTTAAATCAACTCTCAAGACCCACCTGTTCTTGCTTGCTTTCCATGCTCTTTAAGCCTGATATCTGCCATTAGCTGCTGTGTTGCTACTACTATTTAATGTTTAATGCTACTATCATGTATTATGCATTGTTTTGTTTTTACTGTATCATGTATTATGCATTTCTCTGTATTTAAAGTATTATGGATTTCCTCCTTGTTATTGCATCTTGTAAAGCGCTTTGTGATGGTGGTCCACTATGAAAGATGCAATATAAAATAAAAATGGATTGATTTGTCATGAACAAATATTTAAAATTGTTGTGCTTCTGTATTTTTTATAGATTTGTTAAACTACCAGAAATGGTATTTTGCTTTGTCATACTAACTGGTTGTTAATGTTCACTAAATGCTTGTATTTAACATTTTTTTTTTAATATATTAAGGGTAGGGTGCCAATATATTTGTCTGATACTATATATACATCTATATATATATATATAAAATATATATATATCATATATATATATACACATATATATATAAATATATATATATAATATATATATATATATATTATATATAGATATATATATTATATATATATATATATATATATATATATATATATATATATATATATATATACACACACACACACACACACTACTTTTTAATTTAACTTTAAGGCCTGTTGATGAAGACTTTCACCCTTAACCCAGCTGTCCAAGCACAGAGGGTAGATGCCATATAACGTTTAAATACATACAAAAATGTGACCTTGTAGGTAGCCCTCTACAATATAATTCCCAATGATACTATTATCTCTATTACATATGGATACAATATTGTTCATTGCTATTTCTCAAATCAGATCTCAGGTCTCATTATATTATCATTTTCATATCCTTAAACAAAACAATGTCACTACATATGTCAACATCCACAACAACATACCTGCAGAAACAAAGTTACAGCCGTTATTGAACATTGGGGCCTTAACACCCAGCATTTAGCAAACCAGTACACTGGTAAGGAACACAATAAGCAAAGCACTTATTTAAATAGATCAGTTCAGCAGCTGAAAATCAGAAAGCAAAACGGTGAATTGTCCAGTTAGTTATGAAAACAAAGGATCTCTAATGGGTTTGAGTCAGCCTCTTTTTCAAATTACTAAGTTCACTGGTTCATATGTGAATAATTTAAAAACATACTCTGCAGTTGTTCGGGTGTTGAGCTGTGAATTTATTTATTAGTAAAAGCAAATGTAATACTCTTTATTGCACTAAACTTATTTTAACATTTCAATGTAAGATTGCATCACAAAAGCCCAATTCATCTAACCATTTACAAGTTGCTGTTTTTTTCTAAACAAAACAAAAATATAAACAAATGCTTGTTAAAGACAGTATGACAATATTTTCTCAGAAAACAGGTGCAGCCTATCACTGAGACTTCACAATTTTAAATATTTCACACTTGTTAAACTAAAATCAATGATTAAACATGTCATGTATTAGAGGTTTCTTAGTCTGTATGTTTTCGTTATCTTCTAGCATTGAAATAATAATAACTATAAAGTCTCCTTTTCTTTTTTTTTTTTTTAAATCTAACTTTGTTTTTTGTTCTTCACCGTGTTCCTGCCGCACTGTGGGTGGATGGAGGAGTGTCGTGATCCAACACAAAGGTTGTAGCCACAGCGCAGTCAGGGAGCGCAGGGGACAGGACATGGCGGCACACCGGACATGTTCCCGACTGAAGAAATAGAAAACATTTGATAAAGTTGTTGCATTACATACCGGTTCACACCTTCAGAAGTCTGAATTATACATCCACTGTGGGCCTAACTATCTTATTCAAAGCCATTCTTTAAAGCTTAATATATGGAAGATACCTAACAATTATTAATCTGTTGTTAAAGTAGTTTACATAAAAGGAGGCAGAAAATGTATTTATATACAGAATGACCACATTTTCTGACTGTAGGTTAAAAATTTAACAAATCAGCAAAACCATTCCACCATGCGGCAAGGAAAGCTATCTTTAGAGAGATGTTGGCATAGGACAAAAACAGTAATAATATAATAATAATAATAAAATAATAATAATAATAATAAAAAACAATGCACCTGAATATAATCGATTTGTAAACTCTGCAAGTATTTTGTAATGACAAACCAGCTACTTCCCTCGGAGTGAAGATTAGCAGCTAAATCAAGAACGACCCGTCTAATTGGCTCACAGAAGAATCCCTTGTTGACAGTTGTTAAAATGGCCACTTTAAGACAGTCCTTTGATTGGACATTCTACATAGATTAGAATTAATTTTGATATTTCAATCAAATTAATTGTTTTTTATTACCTATTTTTTCTGTTCTTTGCAACCAAAATATGTTCATTCAACAACCACAAACTAAGTTCTACTCAGGAATAATAAAATCATGATAATTTTTTTTACAAATTTACTAAATACAGAGTGCTCACCCATTATAACACGCCTCATTATAGTGCGGAATCGGTTATAACACGGTAGGGTTGCGACTCCCATTTGCTCCATAATGCCATTACAGTAGCCCTTTTATACTCGTTATAATGCGGAACACAAATAGCACGGTCTTGTAACGATGGCTCCCCACTACAGCGTTATAAAGGGTGAGCACTGTACTAATTAGTCTTGTAATGTTTGTCATGTTAATTGCGAAGAGTGGGATCACCTATAGATTTCAAAATACTAATTTTAAAGCTTCCTTTGAACTATACTGTACTTCAAAAATAATTCAGTCTTTAAAAAAAGGTCTGCTGTGGGGATATTAAAATTAAGATAAGGCATTCTACCAAAAGTGTTTTGCCTTAACATGTATAATTTGGTGAAACACTGGATTGTGTTAAGATGTTTACAGTTAATCATTTTTGCTGCAGCTAGCAAAAGATCTTTTTCAAAAGCCCATTACTTTTCAAAATACTGTACCTTTTGTAACCATCGGGTCACACAGGATTTATGAAATACATGACGACAGGGAAGTTCTGTTGCGATTTCATCTTTCATATATTCACAGCAGCAGATGGCGCAACACTGTTCCTGGCCTGAAAAATGCAAACAGACTGACGGTTAAATCAAGTATAACATGCTGATAATAGCCATTTTAAATGATCTCATTTACATTTACAACAGACTGGATTCTGAACACCAAATCAATTCAATTTTCAAAACAGCGGTTACAACTAATATAAATCATAATAAGCAACTTGGTATTATTATACTTTAACAGCAGGATTTGATGCTATTATCTTAAGGACTGCAAGATAAGGCTTTATTGACGGAGCTACATGGAGTGTTCAGCTTGCTGCTGGGACTTCAGCAGTTCACCAGCAACAGTATGAAGGTGTGCGTTTATCAACTAGGACTGTCAAGCGATTAAAAAAATTAATTGCGATTAATCTCATGATTACATTTTTTAATCTTGGTTTTAAATCACATATTTAATTGATACAATTACCGCATCCACCTCATGCAGTTCTTTTATTACTGATGCTGATATTATCATTTTTATTTTAAAGTTAGTCTTATCACCTATATGGCCTTACGCGGTCTTGGACCTTCTTTTCTTCAAGAACTGCTGACCCCATATGCCCCTGTTCATTCCCCAAGCTCGGAAAATGCCAATCTTCTGACAGTCCCCAAAATTTGTTTGAACTCTGTCAGAGCCTAGGCATTTAGTTATAATGCCCCTATTCGTTGGCACTTGCTCCGGATTCATATAGCAATGCTAGCACAATTGAATCTTTTAAATCCTGTATGAAAACATATTTGTTTGGGTCTGTTTATTTGTAGCTGGATTATATATAATTTATATATTAGACACAAGATTTTTTTTTATATTTCTTTTGTAAAGCGCCCTGGAATGCTTGCATGAAGAGTGCTGTACAAGTGAAATTTGTATTGTATTGTCGTTGCATTAATATTATTATTATTATTATTCAAAAAAACAACCCATCATAAAAAAATCTGTTCTCCTGTTTCTGGATTAATATTGTTGCCCTGTCTATAGTTTTACATTTATTTACACAGATTCAGAAAAAGTCTTGCATTTGCTGTTAAATTGTTTGAACCAAACGTTAAATCACAATGGAGTCAGTTTATTACTCGCCTTAATGCATTTCAGATTATACTGCATATTTTTTCTTAATAGTCAAAATCAGTTGTGATAATATCTATATATAATATATATAGTATATAATATATATATATATATATTATATACATATATATATATATATATATATATACATACATACACACACACACAATCATTGTTTATAATAAATTTTATACAAAAATTATAATAATCATTAGACAGATCATATTATAGAACACTTTGACAAATACATAAATGTTTGATCTCAATCTGTAATCAATCTGTAGGTATGGGCATTCAGTGTTTTAAATTCAATTTAAACTTCTTTGAAAACTGTATATATAAAAACACACACATACGTGTACATTAATATACATGACTATATTATTTCTTTTGCAAGCATAGTATTTGTCAGGTTGAGATGAATCGATACATTTTCAGGTCCTGGTAATTTATTGACTGTCAGCATTAATTTACCAAAAACGTTTTTATTCGCCAACATGTAAAAAAAAAAAAAAAAAAGAACCTGCAATTATGAGTTGAATTTCACTAGAGAATAATATTGTGTGTAAAACAGGCAGTGCTACGTTTGGCATGATTCTTTTGTTACATCACATATCAGCTGTGACAGAAAAAGAGACACTTACTCCAAACCAGGATTTTTTTTTTTTTCCCCTACATGCCCCTCTCTGCCAGGGGAAGTAGGGAAGCAATCGGCGCAGCGCCAAAACAAACTAGATGCTTATAAAAGCCTGTTGTATTAATACAAAAATAAGTTTAAAAAAAAAGTTAAAACATCAAATAAATCATGACAGCACTCTACTGTCTGAAGCACAGGAATAGGTTATTTTGCATCTAAACAGACAACTATTCACCTTGACAACAGGCAGAAATGGAATATAGATATATTAAGGAACAAAATTAACACAAAAAACCTGTCTGACGGGAGGTACATTCAATTAAAAAACGAAGGGCTTTCTGAGTTTTGGCTCATGGACTATAACTTTCTAAGCAAACACAGTCTGTAATCATTGCGTTGCATGTGCTTGCCTACTGTACATTAAAATCGTGCTGCAGGGAATGAAATACAGAATGCGAAGAGGTTCAAGACAGAGGAGTGTGATTAACACACATAAATTAATCTCCAAATAAAGGAATGTGTTAATTGCAAAAGTTAACTGCGATTAATTGACAACCCTAACATCAACTATATATTGAATTTGCAATCTATACTAGAATAAAAAACATATATTACAAAACAGGACTACCCTGTTTCAAGATTATGCAGAGAAGTCTATGAAATTCTTGAGAATGTACTTTTGTCAACCGCAGGGAAGCAAAGGTGTAGCTCTGTGGCTTTATTTTTTTTATTTTTCCTTGGCCCTTGAGTTATTTTGATGTTGTGTGAAACATCAAAACACAAGATTTGTAGTGGGATGACAAGATATGGAAGTGTATTTATCTCAGCAAGATGATGATTCTTTCAATTTGTCCTTGGAATTTGATGCATTTTGACCCATGAAATTATGTCAAATCAAACAAAACTGGCCCTGGCCTACCCTGTCCAGAAGTTCCACGCTTAGAAGGCACATTTAAAAAATCTAGAAAGGTACAGTACGATGATGGTATGATGAAATCGTAAACCTAGAAAGTCGTCGTAAACATAGCCAGTGTTGTGTGACTTTTGACCCAGCCTATACCACAAACACTCACAGTGGATTAAAACGGAATTGTTTGACATTAATTTTTTTATCCTAAACTAAAAAAATAAATAAATAAATAAACTTCCATTTTGTTTAGCACGTCTTTATACAAATATTTCCACATCGCAGGAAAAACTATAAAGAAACTAACCAAAATGGTTATCTGCTTGACGTAGTTTCTTTAAAAGTTTAACCTTTGAATTTATTACTGAATGTTTTTGATGTTTACAGTGCGTTTTCTCATCTCACCATGGTGATCTTCCAGCACTGCAACCTGTGGCAGACGATCAATGATTTCTTCAGTGGCTGGGGGGTGAGCTTGTTCAACATCAATAGCCAAAGACTCAAGATGAGCCAGGGCAGCCTTTTGTTGGAAGAGGAGAAAATCATTTTCTTATTATTTTTAGTCCAATAAACACTGCCACATGTTTGTAGTTAATATGCATAGTACAGAAGTATAGATTAATACAATGTCAAACCCACCAGTGTGCAAAAAACTATTTGCAATATTGAAAAACAGATGTAGTTTTGCATTGTACTGTTTTGTTAGTGAAAGCCTTTGTACAGATTTACTGGCATTCAATGTTAATTAAGGAGAGCATTTTGCATGGTTTTAGAATACATTTATCATCAAGCCTTCTGGAGAAAAAAAAACTATACCCAGCCAGAATAAGCAATAGCCACAGATACGTTTATTTATTTTGAAATAGTTTAGTTTTGCAGCGAGAGTAGGCCAATATAAATGTGGGATTCTTTCAAATAGTGGATAAAAATGAAAGATTATGCTTGTGTATGATAACAGTAATATCAGTTGAAAAAGGACTTTGCCTACCTCCATAGCCTGAGCTAACCGCTCTTCAAGAGCCATATAAGTAAGCATCTGTGGGTCCACATAGGAAAAAGCTTGAGCCACTCCAAAACCTTCACCAAATTCATCTAGTAATCTGCAATAAAGACATCCAATATTTAAATCGTGTGTTACATATTCTTTCTCTGTTCAACAAACAGTCTAACAAGCCAAAGATGAAACCATAATACATATCTTCAATTCCTATGGCCAGTCAAAAAGGAAGCTGGTAAGCTGTATATTACTGGTCATTCATTTTCATAATACTTATTACTTACTTGTCAACTCAAAACACTCAAACACAATAATTTGTGGGAAATGGTACAATGTTTATGGAAGCAGAAGACTCATTTTGTGACAGTGTAACGTTAATGTATGCAGATAACTGTTTATTACAGAAAACATACAGTACATGTAGCAAAATGGGAGCCCATATTTTCACTGTTTTTAAAAGTAAGCAATAGAAATTCTCCAAGACAGACAGACCAAAGGTTTGTCAGGACTGCTTTTCAATTGTTCCACTTTGAAACTTTAGACAAAATAGGACAAATGAATGTTACTTTCAGCAAAAATGCCTTTTCTGCAATAAGGGTGTGAGCGTAGCTTATTATTCCAATTCATATCCCTGGACATCTAAAATGTAATAAAAAAAAAACATTAAAGCCTGACAAGTCAGCACTTTTAAATAATCATAATGATAACGTCTCATTCTTTATTAAAACTAAAAAGGCTGCCTTTTACTGTAGCACTGGATTTAATATTTCTGGACAGCATGGGATTCATTCTGTAATTACAGAACATTAATGACATTGATTTATATGTCATGGCAGAAATTAAAATTACAGTGCAGCTTGGCAAACATCCTGCTGATATCTGTAGATTTCACAATATGCTGCATTGTTATGCCCAATTGTAACTCATCAGAAGGTTCTCTTACAAAATACCAGATTAGTATGTTTTTGCTACAGAAAGTCACCAGGGAAAAAAAAAAGAAAACCAGCAAACTGCAGAATTTAAACCAGGGTTAGAAACTCACGCTCACGCAAGGCAAATTAAATCTGATGAAGACTAGTTGATGTCTGTTTCTCAGTAGTCCTCTGGACAAGTACTTAAAACAAATGTACGCATACACTTTTACATTCAGTCTTGCATTAAAAAAATGCAGGAAAGTCAATTTTCTAACAGGGTGTAGCAGTCATGTCATGATATAAATTCTTTGACTGGCGCACACTGTCATAAATCCCATCTGGTTAATAGCTTGTAAACAAATTGCACTAGGTATATCAACACCTAGTAGTCATATTAAAAACAGCTAAATAGCCAAATTTCAGACTTTATAAATATTTCAGCTTTCACAATAATAGCAATTTGACACACATTTCAAAATAACAGTTTTGTATCCTTCTACTACTACCTTTCATTGTGAAAACAGGATTGAATATACACAAATCCTCTGAAGTATTTCTGCAAAAAGATTATGCAAAATAGATTTGAATAGATCACTTTTACAATTCTCCCCAGAGCTTCATTGAAAGCCTCAGAGATTATGAACCTTTTAATGTGAACCTACCTCCACTCAGCATCAAAATCTTCGCTCACACTGGAATCATCTTCAAAATTGTTGTTCCCATCTAACATAAAAAGACCCGGATGAAGAAACTGGCTCATTCCGTCTGTATCGTCATCACTGCTGCTATCCGTTTCCTCTTGGTAGGGAAGCCAAGGGATTTCTCCCTCTTCTAAGGATGCTTGCTCTCTAAAAATATCACAGCAGAAATAGCAACATGTTAAATGCACATAAAACACATGCATGGAACAATAGCATGTCTCAATTAGGATTACAGCACAACAGTGGGGGAAAAATGTTTAAACATGCCCAGAGCTGTCATTAATCAAAGATGGTTTAAACCAGTTATTTTCTGTTCATTCCTGGTACTGTAGTTAATAATAAAAAAATACTAACTTGACAAATGCATTTACTGTATGCTTGACCATTTTAAATATAATGAAATCAATACATGTATTTAGGTTCAGAAACATTCAACTTGTGAGATTCATCCGATAAAAGCAATGCCATGTGGTGTGCGAGTCATTCAGTTAGGAGAGCACAGGTTCGCGTCCTGGCTACGTGAAGCAGCTGGTCTTCGATGGGGATTCCACCAAGTATGTCACATATGCTCCAGCGCTCCCGCAGGTTAGGGAGGCAAAACCGTCAGGGCCGTAAAAGAGGAATTAGCTTGGTTGTGAGATCAGAGGATGCCCACTGAACCTTCAGTTCTCCAGACCTGTATGAGGAATTGCAGTGGTGAGGGAACATAACTGGGCATTGTTTATAAAAAAAATGTTTAAAAAAAAAAAAAAAACACATACATGCACCTTGTGTAAATGCAGTCTCTTATTGTTGACGACATTACAAGCAAACTTGTCTTGTGCCGTCCACAAGGTTTGCTTCTGCCACATAGCGAAATTGAAGGGAAGTACACATTTCTCTGGATATCAATTCTGTTTGCATAAACAGAAAGCATAATAATTACAATCAGACACTTAAAGGTCAGGCATACTTACTCGGAATGAAAGTTGAGCTCTGGAACATCATCCAAGCTGCTACTGCTGCTGCTCAGAATCTCATGTTCTGGTTCATCCAATCCAGGGAGGGTCTCCCAGCTTTCATCACTGGAGGACTGCTCCTTGTCCACAGCAGAATCAGAGGTCCAGGTAGGAGACCATTCTCCTTCACTGCATTCAGAACTTTAAAAACAACACAATCTTAAGCGGTGTTACAGTAGCACATGATGACTTGCATTAACTGCAGGGGTCTATTAACTTGCTTTTGCTCTTTAATTTAAATCACTTCTACATTGACCATCAAAAAGAAATTTTACAATTTCTTAATTACACAAAATAAATGTAATTGTAAATTAAATATAAACTCTTCCTAACAGACTTAAAAGTATATATTTCAGGTCTCCTGTGTCCAATAATATGGGAAGCCAGTGTTAAACAAATCAGATAAAGGCAGTGTTCAATGATCTTTACATACAGTCATGCGATTGGCTAATAAAGTATTTCTGTTTGCTAGCCAGTTAAATGTCAAAATTAGTTTTCACATTAAAAAATGGTTAAAATTGGAACACCAAAATTGTTATGGTTTGGTTGAATAATTCAGAAGACAACATGTAGATGATGTCTCAAGTTATTCTGTCTTCGATATTGTCCGAATATATCTATGCACATTTGTACAGTATTTATGAATATCCACATGGATTCATTTAATTTTCAGGAGCAATGCTTTCAATGTAAGAAACTGACATTTCCTTTACTACTAAGTTTGTATAACATAGAAACTACATTAGTAACAGTGTTTAACAAAAGTCTTCACTTAGTATTACTAGGGGGAACAAACTCCAAAAAGGTTATAAATACAAATATATTTGATATTGCTGCAGAACAGCAACTAGGGTATATTTTTTTGCATGTCAAGTGAATTTTGGCTCAAGTTACTTAAAAAGTCTGTTGCTTTTTGAATTACTAAGAATGTATGCCTTTTCAAGTCAAGAAAATAAACATTTCTAATGAAATACAATACAGTAGTACTATATTATATTTGGTCAGCATCTTCTCATTCATTTTTTTCAGTTGTATTCAAGATATGCAGATAGCCTCCATATACCCATTGACTCATACACCCAATAACTTGTGCTAATAAAACATCCTTAACATGTTTCATCACAATTGGACATGAATTCTCTAGATATATGCAGACTTTTAAAAGGGTCTTAACAGCCTGTTCCGGACATAAAAATACATTACGATAATGTAAACGTGTGCATATAATCTTTTTTTTATTTTTTATTGCATCAACATACCTATCATCCTTTCCAAAGGATGCACAACATTTTTTGAGTTCTTCAAAATCTTCCCAGAGGTCATCCTCTTCGTCAAGCTTACAACTTAGCAACTCTGTTGCTTTCTTTTTTCTTTCAGCTTGCATTGCTCCTTTACTGGCAGATTCAGTATGTGCAGATTCACATCGGGATTCCTTACTCACTTTTTCTGTGCGAGTCATTAAGAAAGGTGTATTAGAACTCCACTGGCCATCCCAATGTTTCTTTTGTATGCTGGTCCCATGTTTTGAGTCATCTGACTGGGACTGCTTCCTTCGCTCTAGGTTGTCTTCACCATTTTGCTTCCTTACTTTTGGTCTCACCACCATCTCTGAAGACAATGACCCCTGGTCACTGTTACCATCAAAGAGTTCAATACTGCAATCACTCACTGGAGTGATGGCTGCCTCAGCACCATCTAACTCGTTTTGTTTCATATCACATAAGCTAGATTTATCTAAACTTTCCTCAGTTAGCCTAGACAATCTCCCCTGAAACATTCTATTGCTTTCATTGGATTCTTCAAGGTCTGTCCCACAGCACCCATTTTTCGGCACAGGTTCAACTTCCTCACATGACTTTGTGTACAAGTAGGAGTGTAGACCACTGAGATAGTCAAATTCTTTCTCTAACTCACAAATCATGTTGTTTAATCGCTTCTGAAGTCCAGGACGCGTTCCTATTGATGAGTCCACAGATGAGTCATCTTCCTTCCCACCACTGCTATCTGACTCATAAGAGTCAATATTTACAAAACCCAGTCCAGCTGGGCTTCTAGAACAGGTTTCATTATCTTCCAGAGTTGGCCAAGCACAGGCCTCTGAACTTTTCTTTGGTCTGGAACCATTCTCAGCATTATTGGACACAGTTTGCTCATCCTCCAACAACATTTTAGACGAGCAACCAGCAGCTTCAGTACCTTTCTTTGACACTGCATTTTTCCTGCCAGAACCTTCCTTGAATATTGTTGCTCCGTTAATTTCTGGCACAACTGAATTATTTGCTGCAGGGAATATAGTGTGCAATGTTGAGCTGATGGCCCCAGTTGATGCTAAAACAACAAATATATATATACACACATATTAAAACTACAGATTATAAAGACAGATCTCTTCTCACTTAAACCGATAAATCTTTAGAAAGAGAGATTTCATTAGCTTGGCACTATTACTGTAGCTATCCTATTTCAAATTGGAAGTGGTACAAAAACTCAGACACCCTTTTCTACGAGAAATGTTTCCAATTAAATTGTTATAACGGTAAGAGTTTGAAGCAGTCTGAAGAGAGACTGAACACACCATTTAGTTTTACCAACAATACAACTTGATTAAACTGTCAAACATAAGCTGCTGCGGGGTACATAGATTTCTTTACTTGAAAGCAAATATTTTTTAATGTTTTCAAATCTAATCAATTCCTACAGTTTATACCAGTCATTTGTTAAAGAACGCAGAATGTTGGTCTGAATAACATGTCAGCATTAGATGATCATAAAACTGATCATATACATGATATATACATTACAAGTATATGGGACACACATAAAGCATTCTCCTTGGGCACACTGTTCATCTCCATTCCTCCACACTCCCCATTGTTCTCTTTGGATGAATTTTCTTGTTTGGCCAAGGTTGGACGAAAACTAATGTAAGCATGTCTTCTTCCGTATCTCTTTCCTGTGATTGTCTGATAGCCTCCTGCCGGTTTGGGCCAGGCTGACTTGCCTCCTTCTTGACCCATTTCTATAAGACAAAATTCAGAAAAACAAATGAAAAATAGTACATTTACTGCACATCAAACAACAATATACAAAACAATTGAAAACAAAGCACTAATATCGTACTGTTATCATATACACATGTATTGCACAATAACACAAAGCAAATGAAATTGATAAAGTGGTTTTTATTTTAGCCAACGAGCTGATCACGTGTGGCAGCAACGCATTAGCAAAAGCCACAAGGCAGTGACATCAGCTCCCTAGCAACAAGCCTCCTATGTTGTTGGGAATGAACTATTTCAATACAGTGGGTTTGTGCATTTAAGAAAGGTGAGAAAGACTCATGGAATTAATTGGAGACTGAAGTTGAGGATATGCAATTACCCTCCACTGTACGAATTAAAACGGTGTGCTGCTTTTTATACTAAAAATGACAAAAAGCAGGTTGAACAGAGGATTTATACTGGACCCTGACGCACACGATAAAACGAGGGAGTGGCTGTACAGTACTTGTTAGGCAACAGTGCCAAGACGGTTTGTGAACCCCTTAGGATTTTCACATATTTCAAACCTAAAATGTTATTAGATCTTAATCTAAGTCCTAATAATAAAAGATAATATGATTAAATAAATGACGCAAAAACATAATACTTTTTCAACATTTATTTATTCACAAATGAGAACCTTTAGATTCAGTAACTGTTGGCACCCCCTTGAGCAGCAGTGACTTCAACTAAGCATTTCCTGTAACTGTTGGTCAGTCTCTCACATCCAATTTTGTCCCATTCCTCCTTACAGAACTGCTTCAACTCGTGACATTTGAGGGTTTCCTTGCATGGACAGCTTGCTTCAGGTACTGCCAAACATTTCAATGGGGTTTAGGTCCGGACTTTGACTAGGTTATTCTAAAACGCAGAATTTCTTCTTCTGCACCCATTCTTTTGTAGATCTGCTTGTACGTTTAGAATCATTGTCTTGCTGCACGATCCACTTTTGGTTCAGCTTCAGCTCACGGACGGATGGCCTGACATTCCCCTTTAGAATCTTTTGATACAATGCAGAATTCATGTTTGTGTCAATGATGGCAAGCCGCCCAGGTCCTGAAGCATCAAAGCAGCCCCAAACCATCACACTCACACCACCATGCTTGACGGCTGGGATGAGGTTCTCCTGTTCGAACGCAATGTTTGGTTTTTGCCAAACATAACGTTTCTCATTGAGGCCAAAAAGTGTTCCAGCAATGTTCTTTTTAGAGAGCAGTGATTTCCTCCTGGCTATCCTTCCATGAACACCATTCTTGTTCAGTCTTTTTCTGATAGTTGAGTCATGAACACGCACATTAGCCAAAGAGAGAGTAGCCTGTAGATCCTTGGATGTCACTCTGGGGTTTTTTGTGACTTCCCTGATGATTTTCCAGTTTGTTCTTGGAGAGATTTTGGTAGGACAACCGCTCCTGGGTAGACTGACTGTGGTCTTGAACTTTCTCCATTTGTAGACTATCTGTCTGACAGTGGATTGGTGGAGCCCCAAATCCTTAGAAATGGTTTTGTAACCCTTTCTAGACTGATGAGCATTAATAACTGTTTTTCTGAGGTCCTTAGAGATTTATTTTGATCGTGGCATGACATGTTTCCACACCTGTATGGTGAAGGCTAAACTCACAAAGTTTCTGATCTTTATATAGGGTGGGGCCTCCCAAACTCACCCCTGAAGATATACCTAATTATTTAAACACCTGATTCTAATTATCCCCTTAATTGAGCTGTTAAAACCAGGTGTTCACTTACTTTTTCACACACCCTGAATCTTAATTACTCATTCGTTTGTCTAATTCATACATAATTTTGTTTCAAAATACATGGAATTGGTTAATAAAAACTCTATTGGATATTTAAGATTGGTTTTGATTCAAGAAGGCTATCATGGTAAAACTATGGAATTTCCATCATTATCATTGGGGTTCACAAACTTCCTCTGCACTGTATTTGTTTTTCTATGGGGGGTCTCACTATATCGTGGCCCTCGATATAAAGTGCCTTGCAAAAGTATTCAGACCCCTGACCAATATTACTGAATTACAAATGGTACATTGAAATATCATTCTGTTTGATATTTTATTTTTAAAACACTGAAACTCAAAATCAATTATTCTAAGGTGACATTGGTTTTATGGGGAAATATTCAAGAAAAATAAAAAACTGAAATCTTACTTGCATAAGTATTCAACCCCCACACATTAATATTTGGTAGAGCCACCTTTCGCTGCAATAACAGCTTTAAGTCTTTTGGAGTAAGTATGTACCAGCTTTGCACACAGTGTCGGAGTGATTTTGGCCCATTCTTCTTGGCAGATTTGCTCCAGGTTGTTCAGGTTGGTTGGATGACAATTTTCAAATACTGCCACAGATTCTCAATGAATTGAGATCAGCACTTTGACTGGGCCACTGTAGGACATTCACCTTTTTGTTCTTGAGCCACTCCAATGTTGCTTTGGCCTTGTGCTTGGGATCATTGTCCTGCTGAAAGGCGAATTTCCTCCCAAGCTTCAGTTTTTTAGCGGACTGAAGCAGATTCTCTTGCAGTGTTTTCCTGTATTTTGCTCCATCCATTCTTCCTTCAATTGTAACAAGGATGTCCAGTCCCTGCTGATGAGAAGCATCCCCACAGCATGATGCTGCCACCACCATACTTCACTGTAGGGATGGTGTGTCTTGAGGCATGGGCAGCGTTAGGTTTGCGCCACACATAGCGATTTGAGTTTTGGTCAAAAAGCTCTATCTTGGTCTCCCATCTGACCACAAAACCTTTTCCCACATCACAGCTGGGTCACTCTCATGCTTTCTGGCAAACTCCAGACGTGCTTTCAGTTGAGTTAGTTTTTGAGTAACAGCTTCTTTCTTGCCACCCTCCCATACAGGCCAGTATTATGCAGAGCTCTTGATATGGTTGACTGATGCACCATTACTCTACTCCCAGCCACTGAACTCTGTAGCTCCTTCAAAGTGATTGTTGGCCTCTCTGTGGCTTCTCTCACAAGTCTCCTTCTTGTTTGAGCGCTGAGTTTTGAGGGACAGCCTTTTCTTGGCAGTGCCTGGGTGGCGTGATGCAGCTTCCACTTCCTGATTATTGATCCAACTGTGCTCACTGGAATATCCAAACTCTTGGATATTATTTTGTACCCTTTCCCTAATCTATGCATTTGTATTACTTTCTCTCTAACTTCTGTAGAATGCTCTTTGGTCTTCATTTTCCTTCAGATTCACAGCCTTACCAATGATCCTTCAACAGTGGGGTTTTTATCCAGAAAATGTGACAGCAACTTTAATGGTTCACAGGTAGAGGCCAATGGTAAGGTAATTGCGTCCTCGTTAGGGCAATTTCTTTCACCGATGCAAATTGGGAGCTTCCATAGCACAGGGGTTGAATACTTATGCAAGCAAGATATTTCAGTTTTTTTATTTTTCTTAAAAATATTGCCCAACATAAACCAATGTCACCTCACAATAATTGATTCTGAGTTTCAGTGTTTAAAAATAAAATATCAAACAGAACGAAATTTCAATGTACCATTTGTAATTCAGTAATATCAGAGAATTGGTCAGGGTTCTGAATACTTTTGCATGGCACTGTATATCGGATATATACTGGACACCGACACCTGCGATATATCGAGTGTGTGGTGTATTTTAATAATAAAATACATACAATTTACAAAACGATTACACCATTATACTTTACAGCAATGTGTCACTGGCAAAAATAATACTTATATAATATAAAAATTGCAGTAGTAAGCAAGAAAATAACAACTGAGTTACTCTTTGACAACACTTCAATAAGTAGCTCCTTTTATTAACAAGACATAATAATACAAGACGTAATAACATACAAATTATGACGACTCAAATCACAGCCCTTTTCACACTGGCATGGTCTACCCAGGTCGCAACACGGTGTCATGCGGGTCGGCTACGTGATTTTTCACTGCTGACCCAGGTACGTGGTTTTATACGTGGGATTGAGACATGGCCAGTCGGGACCCAGGTAGGAGCACCAGTGTGAAATGGGGCCTATGTCTTCATTGGACAACTATAAATAAATGTTTACATTAAGTAACATACAGTATCATATTGAATACAGCACATTCCTCACAGTCCACGCTCTGTTACATGAAGCCTTATAAACAACGCAGTATAGAGTAGACGTTAAATCACCGAGGGGTCTATTCATAAATGGTTAACGCCAGTCAAAATGAGAAAACAGGATTACATGATCGGATTTCGTCCCTAGCCCCCCATTTAACGGCAGTTGCTATTCAGAAGAGAATTCAGATGCATTTTCATCTACAAAGGCATATTTTTAACGAATTGAGAGAAAAGTTAACGATTCCCTGATTAGAATGAAGTTTTCATCGGTCCTGAGCTAACGTTAACCTGCTATTGATAAGAGTGAACGACAGCAAAATGCTGCCGATAACTAGGAGTTATTGAACGCTTTCTACAGTCAAGTCTAACGACAGCCTCAGCAGACTATCTTTTCAAAGACATATTTTATTACTAGACTTGTTCCGTTATACAGTTTGACATAACTGTGCAGCACTGCCTATTTTGAAAAACAATAATAAATCCGTACCATTATATAAAGGAAAATGTTTATATAAATATATACTCACACAAGAACATATTCTCTGGCATAATCATTTTGAAACAGTGCTGTGAAGTGGAGAACAAGTGAGAGACTGAGAAGTGAGTTATTTATTATTATTATTATTATTATTATATTATTATTATTATTATTATTATTATTATTATTTCTTCTTTGCCATGATCTGCAGCCGACAGAAGTAATTTTCTTTATTTATTTTACCTGTTGTTCATAATAAACAATTTGGACGAATACTGCCTGTGTGAACCGGTTTATTTTCATGGAGAATTACAATATACAGTATACCAGTACTGCTGATGCACTCATCGGAAATTCGACCTTGCTTGGTATTGCAAAAAACATGGCTTGAATCTCAGTGCGAAGCTCGACCAGTGATTGACAGGGAGTTGTTTTTGCTTTTTTCACCCACAAAACGATCCACTGTGTGTACATAAACATAAACTCGCCCCTCTGACTAAGGTACGGAATTCGTCCCAAATAATAATTATTATTATTATTATTATTTTTAAAACACTCTATAAATTTCAAAAGTTTTAATAATAATAATGATCTTAATGTCATAATAGTTTTACAGGGAGGATGTGCGCGAAAAACAAATAAATAAAAAAACCAGGACGTCAATTCTTACCTTTAGAATACAAAAGCATATGGAAATGTGTTTACCAGCATTGCCCAACAAAATGAACATACAAAGTATTTATTTAAAAAATACCTCTGCCACTGACTGACTCACTATGTTACCCTGAGCAAGTCACTTAACCTCCTTGTGCTCCATCCTGTGGATGAGTGTTAAGCGCTTGGTGATGGTGGTCCACTATAAAAGGCACTATATAAAAATAAAGATACTATTATTATTCAGGACATAATGATTTTTGGCAGACGTGATAGGGGCATCGGAATCAGGTTTTGCAAACTGCCTGCGACTGGCAGCTACAGACTTGGGTTTCAGTAGCAGGTTTCTGTTTTTCTTTTTGCAACAGCTACCAATGCCACCCAGGGAACATTAATAATGCTGATGATGTCATCAAAAACAGGTGGATTTTCATCCTTGAACAACTGTATATCCATTCATAAAGTGCTTTTTTTACGGCAGTCGGCGAATACATTTATGAATAGGGCCCTGAATGTCAAACTAAAAGTCTAGTTTAAACTACAAAACTATATTTTTTAATCTATGTATTAATAAATAAACAATTGCTTACACAACAGTGTTGATAGTCAATGTATTTTTTTTTTTGTTTATCATTTCAACCATAAGGTTTGTTATTTGCTTCTTTGTGGAGTGCATTTGGTGAAGCAAGCTGTAATTGTTTGATGCGATTTACCAGTAATTCTGCTGCTTGTGCAAGGCATACTCTCAGTCAACAGAGCTCGAGGCTTGCAGCTAGGCCTCTCTCTGTGGGAAGGCGGACACATGCTTGAATGATATTGTAGGTGGCGATTATTGTCCCTACACTGTCTTTTATTGCTTTAGAGTCCACTGCAGTAAAATGTCCCCAAACAAAATGTATTTTTTCAAAATCAAACAAATTAAACACTTCTTGTCTGCAGTCCCGTTCATATGCCGTTTTTTATGAGTTTGCTTATTAATATTTATCATGACAGCCGACAACACCACATTGTATGACTTATTTTGTAAAATACCTAGGCTGTATCACTGTGACATGTACATTATACATAGACTTCATGCTTGTGGTCCATCCATGTGATGAGAATTTTTTTTTTTTTTTTTCTGAAAAGTTTGTTTACATCATATCTCCAACAGCTGTCATTACACAAATTTGCATACGCAATGTGACATTTCTGCAAAACTCCCTACTGAAATACTTAAATATGCTTTTCCATTCGGCTGCGTTCACAAGTGTTTAATACCTGGATACTTATGATTTCCGATAGCTGCCAGTTTTACAATGCAAATCATAAACCAAAGCTTACTATCAAGGCAAGAACAGTTTTCAGCAAAAAACTGAAATACTTGGGATGTTTATGTTTAAAGTCATGCTTGAAAAATCCAGTTACAGTGCCATCTTATAACAGGTGATGTGATGTCTAACTGATCACTATTGGATTTTTTTTTTTCTTTTTAATATAAAACTTAAGGAACTAAATCAAGTAGACAAATGTTTTGGCAAGTACCTTCATCAAGATATTTCCTTTGACTATTTGTCTCCAATGCTGAGATTTATAAACGGTTGATTTTCATCCAGTTGTCCTTGATTTCCTCATTCCAGAAAGTCATATTACTCTATTGAGCAGATAGAGTCGTTAGTTGCGAGACGTATGATAAATAACTAAGGAAAGAGTAATTCAGACAATGGAAAGTTAACATTCCAAAGAATTAGTGAATTTCAATGAAAGCTAGTTAAAGGAAAGTGTCTGTGCAGCAACAGAATAATGCAAAATGGTAATTACATTAAGGCAAGGGACTGGTTAAAACTCTTAACCACTTCAACACCACGACGTACGCACGTACGCCAAACGAAAACCCTCTTACAGTACCATGTCGTACGTGCGTAAGTCAAGTTTCCTATTCTATTCTATGAGCAGTTTCTCAGTCTAGCGTTTCAGGTTTCATTCACTAAGGCAGTGCTAGCACTGTGGAATGGGAAATGAAAGTCAGGGGAGGGTCAGGTGACATTTGTATCCAATTGCGTGTCGTGTAGAGATTCCAATCTATCTGTAGATATATTATTATTATTTTTGTTTTATTATTATTTTTACTTGTTTAGTTGCAATTTATATAGTTTTTAGCTAAAGCTAAACATGGCAAAGTACGTGGAGAGCGACCATGGGAGTGATGAAGATTTCAAAATTGGTTCAGAGGATTTCGATACCAGCGACAGTGATACTGACTTATCACTCAGCGATGATGATGAAGAGGATGTGGAGCCAAGAACAGCAGGGGACTGGGTGTTTATTACTGATCCCTATCATGATACCAGTCCTCCATCATTTGATTTTGCACCTGTTTACACAGATGTGCACCCCCCCTGTGGAACTTGAAAGAGTGCGTTCTCCATTGGAGTGCTTTTTGTTCCCGAAAAGCTAATCACTTACCTTTGTGACTGTACAAACAAGAGAGAATGCAGCTATATTACACGTTAGCCAACTGCAAACGGGAAGGTGTTTGGTTTGAAATGGCAGTGCTGTCATGAAACACTATCAAAACACATTACTGGGTACAAGGCAATGAAGCAAGCATTTGCGGCAGCCAGATCCATCACAATGCCTGCGCAAAGTAGCCCTGTACATGCATTTGTGACTATCCCTCCAACACATGGGAAGCAGAGACCAACAAACATGCAGGGTCTGCTACGGAAATGAAAACAAAAGGACACAAGAAATATGTGCAGTGGTTGCGAAGGCAACCCCGGGTTTTGTTGTATTGAACACTTCAATAAATGGCACAGAGCAAGTCGATAATTACACACGTTTTGATGTTTGATTTTTTTTATTTTAGAATTACTGTTTGATTATTATTGTTAACAGTATTTTTCTTTTCATTGTTCAAATAAAAAAAAAAAAAAAAAAAAAAACGTGTTTTTATCTCTATATTGAACATGTGTATGTAGTACACAGGAGCATAAAGGGTTAATGAAAAACACAGTTTAGGTCATTTATTTGTGTTTTATTCATCATATGTTAACATTTTATAGCAATTACAGGTTTGAAAACATTATTTTCAAAATCTGGTACCTGGGAAGGGGTTTCATTTTTACATCTGGAGTTGAAGTGGTTAAAAGCACAATAGCAGGAATATACTCCTACCACAAGCCCCAGAGTTATATACGGTAGACTCCACTTTTAAACGTTATTGTTACAAACGTAACATGTGATGTTTGCAATCATGCTGAGTGACTATGAGTGGTTGGGTCTAATGCAGATGTGTACCAAATATGAAGACAGGATCTCAGTGTTCTGCCTCTATCCAGTAGAAACCTTTAAAAAAGTCACATGACCTTATATGGTCAACCTACATATTTAGCTTTTCTTCCTCAGAAACTGAAAACAGCATGCATTTTCTTTACTGTACTGGAAGTCTGACTAACTCATAATATTGAATTGCATTGCTAAATTGGGAATATACGCCTTTTTGATCTTAAATTCTTCATGTTGATTATATATGCTATAGGTTGGCTCGTTTATTACACGTTCTTTTTTTTTTCATTAAAACTAGTTTAAAAATACTTCGGTATGAAACAATATAAGAAATACGTAACTATCGTGGAACTAATCAAATACCCGAGAAACGCTGTGCAATTCATTAAAAAATAACATTCGGTTGGGATACTTGGGAGATGTGTGTGTGTGTGTGTGTGTGTGTGTGTGTGTGTGTGTGTATATATATATATATATATATATATATATATATATATATATATATATATATATGACACAGTTGTCCGTCTGCTCATCCTGTTACACATCTTATTATGTATTGACGATATTCACCATTAAGTTTTAGGCTCTGCAAACACATGTAATTAATGCCTACACTTTACTGCTCTTTTTTTACAATTCATATCACGAAGATCTATTGTGCATTGACAATACTCAGCCGGGCAAGTGTGAAATGATATTTTAAACTAAATATTTTATAAACTAAAATAATTGGGGATATGCTATAAAAAAAATGACGGCCTCGGGACGCCATGCTGAAAATTATTGTTGTTCAGGAATACATTACCATTAAAAAAAAAAAAAACTACAATAAACATTAGGCCTGATTACCGTCTTACCTCAAGCATTAACACAGAACTACCGGCACATTTATTTATGGCAAATACAAAACTCATTTAGACTCTCAGTCATAACTTACTTGTTTATTATAAGCCGCCTGAAGTGTACATTTACACGTTATTTACCTATTAAACCGTGTAAAACAAATCTTACCTGTTTTCCAGCTCAGTATCAAACACAAACCCAAGCAGGAGAGGAAACGTCATAGACATCTTTGAGTCACCTGGCATCCATTGTCCAATCAGCGCCAGCTGGAAGGAGGAGCATATACAGGTTTAACCAATCACGCCAAGAAACGCATCGTGTCTGTAATCGGAATGAAAAGAGGTTGGTCTTGGGGGTGCTTGTTTAGTTTGATGTTGTGAGTCACGGTGTCAGTGTGAAACAAACAGGTCATTCAGTGAAACAGAAAAGGTGGTTTGTTTTTCATATTACATCACACATTGACTGTTTTATTATACATAGTTAAAAGTTGTTTTTTTTTCTTCCATTTAATATATTAAGAATTGTAGGAAAAAAATACGCATACACACACAAGACATAGTTTTATCATTGGGACAAAACATTAGTAGGAGAACCAAGAGAACTTTTCCAAATACCTAAAAAAAAAAAAAAAAAAAAAAAACTGTTGGACCTTTCGAATTGAATCATGTCGGTAAAAATGAAAAATGGGGAAGATTTCGAACAATGTCACGGTTGCAGTGTCAGGCCCCTTGTCCACAGGAGTGGACCTGGTATTTTAAAAATGAGTTTACCTGCAGACTGCTCTGAGTCTGACGCAGGACTAGTGGCGGTTCTCTTCCAGGAGAAAGGGGGTGTGGAGTATTTGTTTATGTACATAGCTGACTGCTTCCGCGAAAAACCAAAAAGGTTAGCTGTAATCAAGAAGAAATGCCTAACCGTCATAAAAGAGACAAATGAAGCCAAAACAGGTTTCTGTGCGTCTCTTCCCGTATAAATTAATCCGGCCTTGTAGGTCACCATATTCCAAGAAATTGATTCCTTTTTTTTTACACCATAAGGGTATGTCGTAGTTATAAATTGGCCAATGTATTCAGATTGTCGAACATGGATTAAAGTTTTTAAATAACAGATTTCATATGTGGTTTTCATTTCATGAGTACCGTGGTTTGTATCCAATAATACGCTAGGATAATATGATGGATAATGGTGGTATGATAGTTTGTTTAGGGATTTTATTTATTTATTTATTTATTTTGGTTATGTGTCACGTGACCATTGTAAACTACTGTTAGGAGGTTCCGGTGACTATGGTTGCGATTATACACTGCGTATACTTTCACTTCATGGGATGTTTGCTCAAAATAAAAAGTGCATTCTCAAAATAATATTTCAATGTACTAATGAAAAGCGTTTACCCCCCCCCCCCCCCCCCCCCCCCCCCCCCCCCCCCCCCCCCCCCCCCCCCCCAGTTATTACCCTCACCCCCTGGGGGAGTGGGGGCAACACAGTTATCCCTCTGCATCTAACAACTAATACTGAACACAAACTCTGAAAAACTATAGTTCTGTAATGAACAAATGTAAAATGTATTAATAGATTTAGAGTATTTTACCACAATAAACAAAATAACACCCTGTATATAAATTTTAAAAATTCTTACCTTATGAGGAGTGAGGTCTGCTGATGAGGGTTAAAGTCTGGCTTGCCAAAGTAAGCATCTCTGCGCTCATTCTGTATTATAAACATGTCCTTCATTTTTACAGCATTCACATTGTCACTTTTGTCTGTGTATGCTTACACCGTGTAACAATTGCTTATGCCTCAAAAGTATAGAAAATGGCTATTATTCCCCACAAACTTTGCTTTTGTGACCAGGACAGTGATATTTTGAAATTTACCTATTTTCCAGAACATTCCAGATAGATTCAGTGCTGAGTAAACTTGGAGTAACTTCTAGAACTTTCTAGAACTTTCCAGTAATATAAATAGTAGTATAAATACAGGGGCCTTAAGCCTACCAGTTCAGTTTAATTCCAGCTGCCTAAGTGGATACATACCTGCATTTTTCTGAGATGGCATCAAGAGGCTGCAAGCATCCGGCAGACGCATTTTGCTATGTCTGCGGCCAATTTATCAAGACAAGACCGAAAAAGTACTCCGTGGAAGCATCTGCTAACATGTGTGAGGCCTACAAGGCATATTTCGGCATGCCTGTCGGGGATCAAGACAAATCCTGGGCACCTCATTTCACCTGCGAGCACTGCAAAAAAACTCTGGAAGGTAAGATGGACAATTGTTGCTCGGAATTTTATGTTATAAAATTTGTTAAAATTTTTAAAATTGTAAAAGTTTTTAATTTTAAAATGTTTTACAATTTTCAATGTTATTGAAAAATATATCTATATGAAAAATGTTGCGAGAATCTCTTACACATTAGTCATGGGTGAAATAAATGTATTTTTGTAGGATGGTACAGAGGGGAAAAGAGAGCCATGAAGTGTGCAAGTCGCAGATCAGAGGAAGCGTCACCAAACTTTTTCCAGCTTCACCCGTCAAGATGGGCTCTGCTTCTGCCACAATGTGACCAGTCTGTTCGAAGCAATCGGAATCGCCTGTAACCAGAATGAGTGGCGCCTCTTCATTGACAGCTCATCCAGGAGCCTCAAAGCCGTGCTGCTCCATAATGGTACAAGTACCTGTCTCTTCCCCTGGCTCACTCGGTGCACCTCAAAGAGGATTACAACAGCATCAAGACCTTGCTGGACGCCTTGAAGTATGATGAGTATGGCTGGGAGGTCATAGGAGACTTCAAAATGGTGGCATTCCTGATGGGTCTCCAAGGCGGTTTTACCAAGTTTCCCTGCTATCTTTGCCTTTGGGACAGCAGGGACACCAAGGCGCACTACCACAGGCGGAACTGGCCACAGCGGACCGAGTTCTCTGTGGGGAGGAACAACGTCAAGTGGGAGCCACTGGTGGACCCCCGGAAGGTGCTGATGCCACCACTGCACATCAAATTGGGCCTTATGAAACAATTTGTCAGAGCTCTAGATAAGGAGTCGGCAGCCTTCAAGTTCCTTCAAGACTTCTTCCCTAAGGGGTCTGAGGCAAAGGTCAAAGCCGGTGTCTTCTTCGGACCACAGATAAAGAAGATCCTGGAGTGCAATGAATTCCCCAAGAAGCTCACTAGTAAGGAGAAAGCAGCTTGGAACAGCTTTGTTGCAGTGGTTCGGGGCTTCCTGGGCAATCACAAGGCCGAAAACTATGTGGAGCTGGTTGAGACTCTGGTGAAGAACTACGGCACAATGGGCTGTAGGATGTCCCTCAAAGTCCATATCCTTGATGCTCATCTTGATAAATTCAAGAAGAGCATAGGAGCATACTCGGAGGAGCAAGGCGAGCGCTTCCACCAGGATATACTGGACTTTGAACGTCGCTACCAAGGACAGTATAACGAGAGCATGATGGGAGACTACATTTGGGGGCTGATTCGTGAAAGTGATTTACAGTATAATCGTAAATCTCGAAAAACTACTCACTTCTAAATCTTTTGTAGTAATTTTTGTATTACTTTAGTATAAATACATGTTAATTTGGATTCATATGTTGTTTTTTTTTCTGACTTTATGTGAACGAAAAGACACAAATTCGCCCGTTTTCTCTTTGGAAATAGGTAAATTTCAAAATATCACTTTCCTGGTCACAAAAGCAAAGTTTGTGGGGAATAATAGCCATTTTCTATACTTTTGAGGCATAAGCAATTAGGAAATAACACTTACTACCCAGGAACAAAAATTGTGTTACATAGTGTTATCAAAGAGACTGCGTTTGGAGTTTTCAGTGTTTTTGCTTTGCTGTGGAGAGTGGCTCCCAGAGAAATAATTGAATGTGTTGCCTTATTTTATTTTCTTTCTGGGTGGCGTGAAATTACGATTTTCACTGCCTCATCCACATTACTAACGACTTCTAAACCATTTTTATTTCTTTTCTTTAATTATTCTAGTTATGTGTATATTTCCCACCTCAAAAGTAATCAATTTCCACTGAAAGACACATTAGCTCAAAGCAAAAGTAAACTAGTTAAAGGTTCCAATCAGAATAGCTTTAGTTCACCAATAATAAAATAACCACATCTTAAACAAAAACACAGCCTTGTCAAATATGTGTAGATTTGAAAGGGTAAAAAGTCTGAAAAACAGAGAATTCTACAGTCACATATAATGGCTAAAGGACCATTTCCATTGACTGCCAGGGCGTCTATTTAACCATAACTCAATATTAATGCTTCTGGTGTTTTTTTCCCCCTGTTGTTTTTTTTACCACCTTATTAACATAATGAAAAATTGTGTCTGCTAAATATTTGATTTATACAGAGCAGTGGTATAAAGATCTGCCTCTCTTTAGATCATTAAAATAGACTCCCAGGCAGTAGCGGCTGGGGACTTTTTTCATTGGTAAGGCACTTGGAACAAAGTGAGCACGCAAACAAAAAAGTGCATGGATGAGTGCGCATTTTTATGCATTTGTTATGGCAGCAAATGTGTTTAGATGGAGAGAGCATTTTTCATTCAAAATTCACACATATATTTCATTCAAAATATGAGGATATGAAACACATCTGTATCAGCAGTTATCCTTACAAATGACAGTGCACAACGATATTTCTTGACAGATTTAGTTTATTTGGCGGGCTCGGCCTAATTCTCAGTCACAAACAGACTTTAGTGTAGACATAGCCTAAGGCTATAATGGCTCAAACAAACTGAAGAAATAACTGTCCAGGGGTGATCATTAGCATTATAACTCCTCTGCTACTCGCTTCCAGAAATGTAACGGTATCACGAATCACGATTATGTAGCTAGCTAGCTGTCAGCAGTCCTGATTAACTCTGTTTAACTAGCTAAGCCAGCCAGTCACCTAACAAAACGAACTGAAGACTGCACATTAGTTAAAATTTATTAGCTACTCAATGAACAAAATACAAACAACAAAACAAATGCACAAAACAGAACACTTATGACCTCTGGTCTGCTCATTCCCAAGCTAGCCAGCTTCCTTGTAAGGCACCTCTCCCTCAGTGCCTTACCAAGCCAAGAGTTGTCATGGGAACTGTCCAATTGGAGCCCATTATAGTTGCTTGCGTGAGTAAGACCGACCCCTCCCCGTGCCTTACTAGATACATTGCGCTTGCGTGAAATCTCAAGGGAGTTGCAACGCTCAGCCTAGCCACTGATAGCCCCCAGTTCAGGGCAGCGAATAGCGCTAGTGGAGCTGCGGAGGTCAGGCGTTATGAAAGATGATATTAATTCAGAGCAGTTTCATTGTATTCGTTTAGGAAAAAAAAAATAACTGGACAAATTAATGGTAAGGTCGTGCCTAACCTGCCTATAGTGACGAGCCACCATTGTTCCCAGGTTCGTAAGAAGTAAGCTTAGCTTGTGTTGTAGAGCTTTGTAAATGGAGGTGCTTGTAACGGCTTTCCACCACATATCCTTTAGCTCTCAGAAGAGGTGCAGTTTTATAAAAAAAAAAATATATATATATACAATTATCGTTATAGACATAGGATGCAACTGTTGTGCACAGCTGCAGCATTTAACACTGCAAAATGGTTTGCTGCAGGGATCATGTTTATGTATCAGAGATGAGAATAATTTGTTGAGTTAACAGGCATGGTTTGTGAAAAGGTGCAAGTAAAAAGGAGAAAGAGTTAAATTACCTGTGACATTTTATTCAAAACAAGTTAAGCTCAAATATAGCCAGTGACCAGGGGGCAATATCAGAGTCGCTATAGTGTTACATGTTTGTGGTGCTGGATGATTAAATACTGTCATTGGTTATACACTGAGTTTGTGTTAATTAGCCTCCCTTCAGTTGATCCTGACAAACAGTATTTTGTTATTTTATTTCACAAAATACCAGAGCTGTCATCAGCATTGTCAATTACTTCTACACCTCACTGCTAACAGGGGTGAAACCAATGACAAATTCAAACGTTTTCCTCTAGAGAGTGGTAGTGCTTGTAACTGTTGTCAGCCATCTGCTCTACTTCACATGCCTTGAAAACGTTTTGTGACTCCAGTCATGTCACCCCCCCCCCCTCCCCCCCCACTAGTTCAAGGCAGTCGTCACCTTATCTGTTCCATGCTGACACATTGCTTCTTCAGCGATTGTTTTTGTTTGTTTTTACATTTTTTCACATTGAATATCAAACATTATTTAACCTATCAAAGCCTATAAAGAGCAGGGTTTAATAATTCAGGACCTACTCTCTCAAATATAAACAGCGTCCTCATTGGCTCTTGCACTGTGACAGGCTTGTGGTATGGTAACTTTATTAGCTGCATTTCTGGGATAATCATGCCAATGATAAAAAAAAAAAAAAAGCTGAAATCTAGCCCAATATGTGTATAGGGAATGGATGTCAAAAAAGAGCACAGGCCATGGGACAAGTAAATATACATGATAATATATTGCAGAACCTGATATTGATGGGATATAGCCATCTCAAAACTCTTTCTATCAGGTAGCAATTTGTATCAGGTGGGTTTTATCAGTTGTAAAAAAAAAAGTCACATAAGATTAACTATATTATTCTTATTAACTATATATTATACAAATATAGATACACACTGATTTTCTCCCCTGACTTTGAGTGGGTATCATTTTGTATTGTAGAGTACCCAAAGGTATCTATATGTACATCCATTACTCAAAAGAGGTGCAGGGTACGAAGTAGTCAAAACAAGAATAAAGAAATTAAATACCCGCACAATAAATAAGCTCCAAAATAAATAATTGTATCAAAACACCATGCCAACAGGTCAAATCAATGTTTTGATCTACTAGAGCTCTTCATCAGGATCTAAACAAGATTCTAAATATAACAATAACCTCAAACTCAGTATAAACTCATAATAGACGAATAGCCACAAGCTGTCAGTAAAGTTCAGCTCACAGCAGGTCACAATATAAAATTACCTTTAGAAAATAAACTCACATGTTCCAGTCCACCAAGAACAGGAGTGACCTGTAGGGGTAATGCTGAATTTCTCTGGAATTGGAATTCAGGTTTAACTGTGCGAAATGAAAGGCCCAAGGTAGCAATACAAATAAAGAATGTGAGTCTTATAGACAGGTGAAACAGAAGACAACAGATAAAAGGTACAAGAAAGAAGCACTAGGAAGGAAAAGGGCTAGACTGTGATCTTTGAAGAGAACATAATTAACATGTGATCACCTTGCATTTGGATACAGAAAACATATACATGAAGAGCAGTGTACAGTCAACAAAGATCAGCAGCTCACATTTGTGCACAGGTTGATAAAGCCACTTAATGCCACAATTCTTGTTAAATGATATGATCCAACACAGAGTTCAAAGGCAGCAGCTTATCTCTAATAAGTGCAAAGCTTTTGAAGCGCCAGGAAAAAGCCTGGTAATGCTGAAGGACAACTTAGATAAGCTAATAGGAACTGTGCTGATGTTTTACCGAGATGTAAACACACTTTTAAAAAAAATCTGCTCCTTTACCACTAAGAGCTATGTCAGTATCCCCGGATATATTTAAGTCTCCACTTCAAAGAATACTAATTTCCAGGGGGTATTTCTAATACTGTATTAGTATCTAAAGTTAAAATATTTCCACATATTCCTCTAATATTTCATTGAAAGTTCAATCTGCTGTTCATACAGTGAGTTGAAAATAGATAATAATTGCTCTGGGTATCTAGTGATTTGCTAAGGCAGCCATATATAGGATTGATAAACTCATTCATTTATTGATACTGTACAATTGCAGTATGACTCCATGGACAAATTTGCTAGAGTTTTATTTGACAAATTGGCTTTTGCTAGCAGTGCATAATATGGGTAGGCTTTTCTCTTTTATCTAGGATATCATTTTACATTTTAAAAACAGGTATTAGTCACTAATAATCAATGATACTTAAATGACTAAAAACGAATATATTAGTTTAGTAATTAACTTTAAATAGTGACCTATTTGCTTTAGTAGTAATTTTAATTGCAACTTAAGACCTCAATATGTGAACCCACTTTATACCTCATTTCCATCAGATCACAAAAGTCTAGCATTTGATTTGACAACTGGATGCAAGGCTACGAAGAAAGATTCTCTATTGCTGAATGAACATCTGGCCAGACTGTTTGTTAATCAGGTCACAGGAGAATGATGAGGTCTGTTTTCAAAACATGGAAGGATACTGCATCCAAACAGCAATCCTAAACAAACATATGGTGCCACTGTAAGTGAGAAATAAAGACCAATTGTATTATCAGAGGAGGGAAAAGCAAGAAGTTCTTCATGACAATTAATTAATCTATCAACTATACTGAAGGCCAAATCCTTGTTCCCAAGCTCTAGAACTACACTACATTGGGTACCACATTTAAATATGTAAACTGAGCAGAAGATTTTACAGCGTTACACTAAACTAAATTTCCTTAAATGTTGACATTTAAACAGAACAATGGTCTTTTAATAAAAAAAAAATTAAAAATTGCATTGTCTGGCAATGGTTACCCTTGGTAAATAATATTTAAAAAATCAGTAGTAATACTAAAACACATACAATTTAATGCCATACATTTTCACAAGAAGTCTTTAATGTTGAGATGAGTTTTGATTCACATTCCCAGGTTAAAGTTAATAAAATTAAAGTGTAAAAATCTCTTAATGGGCCAAAGGACCAAATTAAGGTTCACCATAGAAACACTGTGTTTAAACTTGATACAAATATCTGGGTACATCATATCAATTGATTAATTCATTTATTCAATAATGTATTGATTCATTCATTTATGTACCTGTAATTGGAATATATATATATATATATATATATATATATATATATATATATATATATATATATATATATATATATATATATATATATAAATGACAATGGCCCTATCTCAGAGCTGTTAACTCTCTCTTGTATTCACCTGGAGTCTCCCGTATTTTGGACCCTTCTCCCAGACATCTCCCGGGACAGATTTTCTCCCGTATTTTGCTCAAAACTGTGATCTTAAATCCCCTAATGTCAGCAAACCTTTAATGTCTGCAAAAGTCATGGCCGGTGTGTGATTACTGCAATTCCTGTCTGTAATAGCAGGATTTGGGACCCAGAGGAGCCCTGTGGCAGGCATGCATTCAGTGCATGAGGCAAGTTCACATAGCCACGCACTTGCACACACACACACACACACACACACCTGCCTGCTGCACTACAGGAGAAACAGTAAAAAAAAAAAGTATCACAGATTGCATCCACTGCCCCCCCCCCCCCCTCCAATTTTGTATTTTCAAAAGTTGACAAGTATGCTATCTAAAACATCTGAACATTTGACTTTGTTGTTGTAGGATTTTTACCTTGTAATGTACAAGTTTTTTTGCAGTTATCAATTACATTCTGTACAGCATTGCATTTTGGTGAGTCATGTCTGGTGAAAAGACTGTAGCAGATGGTTCTGTGCAAGTGTGGTAAACAAAAATACACAGGAGGAAGAAATCTTATGAAGTTGACCCATAGCATACATAGACAGTACATTGACCGTAATATTTAGATGATTTTGTTTAGCCAACACATGGGTGGCCTTAATGGTCAAGGTGACTTTACATTGCCGTCAATAGGATCAGAACAGGACTGTAAAAAAGAAGCTTTAATGGTGAGGTCGTCTCTTTACTGAGGTCACCATCAAGAAAGGTTTTATTGTAACATATTGTATCACTTGCGCTATACTGAAGGAAAGATTTTTTAACAGATTGTAATTGCCAGTTCAGAGATGGTCTTTATCGAATTAGATCTATCAGCTGGGGTTGGTTTACTCCCAGTCATTAGCTGTTCCCAGATCTATCAAATAAAGCCAGCAGTTGATTTTGAGAGAAATGTGCCTGCTGGAGCCTGCTGTTCCTGTCTTGGAGAGGGCTGTGTCATGGAATCTACTGTTTCAGTCTACAGGGCATCACCAACCATCTGTGATAATTTCTAATGGGCTAATTTCTCTTGCTTTTAAATTTAAATTGTCATGCTTATTAAACCAGAGGTAAACATCTCAGACAATTAAGTAGTCTTAAATAGTTTTATTTAGTCTCAGCATTTTAATTATATGTTTTTTTTTCTTTTTGAAATAACGCATTTGAATGAACAGCTTGTTTTTTCTGTGCCAGCTAAGTCCAGTTGTACCTGTTTAAAAATAACTAGTGCATAGCCTGGCAAAGACAACCAAATTAGACTTATGTAGCTACAAAAATGCTTCTTGCTATAAAACAAAGCTCCAGCTACAACCACATTTCCCAAGCATTTTAGTAAGCCTTAATAAAATACATATAAGTGAAGCATTTACATTTCTTGTTTCCTTAGTACATGGAATGCTACACCCTACCATCACACCAGGAGAAATAATCTTGACTTGGATGTTTATGTTTGTTGGCTGCTATGATTAGAGTTGGCTTTAAAAAATGAAAGGCAAAAAAAAGAAAATTAATGAAAAATGGCACTTTTCTGGCTCACACGATGTGTGAAAAATATACAGTACTATGGTGCTTAGGGAGACTAGTGGCCAAATCGAACATCTCTTTATTTTATTTGAAAATCATGTGTCCATAGATTTTTTTTTTAAATGCATCGATCACTATATATAGAGTAATAGATGTTTTTATTAAAAATAGTTAACCAGGAGAGCAGGATATATCAGTTCAATTGACTATGATATTTTAAGGACCCTTATATTTGCAATATAGTTGCTCTTTAAAATAAACATAACTTTTTACACTGTTTAAAATATCCCCAAATCCAAGCCCCTGGAATTTTACCTGGTAAATTTATATATCTCTGTGACAGAGAAATAATGAATCTTGGTTATAAATTTCCTGTGAGGGCGCTGTGTAAAGGGAACATGGACTTGATGGTTTGACAGTTCATTCCAGGGTCAGTTGTAAGTCAACCACCCAGGAAGGGGGCGGAGCCACAGTACACCAAGTCATCGCCCCAGACGGGAAGTGATGTGGCAATCGTAGGTTGGAGGAAAAACGATTGTACTCGCTAACCAAGGGGGCGTGGCTCAAGGCACAAAAAGGGACGTGGCTGAGCAAACTGCTCCTTTGTTATGGTTATGGATGAACCACTGAAGGAATGTGAGTGTTTAGTATTTGTTTGTTTTGCTGTACTACTTGTAAACATTTGTTCTTGTTAGGCTGTGTGGCAAAGTGGTTGATTGTATACAGGTGCATAACTGATGCAGTGCAGGTATAAAACAGACAGAGATTGTAATCCAGTTTCTTTATTTTTAATCCAGGTCTAGCGACCAAATAATAAGACTTGGCAATACACAACAATGTGTACTGCACGGCATAAATAATAATGGGTTGCAGTCCCAAATAATAAACACAAATATCTACCCCACAATAGTACTAACACAGTCACCAGTCCTGGGTGCGTGCAGTAGTTCTTGTGGTGGGTGATACAGTTTATTTAGTGAAAATCGTGCAGCGCTGTTCTGAGTTAATGCTGCCCTTGGCGACAGCTGCGGAATCGTGTTTAGCCATCTAGTAATATAGACAATTACAAACAAACAAAACAAAAAATCTCTTTATTATTTATTCTTGCAACAGAGTCTCGCCTTCTTCCAGACTGATCGACTTCCCGACCCGGGGAATGAACTGTTAGACCAGCCCATCCAAAGAACTCTGTTCTCACTGCTTAGCGCAGGTTGGGAGTGAGATTTACAACCAAGATTCATTGTATTTCTGTCACAGACAGCTAACACATACCAGGGGCTGTCACTAAAGTCCAGCACTGCACTACTGTTCACAAATAAATGTATTTCAACACTCGCACTGAAAAAGCTCTCACTTTGGACTTGTGACTGTGGCTTGTGTCTGTGTTCTATGTGTGTATTTACTGTCATTATTATTTCGAGACTGAACCCCGTGGGTTTTATTTTACCAATGATTATTATTTACAGTTGCCAAGTGACTTGGATTATAAATAAAACATCATTGCACCGTGAACTTTGTTGTTTGTCACTATTTGAACACCACATTACCTCTACTCCTGCGCACTGCAAATCACTTTGCCACAACCTGTCATACACATATTGGCAACATTTTACAATAAGTACTTTTCTATTAAACAATCAATAGTGATAAGAAACATCATAACTTACTAAGTTTCTTTTAGAGTTTCTAAAATTATGTTTCAATATTAGAAATTTATTTCCTTGAAATGTTTTTGCTGCATAGGCTGCAATGTCATGGCATGTCCTTGGGCATTTGTCATTGTCATCTTGGTTGATCGGCCCTTCCTTAAATATGTATTCCTTGTGTAAATGTATTCAGTAAATTCCTTTACTGTGGTTTACTGTGTAAAAATTGGAAATTCATGAGTTACTGATCCAAATACCTCAGGGACTACTGACTTCTGAAATTAGCCTAGACAAGTACTGCCTGTTCTTTCTGAAATGAACATTGACAGTTTCAGAATGCCTCTTTTAGGCATGGCTTCACATAACAAAGTGCATAATTTGTGGCATGATTGGCAGCTCCCCTTGAGGTGCTTCCGTATCGCCTGGCTTGTATGATTACAGGGGCTTAGTTTCCTTTTAACAGTGTATGAGGTATTCTTTCCAGGTCTTGGCTAAGATACGCTGTAGATCCCAGGCATAGTGCCAGCCTTGTGGATAAATAGTCCTTAGCACTGTCAATTTATCTGCTTGTATTGTGTTTATTACCAAAACCAATATTTGTAGGTACATTCTTTATAGGTAATAAAGAAACATTTGATAACACAGTCAGGGAATGCTGAATTTTTTTTTTTTTTTTTAATCAAACTACAGAGATCTTTCTTCTACCACAAACAGGCCTATAAACATTTATTGATTGACTTAGAAATAAATGTTTCTATCAATAAAATAATAACTACACCGGTGGAATAAAAAGTAAGCAGAATTCAACAATTCACCACGCTGCACTTTCTAAAGAATTAATGTATGGTGAGCTTTTTCTGCACCCCAATGGCATTGCATTTTTCCTCTTATTTTAGGAAGGGCTAGTTTAAAACTGGAGTAGAATAAACTTCTACCAGTACAGTCTATAGAATAAAGACTGCAGACCTTGTAGTCCATACAATCCAACATCACAGTACAGTCTACGTTCCAAAGCTGCAATTTAATGAGGATTTTTTTCTTTATTTTCATTGTATGTATATATATATATATATACACACACACACACACACACACATATATATATATATATATATATATAGTAACAAAGATTGCACAACTCTCACGGTTCGTTGCCCCTTTAAGAACAGACCCAGGACACAGAAGTGGATTTTCGTAGCGCTCACGCGCACTTTTAATGAACACAAATAAAAATTAAACAAAACAAACAAACACCTAGCTCTTTCTGGAGCACTAACTATACAGTCACAATTTCCCTAACTAACACCCCAGACAGCTAAGTTATTTACCGGTAACCCAAAACCACACAGTTTATCACAGTACCTCACTCTGCCTGCTCGGAACCAGAGCACACTTTCTGCTCCTTCTCTCAGCAGCCCTGAACAGCCTGGCTGCATTCTTTAAATACCCTGCACCTGGCTCTAATTTACAATTAACACCAGGTGCAGGGGATTACTAAACAATAAAACCATTAGCCCATTCACCCAAATGTGCATTCTCACATGTTTTCTGCAGGGAAGGATTTTAACCCCCTCCCTGCTATCTTACTATATATATATATATATATATATATATATATATATATATATATATATATATAAAAAAGGGAAATTTGCTTTTCGATGTGAATCCTTTCAACATGTTGCTTAAAATAATATGATATAATATGATATGTACTGGATGGATTCATAATGGAAACCTCTTTCAAATAATTATCTTCTGCAGAGTCCTTTTGAGACTGCTCCTTGTGAAACAGCTGGAATTCTGAAGTTATCATGTTATCATCCTCCAGAACTTTTCTTTTGAAAGACAACTTGTTTATAACAGCTTGTTTACAACACTGCTTTTACCATACAGCTGAAGAAGGACTTGTAGTGTGAAATATTTATTTTGTTATTACTTATTCACATTTGTGTACCTATATTACCTTTTTCTTTTCGATTTTGCTCCTTTTGGTACACAGTAGTTTTCATTTTCATTATATATATATATATATATATATATATATATATATATATATATATATATATATATATATATATATATATATAGTATACATATGTGCAATGGATGCAATCGGCATAACAAAGCAATTGGTTGTAAAAAGGACACATACTTTAGGTATTACTATGGGTTTTTTCAATCCCTCAAAATACAATCACCTTGGGTTCCTGTACTTGCAGTTCCATTACCTAAAGATTCTTAAAATTGGGTTGGTAGGAGTGCTCACTGTTAAGAAAACTAGTTTTTAATATATCTGAAAAAGATGCCAAGAGTTGGATAAGCATGTTTTATGAACTACATACTAATTACATATAGCATTGTCCCTTCAGAAGTGTCCACACTGCAGTTGCTAGTGTGATACATTTTATATAGATGTATGGTACTAAGGGACATAAATGTTCAATTAAAATTCTTTATTTGCTTTGAGGGTTCCCTGTAGTAATGAACAATTCTAGAAAATACAAATAACTGCATACTGACCTCAAAAGACAAATAACTTCCCTTGGGTTAATCCTTACAGATATTTCCCACATATTTCCCAAATCCATATATTATATCCCATATATTATATATTATATATATATATATATATATATATATATATATATATATATATATATTATATGTTACTTCTGTTACTACTGTTATCCGAGGCAAAGAAACGCATATGAACAGACAATTAGGCTTTATATAGCAGCTGTTTGTTAATACTGTATCTGATATTACTATCAATAATAGAACAGATAGAAATCTAATCTTGATATAAACAGAATACTATTTTGCAGAGATGGTATAAATCAAGTTGTGGGTGATTTAATGAAATACATTGATGCAGAATCTAATAAAAAAGTAAACCCAAAAGCAATTATCTACAGTCAATGTGAAAAATAATATAATAACACTTAACTTAAATATAATAACACTTAACGCTTGCTCTTGTAGGGCTCTTTTGTAGAGGAATAAACATCTTATTCCTAGTTGACATTAATATCTGAAAATCAATTATACCTGGCATAATATCCGATATATGCGTTTGTTTGATGCAAAAGCAATTACATTTTTTTTATCCAGTTGACTTGCCAGAAAAATAATCGATTTTCAGTTTTATTATAGTTTAGAGAAATCAGTTTATGACACTCGCACATTATCCAACTTTTAAGTCCAAGACCTCCAAGACCTTGACGACCTTTGTTCCCTGATAACACGCTGGTAATCGATATCTGCACATAGCTGTTTGAATTAGGTTCCCCTAGACATTTTCTGAAAAGGTGCGGTCAGACTTAATGAACAGGTAATTTTTTTTATCAGTGCTGTCACATTATTTGACAGATGTTTTATGTCTCTTTGAAATGTACAGTTCATAGTAATGATATTTATGAGTGATACAATTTGGGAGTGGATTCATTATTACCTGCAGAAAAGAAGTATGGTTCTACCTAGGATAATGGTGAACAACACAATAATTATCAGTTTAATAGTGTCCAGGTTTATTTAAAGCTAGAAAAACAGCACAGTAAAAATAAGGAGACAAAGGATACCTAGCATTTAAGTTTCTTACGGCCTACTGTCTAAAAAATAAAATGATTTGCCTTCACCATGTTTCATAAATAGTATAGTACTAACATTTTGTTGTATGTTATTTTCTCATGCCCAATTATTAAACACCATTGCCAGTGAAGCTCAAAGATAATTAGGGACATCAGACTACCGTGATATGGCTCACACCAATATAATTATGAACATGCTTTGCTTTTCAAATTGTTGTTTTCTTTATTTTAAGCACTAAGCTGTCATTATCTGGATGCATAAACAGAAATATGCAAAACAACTTGCACTAACTAAAACACAACAAATGCATTTAAGTACAGTTGTACTGTGTGTACCATATGCGTGTTGTCATTTTAGACAGAAAGATTAAGAGCACTGTTTGTGCTGATATTAAAAGCACACTGAGTAGTGTAAACCAATATTTCAGTCTAGATGTTATTTTTATTATTATTTTTGTTTTTTTTAATTTAGTGGTCGCCAATAATTTTTTATTATTTTCTCCCAATTTAAAATATACAATTATTATTTTTAAGCTCGGCTCACCACTATCACTCCTGTGCTGACTTGGAAGTGGTGAAGACGAACACACTTTGTCCTCTGAAGTGTGTGCCGTCAGCCTCTTCTTTTCACACTACAGACTCACCATGCAGCCACCTTGGAGCTACAGCCTCGGAGGTTAATGCATTTCTGGGCAGCTTACAGGCAAGCTCCCGGCCAGACTACAGACGCTACTCCCTGGGAACTCATGTCAATGGTCTGCAATGGAATAGCCTGGATTTGAACCGGCTACACCCAGGCTATAGGGCACATCATGCACTCTACGTGGAGTGCCTTTATCAGATGCGCCCCTTGGGAGCCCCCAGTCTAGATGTTGTTAAAAACAACTTAAAGTTATTTTAGCTAACAAATGGTTCCATAAAATTTCTCTGCCATGTGCATTCAATAAGTTTCAACTATGTAGTTTTGAAAGAAACACGTTATAGAAAACATGTACTTTCATTTTTAAACATGATAACTTGTACTACACTAAGTTAACCCTTCTGTTATGTTTCGGGCCTGTTTGACACAACACTGATTTCCATTAACCTTTTTTCTCCTATAATATTTGATGACTTTTCCTAGGTTTGGGATCACAAACTTTGAGGGATTCAGGTTTTAAGAACTGATCTTGTAGACAATAATGACACTGTGGAACTTGAAACATTTCTCATTGTTACAAGAGGGATTCATTTTGATAATCATGATACCAGAGCCAGCCAACATGAAAGAGATAAATTAGTTGCTATCAGGGAAGTGTAGGATAAATGGATAGAAATGTTGCCTTTTCTTTACAACCCAGGACCAAATGTTAAGTAAGGCATATAAATTTGGGCAATCTGCAATGCCAAATCTAGCTATGAATGGCATATGCATGTATACACAATGAAACTGCCTGGAGAAGCACCTGAAAGAAAATCAGGGGAAGTCAGCAGTGTTGTAAATGACTCAAGGACCAAGGTCATAATGTCATGTTTGACAAGTTTTTCCCATCCTACTGACTTGGTGCTGAGCTACTTAAAAGAAAGTCCACCATGCTTGGAACAGTGAGAAAAAATAAACCTGAACTTCTAAATGAGATTGTAAAAATGCAGAACCAAATTGTGCATGCTTCAAGTTTTGCTTTTACAATAAGCACTGCAGTTGTTTCATACTGTCCAAAAAAAAAAAAAAGAATGTTATAGTGAAGAGCACGATGCACAAGGATGCAACAATTGCAACAATGTGTACTAGGTATGACAAGAAACCACAGATGATATTTTACTACAGTTCCTCCAGAAGTAGAGTTAACAGCCTGGATAAACTGACAGTAACCTTCATTGTTCAATGCATGACTCTCCCGCTGGCCACTGGTTATCTTTTATAACATATAATATAATAGTTGATGTGTTGGCATAGAATGCTTTTGTCCTTTGGACTGATATTAATGCAATGTGGAATGCTGGCAAGCTGTATCGATGCATAATTTTCCTGGAGATGTTGGAAATGCCTAGAGCACCTGCAGCAATTGTTCTTATCCAGAATGTTCAGGCTGAATGTGCCAGTGCATCTCTGCTTACATCAACTGGCATTCACATAAAAAAGCATGCATAAAAATTTTACCCTTCAAGTAATGTCAAACATTAGCTGTGTGAAATGCAGAAAGTATCTGTGCAAACAACATATGTCTACCTTCTGTTAGTAATATGCTGTGTGATCGCACAGTTCTGTCCTGCATCTACAAAGGAACCTGAGAGTACGTACCATTCATCCTGTACAGAAATGTTCTTTACATAACTCATCCTGACACAGCATTTTATGAAAAGGTGTGGAGCACGGTCAAGATGATTATTAAGATGTGGAAGGTGTATGGCACCACCAAGACCAAACTGGATGACCAAGCAAGAAGGAGACTGATCAAAGAGGCTACCAAGAGGTCAATGACAACTTTGCAAGAGCTACATACTTTTATGGCCAAGACTGGTCAAAGTGTGCATGTGATAATAATATCCCAAGCACTCCACAAATCTGGCCTGTATTTTACTGAAGAAACCCACCTTGAATCCCATTTGAAGCATGCAAAAAAACACTCAGGAGATTATATAGGCATGTGACAAAATGTTTTGTGGTCTGATGAAACTAAAGTGGAACTTTTATGTTTGGTTCAAACCCAACACAGCACATCACTCAAAGAACACCATCTCTACTATGAAGTATGGTGGTGGCAGCATCATGTTATGGGGATGTTTCTCATCTGCAAGGACTGGGGAACTTGCCAGGATAGAAGGGAAAATGAATGGAGCAAAGTACAGAAAAGTTCTTGAGGAAAACCTGCTGCCCTCTGCAAGAAAGCTGAAATTGGGACGGAAGTTCACCTTTCAGCATGACAATGACCCAAAGCACACAGCCAAAGGTACACTGGAGTGGCTAAGGAACAAAAAGGTAAATGTCCTTGAGAGGCCCAGTCAGAGCCCTGACCTAAATTCAACTGTAAGGTCACTGTAATGTGTGGCATGACTTGAAGATTGCTGTCCATCAATGTTCCCCAAGGAATTTGACAGAGCTTGAACAGTTTTGTAAAGATGAATGGTCAAATATTGCCAAATCTAGGTGTGCAAAGTTGGTAGAGACCTATCCCAACAGACTCACAGCTGTAATTGCTGCCAAAGGTGCTTCCACCAGGTATTAACCCAGGGGGGTGGAGACTTTCCAATTCTGATCTTTCAGTTTTGTATTTTTAACATATAGTCTTTATAGTCTCTAAGTGGAAAAAATCCTCATTTAAATGTATGAAACTCTGAGCCACTGACACAACAAAATGTGTAAAATTTTAAAAAAATTAAAGGGGGGTATAGGCTTTCTATAGGCACTATATATATATATATATATATATATATATATATATATATATATATATATATATATATATATATACACACACACAACATACTTGAAATTCTGCACTATGCTCAAGTTTCAATTAATCCCTTCCAAATATAGGTACAATAGAGTTTTGGTTTCTGTGTAATAAAATGGTCATATAACATAGTTTTGTAATTAAATATATTGTTGAGATTACTATAATGAGAGTTTACATTAATTTCTAATATTTAACGTAAGAGTCAAATCTGTGCAAAGAAGAACACATTTTATCTATTCAAGGCTGTTTCAATTTGTTTGAAATTGCACCGGGTCATTACACATGGAGTGAAATTGTTCCCACCCCTTCTCTAGCTTTTTTTCTGTCAATAACCAATCAGATTGTACATCTATTGGCTGACATGCTTTTTGCCAGTAATAAGCTTAGCTGACCTAGAAGAAACTGTTTTGTTGAAATGACCCAGGAGGTGCAAGTGCAAACAGATAACAAGAGAATATGGCATTCAAATTGTAACCTAAAATAGTACAAAATATCATGTTTGAAAATCAAATAGATGTGTTCTACAGCATATATTTAATTCAAAACAGCACATTGAAAACATCTAGCTACTGGACCTGCAGAAAGGCTAAGATGTGTGTGTGTGTGTGTGTGTGTGTGTGTGCGTGTGTGTGTGTGTGTGTGTGTGTGTGTGTGGGGTGTGTGTGTGTGTGTATACAGTGTCGTGAAAAAGTATTTGCGCCCTGTCTGATTTTCTGCATTTTTGCACATTTTTCACATTGAATTTGGTCAGATCTTTTTGTAGGTTGTAGTAGTATTTAGAGGGAGTCTGAGAGAAAAAATGACACCAAAGTTTGGTGCTTCTTTCATTTGTTTGGTGTGTAAGGTAATCAAACATGCAATCTTCAGGTGTGAAAAAGTTTTTGCCCCCTAGTTAACTCAACCCAATTAAAGGGATAATTAGGGTCAGCTGTTTGAATACTATGGTTAACAGTCAGGCCTGATTTGGGCCAGCCCTACCCAATATAAATCTGACTGACTTTGGGCCTTACCATCAGAGTGAAGTTGTCAGCACATAGATTCTAGAGGCACATCATGCCACGATCAAAAGAAATTCCTGAAGACCTCTGGAAAAAAATTGTTGATGCCTATTAGTCTGGAAAGGGTTACAAAGCCATTTCTAAGGCTCTGGGGCTCCACCAAACCACAGTCAGAGCCATATTGTTCAAATGGAGAAAGTTTGAGACAGTAGTGAATCTTCCCAGGAGTGGCTGTCCTGCCAAAATCTCTCCAAGAGCAAGGCGTAAAATCGTCCAGGAAGTTACAAAGAACCCCAGAACAACATCCAGTGATCTTCAGGCCTCTCTCGCCTTGGCTAAGGTCAGTGTTCATGACTCCAACATCAGAGACACTGGGCAAAAATGGGATTCATGGCAGAGTAGCAAGGCAGAAACCACTGCTCACTAAGAATACCCATCTCAGGTTTGCCAAAAAGCACCTGAATGATCCTCAAGAGTTCTGGAACAATGCTCTATTGACAGATGAGTCAAAAGTGAAAACCAAAGATTGTATTCCACAGTAAGAACCTCATACCAATGATCAAGCATGGTGGTGGTAATGTCATGATTTGGGGATGATTTGCTGCATCAGGACCTGGACAATTTGCCATCACTGAAGGAACCATGAATTCTGCTCTGTATCAGATAATTCTACAGGAGAATATCAGGCCATCCTTCTGTCAGCTTAAACTGAAGGGCAGCTAGGTCATGCAGCAAGACAATGATCCGAAACACACAAGTAAGTCTACATCAGAATGGTTGAAGAACAAGAAATTTAAAGTTTTGGAATGGCCTAGTCAAAGTCCAGACCTAAACCCCATTGAGATGTTGTGGCAGGACCTGAAACGAGCAGTTGATGCTCAAAAACCCACAAATATCATTGAGTTGAAGCAGTTCTGCATGAAGGAGTGGGCCAAAATCCTTCCACGCCACCGTGAGAGACTGATCAATAACTATAGCAAGCGTTTGGTTGCAGCTATTGATGCTAAAGGTGGTGTAACCAGTTATTAAGTCTACACAGGGGCATTGGGTGTTGTATAACTTTCTTTAATAATTAAATAAGTATTAAAACTTTGTGTTATTTGTTCATTCAGGGTCCCTTTTATCTAATATTAGATTTTGGTTGAAGATCTGATAACATTTAGTGTCAAAAATATGCAAAAATGCAGAAAATCAGATAGGGGGCAAATACTTTTTCACGGCACTATATATATATATATATATATATATATATATATATATATATATATATATATATATATATATATTGTGCACTGTTTGTTCCATATGTTTAATATTACTCAAAGTAGTAAATGGGCCTATACATGCTTGACAGAAGCTTAGGGCAAAAGACTTGTTCAAGGAGTATTAGTATGTTGTAAATGCAAATGACTGCAATGCACACGGTTGAGTGATATCAGTGTTCTCTGAACAAGACAATAACAAACAATGCAAACATACTGCTTAAAAGACTCCTTTGCATATGCTGTATATGTTTTTAATTTAAAAAAAAAAATCATGTAGCAGTTGTCTTGCTGCTGCTGCTATTAATATACAATATATAATATACACATCTTTAGGCAAAGTAAGCAAACGTGAAGGTTAATATGGTGTTGTGAACATTTTATTACTTTAAATTCCACATATGTTGCCCAATATGGAAACTAAAAATGATTGTTTATATCTAGCATATTGTACACTTCAGAAATTGCACTAAAAAAGGCAACAATTAAGGTTGTGATAGTGATAAAGTGGCTTGCTACAGTTCATTTACATACAGGTTAAATTAATTACTTGATGACATTTATTTATTGGATTTCTGCCAAATTTGCTGGATTTATATTTCACCAGGAAGTGTTAGAACTGATAATGAATGGCAAAGTAGCCAGCTTCTTATGTCACCTAAGCACTTAGATCATTAATCTTAAAAAAAAAGAAAAAGAAAAGAAGTACTGTTACATATGCCTGTTGAATAATTACCCTGCTAATTTATATACAATGTATTTTGATTTAAAAAAAAAAAAAATCCATATTTAATTACACATGATTTGTATATGCAAAGATGTTACCTTAAACATAATATTACTGTTAATAGCGTTCCATATTCTGGCTGGTATCAGTTTTGGTTTTAAAAAAAAGAATTAAGAAAAATAACCTCTTATGCTTGCCTTGTAACTAAAGACTTTAAAATCAGAAAGAATGCATCCCATCTATTCCAAATCATAACTGGCAGCTGGAGGAATGGGACACTGTTGTAGCATTAAAAAAAGCACAGCTACTGTAAGGCAGCACCCAAAACTTTGATTTAATTTAGGCCACGTTGACACCTGTTGACCCCATATTATCCCCCACTGGTCAACGTTGTCATATCTGCGGCAATGAGGATATAGTGGAGGTTTCATGTACATTTGTATGTGGAACAAGTTTTCAATGTATTTTTTTATAAGCTTGCTTAAGGTCCTTCTTTAGTTATTGAGTATAACGTTTGAATGTGTCACTAAAAGCGGTTTTGTCTGTCAGTCTGTATGTCATTCTTACATTTTTACTTATGTCTAGAAAATCATTTATCTAGTTGTGATGACATTTCTTTAGCTTTGCTTATTTAGAGTATTAGACTCTCTGGTCCTCTGTCTGTAGTTCATGCATCTAATTTTTTATATATCTTTAAACTGTGATGTTGAGAGCAGCAGAATCCGGGCGTACAGGCATCCATCTCTCCATCTGTATGTAAGTCAGACTTACATTTGTACATGTAAGTCTGGAAGAAGATCATCATTGTGATCTGCTTTTTCATGTCGCCATGGCGGGGGATGGATGTTATTGATATGCTTGGATGTATTTACCTTCCATTTGCAGACAAAGTAGACCATAAAGCTTGTACTCTGGTCTTATGCTCTCTGATCTGACGACCGTGCAGCCTCCTTGGGGTTGGGTTTATTCGAGGGTGTTCATTGCCATCACTTTTAATTCTTTTAAAATGACAACTAACATTCAGCAGATAGAAGGACAAAAGGGCAAATAGATCACAGCCCCCTCGGCACTGTCTTTTAAAAAATGAGCCTTGTTCCTGGGCTTCTTAAGTAAGAATGGCATTGCGGGTAACCTATATGTAATTATTATGTAATTATTTGTGTCTCTTTTGTAAATCCCCATTGGCTGACCATGACATTGAAATGAAATGCTGTATTTCGTTGTTTTTCATTCAACTTAGTGATCAAAGTATCAGGAATGTATTCTCATGATGCTTTTTTTTGTATCGTATAATGATACATAATAATAACACCTCCAACAATTTACATGTTAGAATGGTGAACATAAAAATGTCCCCTTATAATTTATTAATCAAAGTGGAATACAAAAATACTTTTCTGGTTGCTGCGACTTGTGGAGTCTTTCAAATTATTTTCAGTTTAAAAGCAATTGAACTTGAAGCACATCGTACCAATAACCAGAGCAGCATTCAGTCTTTAAAAAAACAATAGGTACGGTATGTACAGCTATGGCCAAAAGAATATAAAGAACTAATTTTGCTTCATAAAGTCATATGAAACCTGCTGAATAATTTGATGTTTTAAATTATGTCTCAATCCTAAAATTCTAGGTGATGCTAAATTTTTGGCCATAGTTGTAGTATGTTAGGCAAATAACATTATTAAGAAATGTAAGGCTGTATGACTTGCTGTGTCCACATAACACATGTAGACTCAATAACTTGAATCTTCCTCTCTTTAAAAAAAAATAAAAATTAGTAGTTGCCAATTATTTGTATAATTTTCTCCCAATTTAGAATACCCAATTATTTTTAGGTACAGCTCACCGTTACCACACCCGCACTGACTCGGGAGGGTGAAGACGAACACATGCTGTCCTCCGAAGTGTGTGCCGTCAGCCGACTGCTTCTTTTCACACTGTGGATTCACCATGCGGCCACCTCAGAGCATTGGAGGACAACGCAGCTCCGGGCAGCTAACAGGCAAGCCCGCAGACACCCGGCCAGACTACAGGGGTCGCAGTGAGCCCCCGGGCAGCGCTTGGCCAACTGTGTGCCATCCTCTGGGAGCTCCCGTACATGATCGGCAGTGGAATAGTCTGGACTCACACTGGCGACGTCCAGGCTATAGGGTGCATCCTGCATTCCACACGGAAACGTCTTTACCGGATACGCCACTCGGGAGCCCGGGAACTCTAATCTTTCTGCTCTTGAACATTCTTAAACCTTTCTGCTATCTAGGTTTCATTTAACATTTTCCTAACTCTACTAATTGCAAGAGAGATACAATACAAAACAATCACTTCTTGCTGTACAAAATATTCCTTTTTGGTATTCAACATACCAGACCCCTGGTGTCACAGAATCCTAGTCTTGAGTCCTGCAAATTAGAGTCATACTCATTGAAACCATAAGAATTATGCTTATTTGCTCCAAGCTTGTTCTGTCTGTGCAATCAGTATTAATACGTACACCGCAAATTAAACCTGCACTGTTCCACAATCTCCACTGGTATAAACCATCCAATGGTTTACATGGGATTTGTCTTTGGTAGCGCACATATATCCTTTGTTACAAAAAAAACGTTATCCAAGAGAAATACTGGAATTACTTTTGAACTTTATTAAATGAACAGGTTTCCAGCAAATAAAGGCAAACTCTGTTGAGTTGTATATGATACAGATTCAAAGTGATACACTGTCAATTGCAACTGTAATCCAAGGTCAATGTAATTAGAATCAATTTTACAAAGAAATACACAAGCTTCTCTTTGCCAAAGAACACAGGCTCCAGGTTCAAAAGGAAGGGGTTGGGGAGTTCACCCAAAACATCCCAGCAAAACTCCAGTGGATTTGAGATAGTTAATAATAATAAGTAGTTTTTTTTCCCCCTGAAGTTATCAGACACAAAAGCCAGCCATGCTACTCTTATTCACCAGCTTCAAAAAAGGCTTCCAGTACATGTCCAGTACAGCTAACAAACGTCTACCACGTGTGTAGTAACACTATCACACCCTCCCCAAACAAGAGATAGTTACAAGAGTTGTAACTTTGTAATGTAATTGAGAACTTACAGCATTGGGATTGTACATTTCCAGTATATATAGTAGAACATTCTCTTGTGCTCCATCTATTGCATTTACTTGGTAATAACAAGTTCAGCATAACACATATTCAAAGCTTTATATCAGCTTTCTTAACATGTATTATACATTAACTTTAAACATATTTCCCTCAATATGTAGCAGCTTTGCTACAGTATTTTAGCTGTTGGGATACAACCCACCCCCTTAAAAACAGCTTGCCCCTGTCACCCGTGTCACTCATGTGATACAAAGTCATCTTCCAGCAGGAAATCAAAACAGAAATAAAACAAAGAAGCAAGATAATGGCAAGATAAGAAAGAAACCTAAGGAAACAATAAGGTTTGCTTTCTTGTAAAATGTAACAAACAGAAGGCTTCATTAAGTATACTGTACATGTGCAAATAAATTATACTTGAGATAAAACTGTGCATTACTGTTGGGCCTGTTATTCTCATGTAAATTGTTTGCTTTCTTTACTTTTTGTTAATTGAAAAAACAATTATTGATATTTAAAAAATAACTGGGCATCAAAATGTACTAATAGGCTAGTTATTTTAATATGTTTGTTATCTTGATTTCTTCATTTTAAGGTGGTTTGCTACGTTGTTACTGTACATCTTTTTCACTACATACATAAAAATGATATAAATCTCAAAGCTAGCATGAGCACCATCATTTGTTCCACAGTCCTGTAACTTTTTAAAAAAATTTATGCGTGGGTCATTTGGGTGTTTATGAATACATGAATTTGAATTTGAATGAATGTTACCATAGACATAAACAATCATTTTTTTGTAATGTGTGCATTAAATGTAATTACAAAAATTGAGCCGTTTATGATGGATAAAAACGATCAATAAGCAAACCAGTTGAGTTGTTTCCCAGAAGCAAATCAATAAGCAAACCACTTTAAACGACCTTTCTATTTGAGTTGTTTCCCAGAAGTCTTCAACAATACTCGATCCCCTGCGACTTCTAGAGTTAATGCAGTCCATGTGTCAGTCTGTGAAGACAACACGTAACATGCTGACGTTACGGGAGGTGGCGCCTGCCAGGAGGAGCTGAGAGTTTTCTGACGAGCAGCAAGCAGAGAGAGGAGCTCTCGCTGGCCCGTAGGAGTGTAGATTTGAAGAGGAAGCATAAAGACAAAATGCACTAAACATGTGGGATTTACACACCATTTATCTAGGATAGCACATGAACACGGAGCAGCAGAGTCATTTTAAAGATAAAACTAAAACAGGAGGGTAGCGGGCTGCGAAAACCAAAACCCAACTCAAGATACGTCTGCTGTGCTGTATAGCCAGGAGAATATTCTTCGCTGACAAATTATTGGCTATAATTTAATTACGCTAGTATCTTGCTGAAGAGGACAGTAGTAATTGCAAAACGAAAATGTACTGTTAAAATAAATATTTCTGTTGGATAATGCGAAGTACAGCGGTGTGAATTTAATGTACGAAATTATTTTTAAAAAAGGATCGGAGGGAAGTTGCGTGCCAAGATAAGGGGTATCGCTGCCATCGCCTAACCACAAGGAGGAAGGAGCTTCATGTTATAATACAAAGTTTTAATATTTATTTTTATTGGACTTTTTGTTGTTGCTGTTGACAATGGAATACATGACGAGAAAATAAGTTACAAAAAAACAAACGGTACTAAGTGAGCGGCACAAAATGTAATTAACATCGAGCTGTTTCCTGTTCATACTTGCTAACAAAACACGTTTGTTGTATAGTTATCAAAGTGGTTGGGATAAATGAAGCTGAGAAAATGACATACCGGCGGTAGATGTTTTCCAGAAATACGCACACACTGGATCACAACATTCTGCTGCTATAACTTTACATAATTTTCTTCTGGTTTTGATAGCACTGAACGAATAAGGTGTGTTTTAAAAAGGGGGCGTTATTGTACACACCTTTATCTCCATTTTTGTTGGCAACACTTAACCTAATCTACAGTATAGTTGTACACACACGGTCAGTGGAAGGACTGGAGTTAGGTCTGCTCCTGTTGCTGCATGAAACTGAAAAAAAGTTATTCCTGGAATTTACAGATACGTTGAAGTCGGATTGTTTTCAAATTCGGACTTAAATGCCAAATATAAGTTGAGTTTTTTTTTGTTTTTTTTTCCACAGTTGGGGATGTGGTTTTACGTTGCTGAGTGTCCTGGTGTAAGTGAGTGTACTGGGAAAAGAAAACCAAGAACTTTGGACTCGGCATAAAGGGCTTTTCTGATGTTAATGTGACAAGAGCTTATTTGTTTATTGTCAGAAAACAGTATTTTAGAAGATTTGACTTTTTAAACTAGGCTGCTGTTTTTAAAGTTTTATTGTCCTGTTGCTGTGGAGAAACAGAGGGGAAAGGATGAAGCTAAGCCGACAGTTCACGGTGTTCGGTAGTGCCATATTCTGTGTGGTGGTATTCTCTTTGTACTTAATGCTGGATCATCTACAGTTAGATAATACCAAGAACCCTAAGGGAGCAGGGGGCTTACTTCAAAAGGTAAGTAATACTATTTTTTTCTTAGAAAAAATGTAGCAAGCCATCTCATATCCTGTGTTCAAAATTACAGGTCTTGCATGCTTGTGACTGGCTGCATTGTGGCTTGTATTTAACCATAGTACAGTAGCAGGCTGCAAGTATTTCCTGGTTTATACATTTTTATGTATCCAGTTCTGATGCTGCAGACAATATTTATTTGTCCGTTAAAAAAAATAAAAATCAGTATTACGCAATATTTACACAAATAAAATACACAAACGACGTGTTATTTATCTCCAGCGAAATTGGTCCAGCGCCTTTATGTAAATATATGGAGGAAATGCTATTGGCGCATGCTTAGTTTTCATCCATACTTACCGTCAGCCAGGTTATTTTGAATAACTTTGCATTGTGCAACTCGATCGGTGTGTGTATGTGTGTGTATATATGTGTGTGTATATGTGTGTGTGTGTGTGTGTGTATATATATATATATATATATATATGTATATATGTGTGTGTGTGTGTATGTGTATATATATGGTGGTGACCAGTTGAGGTAAAGGTCTGCTTTGCAAACTGAAGAGGATAACTGTCATATTGCTTGATGCTTGGCAACGTAAACCCAAGTCTTTCTGATGATCAAACTGCGGTGTATTGTGATAGACATTGTAAATGTTCGATCTGCTTTGGTATTTGCTTTGTCCCGTGAACACCCTGTACCAAAGATAGAGGTCCCAAGTGTGATCGTTTCTTGGCTTAAAGCTCACTAAGGACTGTAAAGATTTGGGGGAAGTCAGTGACTCGCATGGCTATTGAGGTCGATCAGTTGCATCATTAGTGACATGTTCTAGCTCCATGAAACAGGCCTTGATGCTACTGCACTTCATTGAAAATCATTGAACAGTGTTAGAAATAAATTGCCACTTGTTACATTGAGAAAGTCAATGTCCCTAATAAGACAAATTATACTGTAACAAAGTATGCATCTGAGACAAACAAAATACTATTTATACTCAATTACTTTTTCTAGACTAAATAACTACAGTACAGTGTTTTTTTTTCTTTGTTATTTACATACAGAACCTGAATTTCAAGGATATTTATCGCTACAATTCAGCTTCCCAAAAAGGCAGCACACCCTACTGAGGTTGACATAAAAAAATGAATTACTCTGAATGGTTGTATAAACAACAAAATACATATTTTCCCCCATTGAGCAAAGAGTCATGCATTGTGGGGTTTATTGATGCAGGGACAATGAAACCAGTTGTAAATTAGTTCACTTAAAATATCTAACACAGGTTGTACTGGATATGTATATTTAATAATATACTGTAGATTGCAAAATGTATGTGGTTTTATATCAACGTTTCACCTAGAAGTTAATTTAAGATGGCAGAGAGTGTTTTTTTTTTCTTTCTTTCAAGGTACTGTGGTTGTAGACAGTGTTGCAGCAACCATGATTAATCATGGTTTAATAATATTTATAAAATGGCTTGGATAAATTAAGTGCTGTGATTGTCTTAACAAGATCACATGACCGTGTGGTAAGAATTGTCTTACCACAGGGCTATGACATCATAGACCAACTTACTTACCTGGGGGAATATTACAGAATAATTTCTTAACTTGCTTTCTTCTTTCATTGCTAGGATAGGATTTTTCCTAACTTGGTATTATAGAAGTACTTTCTAAGTCACAGGTAGCTATAATTTCCAAAATGCTCTATCCTATCTTAACTTTAGGTAGGAAATCCTATCTCACGTTAAATCCTATCTCGCATTAAATCCTATCTCACATTAAATCGTATCCATTTTCAACTGATCAAGTCTGAATCTAGGGATTAAAATAATAAACATCTTTAAAAGTTATAAACAAACCGTATCATACAGAAAAAAAGGTAAAGCCTCTGAGGCACAAACACTGTAGATTCGTCTTCTGGTAGGTACTTAGGGTAACCTTTCTGAAGGGCCAAGAAATAAGGAAGGATTCGTCATACATCTGTCCCATTCACCGAAGGTAGGCTTACGGCATATAATAAAAATAAAATAAATACATACATAGCTACACAAATAAATGAATACATTTTCACCAGATATTGCTAGCTTCTCAATTAACTGTTCTGTAGCCTAAAGCTAGGTAGCATGTGTTTGTAAACCTATGTTGTATTTCAAAGTGTCTGATCATGTGTTTTGGCAGGCAGTATTTTTTAATTTGGCTACCTTATATTAAAAATAAAAAGTCCAGTAATTGCACCACTTAGATCTGTTATTTACAGATATATTTGTTACATGTATTTGTTATCTCATTTTACTCAAAATAAATAATTACCATTGCAAGCTATGGATTTTCTTTTTCAAATCTTCAAAGTGCCACCTTGTCCTAAATGTTAGGAAAAAAAAAAAACCTTAGGAAAAGAATGAGTTAGCAACGTTCTGTAATCCACTATTTCCTGTTTTAACTTAAGATAGGAAAATTAGTTAGGAACCCTTGTTCTGTAATATGAATTCCCCGAAAATGACACTTAAAATATCCTATCTGTAAGATAAGATAGGATTGGCAGTTGGGATGTTTCTGTAATATGCCCCCTGATCTAATATTAATACACCTTAAATGGTATATAAAGACCTTTTTATTTTAAACTTTTAAATTGCGTTCTCTGCCTCAAGATGGCTTCCCATGTACCTGCATGGAGCTCTCAGGACTACATTTCCCATCATCCTCCTGCTCACATATGTAACAGATGTATTTACCAGTGAGCAGGAGGATGATGGGAAACATAGTTCTGAGAGGGCCATGCGGATACATTTGAAGCCATCCTGAGACAGGGAATGCAATTTAAAGGTTTAAAAAAGTGGTCAAAATGTAAAAAAAAATAAATAAATAATAAAACAATAAACACACCTTACATAATAAAGAAAAAGGGTCCTTATGTACCCTTTTAATAGAAACAATTATTTCAGCAGTGTTTCTGTAGGTAAAAATGTCAACATACAACTGAAACAGCATTTAAATCACCCAACAAACCATGCTTTTTTCATCTCTGTCACTAGAATTACAGAAAAAATGGCAAATATTCTGTGGCATTTAGTCATAGAACAGAACAAAGAAACCTCTGAAGTAAGCAATAGCAGTAACACTTTATTCAAAAGCCATCTGAGAAATCACCACGTAAGTGTCGCTCAGCATGTAATATATATGCAGCAGTGACATCTACTTATTAAACTAAATATCACCTTATAAAACTGACTAGTGAGTATGCAATGTCTAAATTTGACACAACAGATACATCTCACCACTACCCTCCGATTTCAGAAACATATTTAACACAAAGATAAAATCTCTCCTGCTCTCTTCTGACACAAACGTGGGGCTTTTAAACAAGGTCGCGTTCGGAATAGAATTCTATTGTGCTCTCCGCAGACGGGAAGGACTGCAGCACTGCGCAAACTGACAGGGAAGTTGTTTAGTCCACATATCATCTAATGCTGGTTTACAATCTAGGGAAATCGCCAGTTACTGGCCATCAGTGTGAAAACAGCCTCTGAAATTATTGGTCAGCTTCTCTTGAAGACAGCAAAACCTGAGTAGGATCATTTCTTACACACACACACACACACACACACAAAAAAATACTCTGCGCTATTCCCTTGATTTCAAGTACCACTGCAGTGTTTCGCTGTTCCGTGAATCCTCTTTAAGATGTGGGAAATCGGTCTGCTTTCAATTCCCAAATGCCATTTTATCTCAAATTTTGCTATAAATGAGAATGTTCAATGTGATGTTTATAGGAAATAAAAAAAAAATACAAAATATTTATTCAAGGAGTTTTTTTTCAATTAAATGATACATACTACATTTCCTATTTTTATCCTTAAGCTAGTTTGTGTAATTTATTAAAAAAAAAAAAATTGTAGCCATGCGGCCTCGTGCCTCACAATGCACCCTGTTGTGGGTTCATTCTTCTCTGCACTGCTCTACATGGCAGGCTGACATTCTGCAACACACGGTTCTTCAAGAAGTATTGTTAACTTTTTTTAATTCAACATGTTTTGTGAATCGCACAGAACAGGCTACAGGAGCAAGTTAAGAAACTGATATGAGTTGTTTCGTTACACTGTACGATATGTGATAAGGGAGGACTGCTAGAGCTGTCAGACTTTTAAACAGGATACATCTGCAGGTTTTACAATTACAATACACTGCAATGAGTATTGATATCAAACCGCTCTATTTACACACATTCAAACATCCATGCTGTTTATTGCAGTTGTTTCCCCCTCCCCCTCTGTGTTGTTTGTTTTTGGTTTTCACAATATGGAGTAAGGATTGTTTTATTCTCACTGGGTGGTAAATGTCCTAATGAAGTTTCTGGATTTTAAATGACCTTTACTGGGATTACAGCAAAAACAGTTAAAGATCTGTAATGACTGTGTGAGACTGCTTACTTGCCACATTTTACTACAATGCACCTGGGTACATACAGTATGTACTGCAGGCCCTGAGTATACATGCATATCCCTGATCATACTGTAAAGTGGAGTGGCCAGCTATGCTCCCACACCACACAGTTGATATAGACCAGGGGTGGGCAAAGTTGGCCTTTGCAGTCCAGCTGTTTTGTTCCAGCCATGTTAAAATTGTTTAATTGAACCAACTAAACCTCATTCCTAAAGTAGTTATTGATTTTATTTGACCTGTTTAACCTTGGCTGGAAAGACACTCCATGATGACTGATATAGGGTTGGCACATAACTGCATACCAAATTGTTCTGTAACTTGGTTCAGAGATTTTTACATCATTCAAAAAATATTTTTCTTATAGTCGTGTGAGTCGGTTTTGACATGGTATACACTGTATTCTTAGAAAATGAAGTTATTCTTTTGTTATTCTTTGTTTTTTGAATATACTGTGTGCCTGTCATTGAGTAAAGTCACCCCAGCAGGTGAAGAGAAATGTAAATGCAAGGAGTGAGGGCTGAGATGTTTACGAATCTGTTTTGCTATACACCAGCATGGCAAGTTGTGATTGTGATATTGATTAGAAAAAAAAAAAACAACAACATTAAAGCCTTGTAATTAGATTTGTATTAGATTTCCACATTTATCTTTTAAAATAGTGCTGCATACAGGGCTAGACACCACTCTCTCTCGAATGAGCACGCTTCCAGTACATCCAGTAAGCACATGCAGCTTTTTGCATGATTACGGTATATACAGTGTCTGCTACTAACCATAATATTATTAGGAAAAAGTTATATTTTAAACATAATTTTAAACTTTTTCTTTTTCAATTCAGGCAGTTTTCAATGTGAAATACAATGCTTCAGATCAATAAAGTCATGTTCTTTTACCAGTAGCTGCCAACAATAGCAAGTTAACAAAAGAACATGATGTTCCCAAAAGAGAAATAGCTAGTCATACACCCACAGCACCCACCACGATCTTAAGGTTTTATTGTGAATACAATAATATGTTAAGCTAAGTTATATTTCAAGTATTAATTTTGTGTTCTGTTGAGAAATGCTGGGAAATAATCAGGTAAAACTGTAAGACTTAGACCTGCACTGCAATGGTGCCAGACAAGAAAACTTTATTAATGTATTTTTGTGTCTAAACATGTCTCCCAGCTTTCAACTGCAGTAAGCCAGTTTGAATTTCCAGTGGTGGGAGAAGAAAATTGCTGTTTTCAGTAGGATAGGAGAGCTATAATATTTGCAATAGAATGGAACCCTAAGGACGATGACCATAGGTTTTCAGATGGTTGTGATAATTATTTACAATGCTGTAAGTCAAATGTATAATGTAAAAAAATATGGGGTGGTGAGAATGTGTACTGGCTTAATCTTACATTAATGTGGTTCTGATTGTCATACAGTACTTCATGAATCCCAGCCAGTGCTAAGTATTTATGGAGCACCACACAATTACAGTGTCTATAGAAAGTCTACACCCCCTTTAAAAATGTTCACCTTTTGTTGCTTTATAGCCTGGAATTAAAATGCATTTATCTACACATCCTACCCCACAACTTTCAAGTGAAAAAAATATTAATTTAATTAAAAATAAAAACTGAAATAGCTTGGTTGGATAAGTGTCCACACCCCTTGTAATGGCAGTCCTAAATTAGCTCAGGTGTAACCAATCACTTTCACACACCAAGTTTTGGCGTTCCACCTGTGTTAAATTGTAGTGATTCACATGATTTCAGGATAAATTCAGCAGTTCCTGTAAGTTCTGTCTGCTGGGTAGTGCATTTCAAAGCAAATACTCAACCATGAACACCAAGGTGCTTTCAGAAGAACTCTGGGACAAAGTTGTTGAAAGGCACAGATCAGGGGATGGTATAAAAAAAGTATCAAAGGCCTTGAATATCCCTTGGAGCACGGTCAAGACATTTGTTAAGAAGTGGAAGGTATATGGCACCACCAAGACCCTGCCTACATCAGGCCGTCCCTCCAAACTGGATAACCGAGCAAAAAGGAGACTGATCAGAGAAGCTACCAAGAGGCCAATGGCAACTTTGAAAGAGCTACAGACTTTTATGGCCAAGACTGGTCAGAGTGTGACAACAATATCCCAAGCACTTCACAAATCTGGCCTGTATGGTAGGGTGGCAAGAAGGAAGCCATTACTCAAGAAAGCCCACTTTGAATCCCGTTTGAAGCATGCAAAAAAACACAGGAGATTCTGTAGCATGTGGCAAAAAGTTTTGTGGTCTGATGAAACTAAAATTGAACTTTTTGGCCTAAATGCAAAGCGCTTTGTTTAGCACAAACCCAACACAGCGCATCACCCAAAGAACACCATCCCTACTGTGAAGCATGGTGGTGGCAGCATCATGTTCTGAGGATTTTTCTCATTGGCAGGGACTAGAGCACTTGTCACTAGAAGGGAAAATGAATGAAGCAAAGTACAGAGAAGTGCTTGAGAAAACTTGGTGCCCTTTGCAAGAAAGCTGAAACTGGGATGGAAGTTCACCTTTCAGCATGACAAGGACCCAAAGCACAAAGCCAAAGCTACACTGGAGTGGCTAAGGAACAAAAAGGTAAATGTCCTTGAGTGGCCCAGTCAGAGCCGCGACCTATATCCAATCGAAAATTTGTGGTATGACTTGAAGATTGCTGTCCATCAGTGTTCCCCAAGGAACTTGACAGAGCTTGAACAGTTTTGTAAAGAAGAATGGTGAAATATTGTCAAATCTAGGTGTGCAAAGTTGGTAGAGACCTATCCCAACAGACTCACAGCTGTAATTGCTGCCAAAGGTGCTTCTACCAAGTATTAACTCAGTGGGGTGGAGACCAATTATGATCTTTCAGTTTTGTGTTTTTAATATATTATTTTTTCTCTCAATAAAAACTTTTTTTCTCCTCAACAGTGTGGAGTATGTTGTGTAGATAAGTGGGAAAAAATCCTCATTTAAATGCATGAAACTCTGATGCACTGACACAACAAAATGTGAAAAAAAGTTCAAGGGGGTGTAGACTTTCTATAGGCACTGTATGACTTGTAGCAGCCATGGGCAACTCCCAGGACCATTGTAGACCCGTTTTTAACAGCTAATTGATTACTACAGTAGTGCTGGAACAATTCTACTTTTGTAGATTTTGTAAATAGGAGAATCACAGATGTAGCATCTGTTTGGAGAAAAATCCACTCACTCAGGAGTTTCATGCTGAATAATAAACTGAAATTCAAACTCGGATAATCACATCTTTAAAGTAGACACTTTATATATTTATTTTAATGGTTTGTTCAGCACCTAACTATGGTAAGATTCCGATACATTGTTTAACCTTGAATTATAATATTTCAAGTTTACTGTAGTTAGAATAAAACAGCTTTAAATAATTTCCTTGCAGGGGATGTCGAGCTTATGGCGATCACAAATTAATTTAAAATAGCATACCTCAAAAAAGGCCTAATCAAATTATCTTTGGTAACATTTGTTTTGTACTGCCGCATTGTATTTTTTTTCTTTTCAAGAAGACGTGTGAATTTTTTTGGATCAATATGGTATGGAACACTGTTTACGCTGACTCGCCATGCTTTTGATTTAAATAAAAACGCAACTGCTTCAGCAGCTCTAAAGGGATTTAAGAAAATAAATGTAAGCTTGGCTGGTTGAAACTAGCATTGTCTGCAAAAACCTTTGTGATGTCCTAATTGGTTTATTTACCTAATCTATTTCATGCCATTGTTAGGAGAAATTACATGTTTTAATCTTTGTCTTTTGACTTTTGAAAGGGTTTAGTTTCCGTAGCAGTTCACAGAAAACCATTAGTTAACCTAATGAATTACATCTCAGGTAATCAAAAGCACACCATCTATCTCAATGGTGCCCAATTCCAGTCATGGAAGACTGTTCCTCTTCAGATTTATTAGGTAAAATGTAATATTCAGCTACTTAAGGACCTGGATGGTAATTGCTTTTGGCTAAATGAGCCGTACTGTACTAGTGAGCCATTAAAAATATACTCTAGCAAACAAAAACAAAAAGCTTAGTTAATTGTAGTTGGCTGGTTCTGGGCTGGAAGGACCAACTTTACCCAGGCATCTTCATTTGGAGGTGTGCAGTACTACAACAGAGTTTTTAATCTTGTCCACATTGTCGAGCTGCGTGGTAGGGCAGAAGCCCTGCTGCTGTAAATAGTGCATGTGGGAATGTAAGGTTGGCAGGGAAGGGGTTAAATCTGTCCCTGCCAGCAGTCACAGGTGTTGCGATTCCCCAGTCAGGTAATTGGTGCTAAATGGGGAGTGGTCACATGTATAAGGAAGAAAAATAATTTGTTTGGAAGAGTGAGTGCTTGCCTGCTGTGATTTTTGTATTGTATTGTTTTCTATCTGTAGTGAAGACTAATGCCCAGCCTACAAGTGATTTATTGTTTTGTTTGAACATTTTATTTTGGCCCTTGTGCCAGTTTATTTTGTTCATTTTTGTGTGTGTTTTGTTAATATACGAGGACACCGGTGCTTAAACTGCAGCTTTCCGTCTCTGGGTCTCGTTCCTGCCGGTAACAGCTTGGGCCATGATGTTGCCCTGTCACAGGCTGGTTTGATGAAAAATGAACTTCAGGATTGCTTGTTTGTTAAAGGTTTCTTCTCATGCTATCCCAGGTCAAAGCATATACTACAGTTTTGTGGGGAATACCGAAGATCATTACAGCTGACTACTGCATAATCCAGCAAGTTGTGCAAGTGTTACGAGGCACAGTATTAGCTACAGTACCTACCAATAAGATTGGTTAGGAATGTTAAGCCAAGCTGTTTTGAGCTAAAGACAAGCAAACGGTTGTTGAATATTTTAACAGCAGCAGGTTTGAGCAGCGTTTTTAACTGATTGAGTTACGTGCTTTACAAATGGAATTGTTTCCTCAACTAAGTTACATGGATGATGTACTGTGTGATGTGTGGATGTACATAAATGCATTACTACTGAACAAAAGAAATATCAACTTGCAGATAAACTGGTTCTGTACACCTCCAAAATGTTCCTAAAGACATGAGCAACTGTTTGAATTTGTGTCTGTTATGTGATCATGTCAAATTTAAATCTTATATTTAATTATGCACCTAGCTTGGATTTCTATAGTTGGTTATGCACCTTATCAGGAAAACATCTTCAGTCATGACACACTATTATGCTTATTTCGTTGACTTTTTTGGATCACTGGACAGAGCAGTATTTTTTTACATGGATAATAAGCCTTTGTAGTGTCTGTACAGGTTGTTTTTTTTATCAATAAATTAATTCAAGACATCTAATTAAACTATTTAGACAAAAGCAATTAACTGATTTAATACAAAGTTGGTCATTACATATGTGCATATTCTTCAAACTATATCATAAACAATTAACTATTGCAAAACATATTTTGGTTTGCAAAGGTTTGCTCTGAAAAACCTCCCTAGCATTTTTTTTCTTTTATGGTCTTAAGGAACAAATATATAATCTGTCTTGATCCAGAGTTGGCATCTTTAAGCAAGATTTTGTTATTCATGTGAGGAATTGCAATATTCAGGCTGACAAAGATGGTGTCATATTGAATTTGCAAACAAAATCAGTCGTGTTCAGCTGGGAGCTAGTAAGATGTAAGGAATTATAAACTGATACAGTACATTTAACAAATATTATCTTTGGGGCTACAGAAAATCAACACGATGGATATTTCTCTATACTTTATCAACATCGTTTTTATTTCCTTACATACATGTAATCTTCTTGTAGTATTTATGCAGTAGTTTGTACTGTAGTAGTCTGATCAAAAACTGTGAGGTACTGTATCTCAGGTCTACTTGTTTTACAGCCCTGTGACCAGGATGACTGCAGTGGTGACGTCAGACCCGGAAGAACACAGAAACCAAAACACGTAATGGCGGTGAACCAGAGGCGCTACAGCGCTCAGTACTTTATTAACTAATAAAACAAAAGACTTGAACAAACAAAAGACACAAAACAAAAGGGGTGTTGGCCAAACAAATAAACAAATAATAAACAGCAACAAAACAAATCTTGTGCTGGTGTATAAACCAGCACGCTAGCAATTGTTATACTTCCGTCTCTTCTCTTGCACTCCACCTTGAGCGCAGACAGCTGCAGGCTTTTATATTCTGGATGAGGGGTTAACTAGCTGTTAATTAAAATGACCTTATTGCCCCTTGCCCATAGGCCGCACAAGATTAAATAAGGATACGTGACTGTCGGCTAGTTAATCAGTAGCGCATCCTCACAAGGTTTTTAAAAATAAAAACAATAACCTGGTGGACGGCGTCTCCCTCGTCCGGCCAAACAATACATAATAGTAATACAAATAATAATATCAGACGGCTTTCGCCGTCGCATTAACACATAAATCAAAACAGTGATAAACAAAGGGACGGGACACTCTGCCACAAGCCCCCACTTGTTAAATTAATGTTTAAAACATAGGTCCCTATTCTTTGATGGAGACTCCACAGGCAGCATTTAATTGGTTCTACAATATAGGGAGACAATATTGGCCAGGACAGAGTCATCTTGCAATGCAACAATAGGTTCTAGTGGTCAGGTGCCCAGTGAGCTCAAACACTGACCTGCAGGGCAGACTTTTTCCTGCATAGACTGGGCCCGCCAACATCCACTGTCAAGATCCTGGATGTACAGAAGGGATTAGCTTGGTGGCGGGATCGGAGGGCCTTCACTGACCTGCAATTCTCTTCAGCTCTTGTGGGGAGTTGCTGTGATATACTTAACTTTCGACGTTTGGGAAAGACACCACCACCGCAAAGTGCTGATTGGTACTGATTACAAATGTACACATGAGTGGTTGCTGGGACATATAAATAGGGGTTGTATGTATGTTCTGAATCGTGTTTGAGAAATCAACCAATCACCATTAAGGATTTGTTAAGAAGAGAAAACGTAACAAAATGTAACAAAATTAAGTTTAAAAAATAAAAATAAAAAAAACAACACTTTCATAATAGTTCTGAGTACAATCTTTGTTTGCACAATTTATAATAACTTAATGATTTGTATATGCAGGCTATATGTTGTGTGTGCCTGTGAACAGGCTGGCTGTAGGGCCACGTGAGACCAGAAAGAAACACACAGACAGGCAGTACTAGCAGGTGAAACTGAGACGCCGCAGCGCTCAGTGCTTTTAATAAACAAACAAAAGAGTTAAACAAAAACAGCACACAGTACTTGAGGCCAAAATAAATAGACATCCACACCTGTTCTCCACTCATCGAACACACAACCCCAAGTGAGTAAAATGTGCATCTATAGATACTGTTGTGCCGGGATTCAATTACTAATTAATTCTTCACTTGAATCCCAGCATGTGAACTTATTTGTGCAATCCAGTCGCTCACATACTATTAAATACTTTAAATGCACATGAATTGAAGTGCAATCCCCATGCCTAAATACAACTATCTATTTTAAACCACTCGTGCTACACAGACCCATTTATATCCTGTGCACCAACATCTAGTCACCAACATTAACACACCACATGCAACATATAACACGTAACACACACATGGGTGGGGCACACTGCTACAGTACCTTATAATCAGAAGTTATTTTGCACAAGTTGAGAAGACACAACCTCACCTGATTACAGAAAGAAACACATTAAGCATGACGTATTCATTTATATAGCCTGTAACCACAGAGTGTGCAACGATCACTTCTTTGAATCAAAGCAAATTGGAACATAAAAAATTAGCTCAACGTCTGCACAGCATGGTGCACTCTTGGAGAAACTGAAAGCAGCAGGTGGTCCGCTCATCATAAATAATATGTGCACTGGTGACTTTATTTTAGGTACAATACCACCCTTTCCTTTATCTGGAACAATACACATTTACATTATCTCTCATATACCATGGTTCTGTTCAAAATTCTCTGTCCAGCAGCAAAATGTTAAGACAAGACTAACTGTTTGATAAAAATAGGCTTTATACAGTACAAGGATTTGGCAGTCAGTATAATTTAATTTAAATGAAACAGACTCAAAATCACTTCTCCATACATATAATACAGATAAGTCCAAACAGTCTATACAGTAGCAAGAATAACCTCCCTGGCAATTAAAACAATAAAATAAATAATAATAATACATCTGCAAAGTTCATGAAAACACCTAACCTTAAAGACAGAATCTAGTTGTTGTCAACTAGATCAGTTGTAAAGACCCAGATATTTGGACTGTTTGCAATACCTGCTTTATATCCACTGTGGGTGAATAAATGACATTGACTATGAAGAATGGCAGATCATAATGAAAACCAACAGGCTACAATTGTTCAATAGAACCCAATTATGTCTAATCTTGGAAATCCTTATTTAAGTTTACAAGATTCATCCAAGATTAGTGGTAATCGGTGTCTGTGAAACGGAAAGTACAACGGCTGTACAGTCTGCCTGGACTTCAGTGGAACCCTTTTTTCCATTCAGTGCTTGCACACAATAGCCTTTTCAAGAGGGTTACTGACAAGGCTTTTGTTAAATAGGCCGCTGTGTAGAGCATGCATAAATATTTGTTTAAGAACAGGAGTTTGTTTCTATGTTGTGTATTTTAAATTACTGGATATTACATAATAGAGAATATATATATAATTATATATATATATATATATATATATATATATATATATATATATATATATATATATATATATATATATATATATATATATATATATAAACATTTGACCTTTTTTAACTGAACTTTATTGACTAAAAATTGCTGCCTAAACAAAACAGTAATCGAAATGTGTTGGTTTGGATTAGTGCCTGAATAGGTACACAACCCCTCCTGAATAGGTACACAACAGATGTATATCAAAAAACTTATGAAATGGAAAATTTGAGCCAAACTGCTAAAATTGAGCCGTTGCCTATTTAGTTTGAAATGTCACACCAAATTATAGAGCTGCTAAAAATGTTGTTCAATTACTGTAACATCCCTGTGAGAATCTGTCATGTTTAAAAAACCTTATTAACTGCCCGAATAGAGAGGTCATGATGCCTACTGCAGAATCAGGTTGCATCAATTTATATACACTACCGATCAAAAGTTTTAGAACACCTCCATTTTTCCAGTTTTTATTGAAATTTACACAGTTTAATGTCTCAGTGTACTCTGAAATTAAAGCATAGAACAAATAAACAATTGGAGATAAAAAAGAAATCATGGAATCGTTTTGTTTAACAAAATTTTATCTAAATTTTTGACTCAAAGTAGCCACCTTTTGCAGATATAACAGCCGAACACACTCGTGGCATTCTTTCTACAATGGAAATCAAATATTGTTCGGAAAGTTCTTCCCAACACTGTTGCAGAAGTTCCCACAAATGTGTTGCACTTGTAGGTTGCTTTGCTTTCACCCTTCTGTCCATTTCATCCCAAACCAGCTCGATGGGGTTTAAGTCTGGAGACTGTGCTGGCCATTCCATGATTTGAAGCCTACCGTCTTGTTCTTTTCTTCTAAGGTAGTTCTGACATAGCCTGGAGGTATGTTTTGGGTCGTTATCTTGCTGTAGGATGAACCCCTGACCAACTAGGCGTATACCAGAGGGTATTGCATGGCGCTGCAAAATGCTGTGGTAGCCGTTTTGGTTCAGGGTGCCACTCTGTGCAAGTCGCCGACTCTGGATCCAGCAAAAGAGCCCCAGACCATCACGCTTCCTCCTCCATGTTTGACAGTTGGTGTCACACACCGAGGAACCATCCTTTTGCCTACTCGACGGCGTACAAAAACCCTGCATGATGAACCAAAGATTTCAAATTTTGATTCATCGGTCCATAAGACCTTCTTCCAGTCTTCAGTAGTCCACTGGTGGTGCTTCATGGCCCAGGCAAGCCTCTTTCTTATTTTGCCATCTTAGCAATGGCTTGCTTACTGCCACTCGACCTGTCAAACCTGCAGCTCGAAGTCTTCTCTTCACAGTTGAAACTGAGACTTGCTTACTTCGACCAGTGTTAAGCTGTGCTTGAAGCTGTTGTCCTGTGAGCTGCCTATCACGCAAGCTGTTGACTCTCAGAAACTTGTCTTCTGATTCTGTTGTGGCTTTGGGTCTGCCAGACCTCTTCCTGTCAGAGTTTCTTCCAGTTTCCAAGTGCCTTTTGATAGTGTAGGGAACTGTACTCACTGACACCTTGGCTTTCTTTGCAATTTCTCTATAGGAAAGACCTACACATTTAAGGGTTATAATGGTCTGTCTGTCTTCCTTTGTTAATTGCCTTTTTCTCGCCATTATGATAGCAATATACTACTTCCTGCAGTACAATACTGTCCAAATAATGCTTAAGAGGGTGTAGTAACACAGTCTGTTCCAACACTGCTTTTATACAGACAGAGGGTTTGTAAGTAATCAACAAAAGTTGGGACACCTGTAGGAATTGTTAGCATCAACTTTCAAGGCATAATTTACTTCCATTGCTGCAGAACAGCTGTAAGTTGTTAACCCATTACTTGTTCCCTGAAAAAGGCCTTTTGTATAACTCATAAATGTACATTATTTTTCAGTGTTTGGTACCCTAAACTTTTTTTTTAACCTCTGACAGTTTACCACTTACCTTTGTACCATTTCAGGTTATTCACTGGACTTGAACTGCTTAAATTTCAATAAAAACTGGAAAAATGTGGGTGTTCTAAAACTTTTGACCGGCAGTGTAGGTGATTGGTACCCTGAGGTGTGGTGTGATATGGAACTTGTGATTTTGAAAGGGGTTCCAGGGTGGATGGATACTGCACAGTATATACTGTATAGCAAATTATATCTGAGATCTCTAGATATGGTATCAGTGGTACTTTTCAAAGTAAAAGACTTTAAACTTACAATTGATTAAATTTTTAAATGAAAATCCAGACATTTTTAAATAACTATTCAGTAGTACTAAAAAGAAACCTCACTTACATGTCCTGAGAATTTATTGTTGGTTGAAAAACAGTGTGTGTAATATTGAAGGATTGATGAAAAAGCAGCCTTTTAGTCACTGAGTTCTTTTCACCCGCAATAAAAGGTATCCGCTGTAGCCCCTTTAGCAGTTCATCCAGTTAGTGCTGGGACCAACATGGAATTTTCATGTTCGGATTATGGGTGTAAATCGTTTAGAGTTTAAATGTTAGTAGAGTGTTAAACGTTTTTAATTTTGCTTAATTGTTTAAACTTTGTCAAAAATGTGCAGGCCGAATATTAAGAAGCGGCTGACTGCAAATAACGGCTTCTTATCTTTGTCAGGTGACCAGTCTGCTAGGTGGGACCCAGACATGCAAGCGAAATGTTAGGAAATGCGATAAAATTCGGGCTAAAAACAACATGGTTGATTTATTGAGATGATCGTAAATGTCATGCAACCAATTTCAATTCTGGAGGTTACCGGATTGAACTTTTAATGACTTCTGTTGAGCCAGATTACAGAAGTAGGTGATCCTTTTTTTTTTTTTTTTTGCTGTTCTGGGACTGAGACTCGAGCGATGTTAATACTTGTTAATACTGTCATTTTTCTACTGCTGTATAAGTATAAAATATTGCTGTTAGTAAAATTATTATTATTTTTAAACTGAATATTTATTCTTTAAATTAACGTGATACTGTACTTGGAATGAAGTCAGTTTGGTGTGAACATAACTAGTTCGTGTCTCTTTTACAGTAAGTTGGATAAATTAGCGAGCCATCTAATCAAAACAGACCATTATTGTACTGCCGATGCTATTAGAATTATTATTTCATATTGTGTCACTGTTTTATACAGTACATTTATTAAATATATGGCTAATTTAGTCATTTATTTCTGTCAAACAAGTTAATTTTTCACGTACAAAGAGGATCGCAACATGTTAATAAGCGACTAATCTTAAAAGCTATAATGAAAAATAAAGCGTTTTGCTGGACACACTATTACCATCGTTGACAAGTAACTATGTTTAAATTAATAAAGATGAGTCACTTCGGCATTTAAATGAGAAAGACCTACGATTTAAAAGCCCATTTAGTGGTTTCACAGAAGAAAAAAAAAGTACGTTTAAACCAATTTTAATATTAACGCGTTTATCAGTTGTGATTGAGATACACGAATGGATTAACCGATTGCACCAAGATGGCTGACTTCGATTTTCTCCTGCTGTCAAGATGCACGTAGACGAGGACTCATACTACGCCCTTACACAGCATCTTTTCAAAATGTTTTTATTTTAAAGTTTAAACTATATATTTTTTAAAAAGTTTAAACGTTTATTAAATTACTTGGAATCTAGCACCCCTACTTTGGATATTCGTTCAAGTTTTAGATATTCCTTCATTTTCAAAACACTATGAAAACCATTATACATAATGTTGTATTAAAGTTGAAAAATATCCCAGAAGTAAGAAAGGCGTTACTTTACCCTTGTGAACTAACTACAAAAAAGGGGGCGTTGTACAATGGGGGGAGAAAAAAACAAACAAACAATATTTACTCACTGTAAATAGATGGCTCTTTTATTTAGCAATCGGAGTGAACGGCAACACTCCCCAGCGCACGGGCTGATCTTAGCTGACAGTCAGGACGCCACAGGAGAACACCCCCTAGTGCTTCACGTCTGCAGGACACGCCCCCGACTCGCAGCAGGTGCCAAGCAAGGGAAAGCGGGCACCAGTGTAAATCCTGCCGCCGTCCTCAACGACAACATAGATAAAAAATCTCTCACAGATGAAATCATGTGTGACGTACACAGACATTTGTTTTTGTCTTCGAATACATGTAAAAAAAAAACAATATATATATATATATATATATATATATATATATATATATATATATATATATATATATATATATATATATATATATATATTCGTTAGCAATTCGATATTTGTCCCAGCACTACATCCAGTATATAGTGTCATTCTGCATCAGAAATTGCTGAATGCTGTCAATTATCTGAACAAATACCAGTGTATTAGATGCTCACAATTTGACAAAACCTGTTTGTTTTGGACAGCCACCACACCACTGTGGTTAACATACATAACGTAATGCATAACAAAAAAAATTTATCTATAGAAAGTTTTAATACATGCACGTTCGCCCTTAACAATTTACGGATAAGCAAAATAAAAATAAAAAGTTATGTTTTTTTTTTACCTACCTACAAATCTGTGTGCTTTTACAGTATATCCATCTAGTTATTATGGGGCTGATCAGCAAACAGTAGGCAGTAAACATAACATCTAATCATATGTAACATCTGTTCAGTATTATTGTTGTTATCAGTGGCTGAGCTGGGATTGAACTTTTTTTAACCACTGGACCACTAAGCCTCCAAAGTAGCCATTAACCAGTCTTCTTTAACCAGACCTTCTTATTATTTTACAGGGACAACTATCCATACTGCAAGAAAAGATTGACCATTTAGAGAGGTTGCTATCGGAAAACAATGAAATTATCTCAAACATCAGGGACTCTGTTATCAATCTCAGCGAATCTGTGAAAGATGGAAAGGGGAATCCTGAGGCAATGAACCTGAGCAGAGGAGCGTTCTCAGATCTCCTTGCGTCTCCTCCACTGGTCATCCCTGTTGATGCTGAGGACTGTCAGTTTGCTGCCAAATCATATTCCAAAGCTGCTGATGATGTGCAGGTATGTTTTTTTTTATTTTTTAAATAAACTGTACAAAAAGGCTTGAGTCTCATAATATGTTTTTAATGTGTTTAGCTACATGCTGACCTCTATTTTAACCACTAGGGCAGCCATGAGAAGTTTTATATAGAAGGGCTGCACAACAAAACAATTCACCCTGGAGATAAAAATAGCCCTTCTATGTATTTTCTGTAAACAATGTTTATGGGCCACCTCTGAGGTGGGTGGGTTAATTAAATGATTGGTTGACTTAAAAAAAAAAAAAAAAATGAGAGAGAGAGAGAGAGACGGAGGGAGGGGGTACTGTTTAGTATTAAAATATGTTTTCTTTTTCTGTATATTTTTGTTGTTTATGCCATGTATGTGCTTTGGCAACACAATTCTTTTTAATTTTTCTTTTTAATTGTCATGCCAACGAGGGAGGGAGATGTTTGTTAGGTTGGGGTAAACCGGTTTAGCCTCTCCCCATTTAAACAGGAATCTAACTGCTTAGTTAGGAATTCGAGGTGGGTTAAGGGTTCTTACCTTCGTTTATTAGAATTAAAAAAAAAACAACCAAAAAAAAAAAATACATAAAATGTCCTCACCAAATGGCATTGGTGAATTGCTTTAAATACTTTTTTCAAACTCGTCCCCCAACCATTGACAACTTCCAAGGAGAACGTATAGTTTAAACAAACCATTGAAGCCATTGTTGTGACTTTTGACTGCTCTGCTAAACATCTCCACATATCTTCTAATGTATTTTTGTTTTTTCTCACAAACTCACCAGCTGGGTTTCTGAGGTTTGGGTATGTAATTTACAGAGGATTTTGAGCTTAGTCAAACAAGTCCTTGAAGAGTGGTTCACTACCTAACAATCTAGTTTTACAGACTAATCCATATATTCTTCTCTGTAGTACTGCTTTGGGCTAGATAGAGAAACACTGTGACTCTCCATCACAGTACCTAACTCTGTTGTATATGAGCTGCACAAGAAACAATTCACCCAGGGGACCTAATGTCTTTCTGTGTATTTTTTGTGCAGCCAAGTTTCTCATGGTGTAGTTAAGGGTTCAGTGCCCTTGCCCAACCCCTCTTCATGTTAGGAGTTTCTAAACATCATAGCCAAATGTTGCAGGAAAGATCTATAAACATTCTTATCAAAAACTGTTAAATAACAAGTTGTCTGTTTGTAGTGTTAATAAAATAATGTGTAATTTGGACTTCTACTTGTTTGTAAACAGTCACTGGAATTTTATCTTATGGTAAGAGAATGAAGAAATCACCATTTGGGTGTTGTCTAATTGTTTGAATGCAAGGTTACTTGTTTTTCAAGATCACCCAACAATGTTGGGACTGGTTTTCCTTAAAAGAAATTCTACCAAATCACTGTGTATGATGAAAAGGATAAATGAAACTGTGGCAGGCTGGCGAGTGGATAGAGGTTCAGAGACAGTCTGTAGTTCAAAAAAAATAATTATTTTATTATAAATACACAAAAATAAAAGGGCACAAGGGCCAAAACAAAGCAATTTAAACACAAAAAGAAAGACAAAAAAACAAAAATAACAAAAATAACAATTTCCAGGCTGGGCAATGCTTTCACTGGATTCACAAATCTCAAAAATCACACACCAAAATCCACCAACCTGCTCCCTCCTCCTAAATGAAAAGCAGAGGCCTCCATTTATGTCAGGTGGCTGGGCGCTGATTGATCGTTAATTAAACTAATCATCTAATCAACCCCAGCTACCTGAACACAATGAACCCAGGCAGGTAGGGGAATTTAACCCCATCCCTGCCAATTTCTAAAGAGCAGAGCTGTGCTCTGCCACAGAAACATATAAGATAAGTAAAACAGTAGTATCTGTTGAAAAGGCAGGTCAACTGAGTACTGTCATATAGATCACATTATACTGTAGTTTCCAAGGAATGTAGTTTAAGATTGAAATGCTAGTGGGCATGTATTTATTCTTAGCTGTACTGTGTGCAATCAGAAGTACACAACCCAGGACACTGTCCCTGTAAACAAATCAAAACACAAACTCTAACTCTGTTTGAAGCACTAACTTTTAAGGGCTGTAAATATACACCCCCAGTCCCTAACTACTACTGAAGGCTAAGCGTTTTCTCTTTTTAACAAAAATAACAATATATTTGTCTTGGAGGAAGTGTTACCAGGTTTAGGAGCACAGTAATACTGTCATGCTCTAGTCAAAGAAAAGACAAAGACTGGTAGTTGCACGTGGCTTTTATGGTGGAACTAATAAAATCTGAGCCTGGCCTCTGTGACTCAGCAACTCCCTCTAGCTGCCAGATATGACAAATACAGGGTATTGTCTCTAAACACAGTAAATCCTTTAAGCCCAGCATACACAAGGAAACTTGTTTCCAGACAAAATGTTTCCTTGTATATGCTGGATGTTTTCCTGTTTCCAGAAATACGGAAATATGTTTTCCGGCGTAGACCAGGGTTCTACTTTGAGAAACATTTTACATTTAGCCGATCAGGAGAACGTCGAGCATGAGTCATGGATCATGTGACTGTGCAAGATGGTGACTTTTACAGACGGTAACATGGTTTGGAAACCTGCTACAATCGAATGTTTTATTGATATGTACGCTGACGCACTGTGGTGTAATTTCAGGTTATTCGTGGTCCTATGAGCCTCAGCAGCTCCTCAAAAGTGTCTTTATCCATACAAATAAAATTGCGATAACTTAAGCGTAGCTCATTTAAAAAGATTGTGGTACGATCCTCTCTCCTCATGATTTAGGATCCGCTCCCTTATCCACATGACTCTGTTCCTGTGCTGTGCCTTAGGAAAAAATATTTGACTGCTGTGTGTCACTCATATTTCAAACCGCAAAGGCACATTTTTTCTGAGAGAAGTAACCCTTGTTATGGTCTGGTCACAAGAGCCACTTTTGTTGACGGCAACAAGGAGACCTTGCTGGTCAACATGCTGACAATGTTCTATAATACTGGTGACACAACGGCAACAAACTCAGTACTAGCCAATCATATTTGATGGTAGTGTCACATGTAAAAAAAAAAAAAAAACTAAAAATGCTTATGCTTTTAAATTCCGAACAGGGCGTCAGTAACTTGCATTGTACTGAATATGAAAGCATATTTTGATGTAATGTGTAAGGCTATTTGAAATGAGTCATCTGTCTTGTGTTTAGTACTGGTAAGTAAAACCACTAAATAAATACTGGTATATTATTAAGTAATCACGACCAATATAGTAGCCGATGCTTTACTGTTTCTTTATTTTTTTCTGTATTTTAATTTACAGTGGCTCTCAAAAGTATTCACCCCCTTGGACTTTTCCACATTTTATTGTGTTACAACATAGAATCAAAATGGATTTACTTAGGAGTTTTTGACACTGATCAACACAAAAAAGTCCATAATGTCAAAGTGAAAAATAAAATCTACAAATTGTTCTGAATTAATTACAAATACAAAACAGAAAATAATTGATTGCATAAGTAGTCACCCCCTTGAGTCAATATTTGGTAGAGTCACCTTTGGCAGCAATTACAGCAATGAGTCTGTTTGGATAAGTCTGTACCAGCTTTGCACTTCTAGACACACAATTTTTGCCCATTCTTCTTTGCAGAATTGCTCATGCTCCGTCAAGTTGGATGGGAACCTTTGGTGAACAGCAACAACTCCTTCCACATATTCTCAATTTGATTGAGGTCAGGGCTTTGACTGGGCCACTCCAGGATATTGACCTTTTTGTTTTTAAGTCACTTCAGTGTGGCTATGGCTGTATGTTTAGGGTTATTGTCCTGCTGGAAGGTGAATCTTCTCCCAAGTCTCTTGCAGACTTCAGCAGGTTTTCCTCCAGGATTTCTTTGTACTTTGCTGCATACATTTTGCCCTCTATCTTCACAAGCTTTCCAGGCCCTGACGGAGAGAAGCATCCCCATAGCATGATGCTGCCACCACCATGCTTCATGGTAGGGATGGTATTCTCAGGATGATGTGTGGTGTTTGGCTTGTGCCAAAAACATAGTGCTTAGAATGGAGGCCAAAAAGCTCTATTTTGGTCTCATCAGACCATAGAATCTTCTTCCTCTTGGTCTCAGAGTCTCCCACATGCCTTCTGGCAAACTACAGTGGCTTGCGAAAGTATTGACCCCCCTTGGCATTTTTCCTATTTTGTTGCCTTACAACCTGGAATTAAAATTGATTTTTATTTGGATTTCATGTAATGGACATACACAAAATAGTCCAAATTGGTGAAGTGAAATGAAAAAAATAACTTGTTTAAAAAAATTCTAAAAAATAAATAATGGAAAAGTGGTGCGTGCATATGTATTCACCCCCTTTGCTATTAAGCCTCTAAATAAGATCTGGTACAACCAATTACCTTCAGAAGTCACATAATTAGTTAAATAAAGTCCACCTGTGTGCAATCTAAGTGTCACATGATCTCAGTATATATACACCTGTTCTGAAAGGCCCGAGAGTCTGCAACACCACTAAGCAAAGGGTACCACCAAGCAAGCGGCATGATGAAGACCAAGGAGCTCTCCAAACAGGTCAGGGACAAAGTTGTGGAGAAGTACAGATCAGGGTTGGGTTATAAAAAAATATCCGAAACTTTGAACATCCCACAGAGCACCATTAAAGCCATTATTAAAAAATGGAAAGAATATGGCACCACAACAAACCTGGCAAGAGAGGGCCGCCCACCAAAACTCATGGACCAGGCAAGGAGGGCATTAATCAGAGAGGCAACAAAGAGACCAAAGATAACCCTGAAGGTGCTGCAAAGCTCCACAGCGGAGATTGGAGTATCTGTCCGTAGGACCACTTTAAGCCGTACACTCCACAGAGCTGGGCTTTACGGAAGAGTGGCCAGAAAAAAGCCATTGCTTAAAGAAAAAAAATAAGCAAACACATTTGGTGTTCGCCAAAAGGCATGTGGGAGACTCCCCAAACATATGGAAGAAGGTACTCTGGTCAGATGAGACTAAAACTGAGCTTTTTGGCCATCAAGGAAAACGCTATGTCTGGCACAAACCCAACACCTCTCATCACCCCGAGAACACCATCCCCACAGTGAAGCATGGTGGTGGCAGCATCATGCTGTGGGGATGTTTATCATCTGCAGGGACTGGGAAACTGGTCAGAATTGAAGGAATGATGGATGGCGCTAAATACAGGGAAATTCTTGAGGGAAACCTGTTTCAGTCTTCCAGAGATTTGAGACTGGGACGGAGGTTCACCTTCCAGCAGGACAATGACCCTAAGCATACTGCTAAAGCAACACTCGAGTGGTTTAAGGGGAAACATTTAAATGTCTTGGAATGGCCTAGTGAAAGCCCAGACCTCAATCCAATTGAGAATCTGTGGTATGACTTAAAGATTGCTGTACACCAGCGGAACCCATCCAACTTGAAGGAGCTGGAGCAGTTTTGCCTTGAAGAATGGGCAAAAATCCCAGTGGCTAGATGTGCCAAGCTTATAGATGCATACCCCAAGAGACTTGCAGCTGTAATTGCTGCAAAAGGTGGCTCTACAAAGTATTGACTTTGGGGGAGGTGAATACTTATGCACGCTCAAGTTTTCTGTTTTTATGTCTTATTTCTTGTTTGTTTCACAATAAAAAATAGTTTGCATCTTCAAAGTGGTAGGCATGTTGTGTAAATCAAATGATACAAACCCCCAAAAAATCAATTTTAATTCCAGGCTGTAAGGCAACAAAATAGGAAAAATGCCAAGGGGGGGTCAATACTTTCGCAAGCCACTGTAGCCGAGATTTGATGTCGGTTTTATCAACAGTGGCTTTCTTTTTGCCACTCTCCCATAAAGGCCAGTTTTGTGAAGCACCCGGGCTATTGTTGCCGTATGCACAGTGTCTCCCAGCTCAGCCTTGGAAGACTGTAACTTATTTAGAGTTGCCATAGGCCTCTTGTTGGTTTCCCTGACTAGTGCCCTTCTCACCCTGGGTACTCAGTTTTTGAAGACAGCCTGTTCTAGACAGATTCACAGTTGTGCCATATTCTCTCCATTTCTTAATAATGGACTTTACTGTGCTCCGGGGGATATTCAATGCCTTGGAAATGTTCTTATATCCTACCCCTGATTGGTGCTTTTGAAGAACCTTTTTCCGGTTTTGCTTTGAATGTTCCTTCATGATGTAGTTTTTGTTAGGAAATGTGCTAACCAACTGTGGGACCTCCCAGAGACAGGTGTATTTAACCTGAAATCATGTGAAACACCTTAATTGCACACAAGTGGACTCCATTCAACTAATTATTTGATTTCTAAAGACAATTGGTTGCACCAGAACTTATTTAGGTGTGTCATAGCAAAGGGGGTGAATACTTATGCAAGTTGTAGATTTTATTTTTCACTTTGACATTATGGACTTTTTTGTGTTGATCGGTGGTAAAAACTCCTAATTAAGTCCATTTTTATTCCATGTGGTTACACAATAAAATGTGGAAAAGTCCGGGGGGGGGGGGGGGGGGGGGGTGTGAATACTTTTGAGAGCCACTGTATATAAGAAATACTTTTTGTTTGTTTATAATTCATTATTGTTTAATACTGTACAGCTATAACTGTACAGTAAATATAATTATGTCTCATAATTCACAGCCGATCAGGAGTTAAAATTTTTTCTCATTTCCACCTCTTCATCTAAAATTGTCAGCATTAAAGCAGCAGCAGCAGCTTTGCTTTGCTTTGCCAGTAATTTTTATTCATGTGACGTATAAAATGAATAATGATTGGTTTACATTGTTTTGCTGCCAGAATGCTGGCACCTTTGTCGACGGGAAAGGTCGTCTCTCATGTGACCACACTATTTATAGGTCAACATGCGGACAACAGAAGTCTCCATCTTTTGGACATCAACAAAAGTTGCTTGTGTGACCAGGCCTTTACAGTACAACTCACTGTAAATAGATAGCTCTTTTATAAAGCAGTAATTAAATTATTGTTAGAGTATTATTCTTAGTATTATAGTTTCTGGCTTTATTATTATTATTATTATTATTATTATTATTATTATTATTTTACTGCTCTATCTGATAATTTGCTTTTGAACTTTCTTCAGAATAGGACCCTTAATGTTTGATGTCAAAATGGCACAACATGAGTTATTCTTGCCTGGAGAGATCCAGTTCACTTTAGTCTCCTTTTTCTATTTTTTTACCTAAAGAATTTTTTGAGCTCTCGTTTCCTAGGATGGTGTGGAGATAGCAACCAGCAGCATTAAGCAGAACCCCCCCCCCCCCACACACACACACACACACACACACGCACACACACATATTTCATCAATATTTTATAATTTCAACTTGATATACTGTACTGGAATTTAAAGGCCCACAACTCCTGTTCTATAGCTTATTTAAGTTTATGTAATTTGTAACAAATATGTGATTCTCTTCAGTCAAACGCATATTTATTAAAGGGTTATTCAGTCACTAAAAGTAAATACTAATTAATGAAAACTAAAATCAGACAAGTTTGAAATAAAGTACAAGCTATTTTAAGTGTGGAAAGAAGAGAGGTGCTTTATGAGGGACTGTGTTTAACAGCCCTTGAAAGAGTAACTTGTTTTCCTGTACGATCATAATATGAACAGATCATCTGATAGGCTCCCCTCTGACACTGCTCAGAGTATCTGATAGGCTCCCTTCTGACACTGCTCAGATCGTCTGATAGGCTCCCCTCTGACACTGCTCAGATCATCTGATAGGCTCCCCTCTGACACTGCTCAGATCATCTGATAGGCTCCCCTCTGACACTGCTCAGATCATCTGATAGGCTCCCCTCTGACACTGCTCAGACATCGGTTGAGTTCTGTCCCAGAGGGGAGACATCTAGTTGTTAATGTTACAGAAACAAACAGTTTGAGTGTGATTGAAACATTTAATTATATTCCTTGGCAGTTGTCTGACTTTGGTTTTGTACAATGAATATATGTTTTCTTCTTTCAAAAAACAACAGTAAATTACTGAATGTGGTAAACATTTGAAACATGCCCACCCCCCCCCCCCCCCCCCCCCCCCCCCTGTTTTTTCATGGTGTCTTATCTGTGTATTTAGTTTGGGCCATTTGTATGAGTGCAATAACACACAAGGCATTGACTGGTCTCCACCCTTCTCAGTTGCTTAAAGACAGTGGGCTGCGCCTCATGCTTTAATGCTATTTCTTTTGAAGCAGGCTTAAACAACTTGTTTATCTTTCAGATGCTGGATGTTTATAACATACTTCCCTTTGACAACCCTGATGGAGGTGTTTGGAAACAAGGCTTCGACATTTCTTATGATGAACATGAATGGGATAACGAACCTCTGCAGGTCTTTGTTGTGCCTCATTCACACAATGACCCTGGTAAGGAAGGCTCATAAGGGAATGCATGGCAAAGTTGCAACAGAAAGAAAAGAAAACATGTTAAAGAATACCATTAATTGAAAAACATACATGAGCGTTTTTAGGAGCCCCAGAGTCATTTTAAATTATGTTTTTAGAGTGGAGTGTAGAGTGCAGAACAGTTCACTTGGCCTGCAGCACTGCACTAATGCTGCTACTTCAATTCATACAGACTATAAAAAAGCGTTTTTATGGAATAAATATGCACAGTGTTTTCATTGCTAATCTTTTGATAATGTAAGGTTGTCTTCAGATGATTGGCAGTCTCAAAGATTTTAGGTTTCATTGATATTTATCTGTTGTCCGGTTGCTCTGTCTGTTCACCAGCTGGCTTTTCCTGAATAGGTACAACCATGTTCTTAATTGTATAATTAAACCTTTTTAAACCTCCAATCCTATCCATACGCAGTTAGTAATCTTTTGTTTTGCAACTTTATAATCTATAGATAGACTACCCTATCTGAGATAGAGTACCCTGCTTATGTGTGTGAACGGATTGAAAATACAAAAACTGCAACATTCAGTCCATGTCAGTATTACAGTAACTTTAAACCAACTTCATTTATTTCAGTAGTATTTAGTCATTTAAACATGTGACTCTTGTTAACTTGTGTTATATTGTACACTCCCTGGCAAACCTGCCTTGTCCATTAAACCAGATCCGTGATGATTCATGTTGCCATGTGAGTGCTGAGGGAATCTCACCAGGTACCTTTACCAAGTATCATGTGTTATAGCACATTGTAAGAGTTTACTGGTGAAAAATGTACAAAATCGTGCGCAGCAGTCGCTAAAGGGTTATATAACTGGAAATGTACTCTGAACAACTGTCCTTGAATTGTCACAAATTGAACTGTGTTTGTGTCATTTATTCTGTTATATTCAAGGACCTCACTGAAAGACTTCAATGTTATCTGAGTATTGATTTGTACTTTTAAAGGCATTTGCCCATAGCCAGGATACATTTGGTCTGTGATTCTCTTCAGATTATTGCTCTTTTTTGTTGACACATTAGCACGGTACTGTGAATGAATATATTTATTGTGGAACTTAGACTGTAAAGCGAGGTGCTTTTTAATAATTGGTCAAAGTGTTGCCCACAATAGACATGTTGATGCTTTCCTGAAGGAATGGCTGAAAGGGTTAAACAACCAGAGTAAGGATTACAGCCTTAAAGGGTACATAAGGACCTTTTTATTGTATTGTGTTACATGTAAAAGTTTAAAAAAGTGGTCAAAATGTAAAAAAAATTAAATAAGTAATAAAGCAACACACACACCTTACGTAGCAACACACGGGAACATGTAACACAATACAATAAAACGGTCCTTATGAACCCTTTAAGTGACTTACATGGGGCCAGTGACTTTCAAGAGATTTGTGTCTAAACTTTGTGCTTGAGAATCAAGAATCAGCGTTAGAGGGAATCACGTCACCTGCGGGAACAATTTGTTTTTTCTCCTCGCCTCCCCTCGTTTCATTTGTTACTGTTAAAGCACTATTACCAGTTACTTACCTGAAATCCTTTTAAACTGCTGTTTGATACACATTGCTATGTCGTGTACACCAAAAGAAAAATAGATCTACGTCCCAGTTTTCCTCTCCGTCCAAGGAGAGAAAAAGCAAGTCTGATTCAGAGCTGTCTACTATTATAGAGGCCTGTATGGACCAAACTCGTTGTTATTTCAAGTATGGATCTGGCTGCTCTTCGCTCAGCAGTGGATAATAACAAGAGAGCTGTGACAGCTTGTGAGACCAGGGTTGGCAGGTTCGAGTCCAAGATGGCAGACTTAGAGGATAGAAACTGAAGGAATAATCTTTGTCTGGTCGGCTTGAGACCTCTTTCACTGTGGTTCCTGACTCTGAAGTGCAGGAACATTGAAATAAGCAAGAGGTAGGCCATGCACACTTTTAACCTCATGAAATACTCAGATCCTCAAGTCATGTTACAGGCAGTCAGGAGCGACACTCCTTGTTCTGCGCCCGGTAAGCTTAAATTCTTCTCAGACTACCATAACCTCACAGCTAAACGACCCAAGTTACCGCTTCCACTCGTTCTCGAGGCATACATGCATTCCTGCTTTACCCAGCGACCCTCAAGATCAACCACAACTCTTTGGTTCAGCTCTCCCAGTCTCCTGATCAGGCCCAGGCCTTTCTGTACTCTGCAGGAATCCCTGGCCCTTCCCAGGACTGGTCACTTTCCACTGATGTTCCTGGCGAGATGTACTCCAATGAGATGAGAAGGAATGTATCTCTGCTGATCTCTGCCGTTTTTTGGCGCTCTGTTCGTCCGTCGTCGACCGACGACATTGTTGGTGATGTTGCTCATTTTTTTTTGAAGGACTGTTCTGTGCTCTGATTTATTTTGTTGTATTTCTGTTGTTCTTTTTTGGACTTCAAGCTCTGGACTCTTACCTTTCATGACTTGACATTAAGGTCAAATTCGGCTTTAATCAACAGTAGTCTGCTTTAACTGACTGGGGTATTTGTTGTTTGTGGTGTTTATATCGACTACTCTATGAGGGGGGGTGGGAGTGGACTTCTGTTTGCCCTGTCCGCCAATGCCACAGGTATGAGTATTGCGGGGTGGGGAGTGTTGGTTTTGTTTTTGTTTTTCAACACCATATCTATAGTTCTTTGGGATGGTTTGCTGTATTGAGGGAGGGTGGGGTTACTGGGGATACTAGTGGCTATCTTTTGGGGTAGGAGGGGGAGGATCTCGTGGGTAAGATTGTTGTCCTATTCTCTCAAATTGTACAATACCATGTCTGTTTACCTTTGATTCTTAGGCTTGTTTTTGACTCTCATAACTAGTGTACTGTTTTTTTTGTTTACTTGTTTAACCTTTGGCTTCGCTCAGCGATGCGTGCCTGTAGGGTACCCTGGGGGTCTATACTACCATTGCACTTGCTTCATAGTATGTTGGATACAGGGGGTAGAACTTTACCTTCTAAAAGCCTTGTGTAAACCTTTAGCTGCTAACACTATTTTGAATAGCGATTTAGCTTGTTTAGACCTAGAAATTAATTGGGATACTATTTGGAATAATTTAGGCTTAGCTTCCTAGAACCCTAATTACCAATTGATCCATTTAAATTTTCTACATAGAACATGTGTAACCGCCTGCAGATGCTTTCAAATGAAGCTTGACTGTAGTCTTGACTGTCCATTTTGCCCCCAGTCTATCATGGGCACCTTTTTACACAATGTCTGGGAATGTCCGGTTGTATCTACATTCTGGGAGAGGGTATCGTCGACTTTTATCCACTATTTTTAATAAGGAAATGCCCTACTCTGTTTTGGTACTCTTACTGAGTGATGATTCTTCTTTTAACACTACAACAGAAGCAGATCTGATTAGCAGGCCTTACTGCAGTGAAGAAGGTGAAAGGTCTGCACTGCCAGCCTCCGCACTCCCTTCCATGGCGTCAGTGCATCCTTTCATTTTTGGATATTATTTATCTAGAGCACACTACCGCTTGGATCCATGGTGCCAGGGAGAGGATGATTCAGGCCTGGAGGGCTGTGGCTGACCTTATTAAACCGCTGTCAATTTCAGAATGATTTAGCTCATGGATGTCCTCACGGGGGGGTTATGGGAGGGAGGGGGATTTCCACCAAGGGATGTGGGGAGGGAGGGGGTAATTGGGTAGGAGGGAGGGCATGGACAGGCACAGTGCGGGGTAGAATCCTAAAATGTGGTGGTTTGGGTTTTTTTTTTTGTTGATTTTAAGCTGTTTTCTTGTATTTTATTGTCACCTAATAAAAACATTTGGTCACAACAAAAAGAATCAGTGTTAGAAATGACAGTGAGGGGGGGACTCTAATTGAATTGCAGGTGTCTGGTGTTGCCTGAAGCAAGAATTTCCTTCATAAATGTGCACATTTGTAATCTTCTCTTTCCATTTAATGATGGAAGATAAAATCCTAAAACAAGGTTAACCCCTTTACAGCCAAGCATTTTTGTCATAGATGACACCACAGCCAAGCATTTTATGACATTTTTATAGCAGCTTCATAGCAACTCCTCCTACTCCCGATACGTTCTATCTGTGTTTGACATGTATATGTCCATATAATAAACGTACTCACTCTTGCATTAACTTAATCCCAGGGGAGGGAGGGACGGACGGACTGACGACACAGTATAAAACAAATAGAAAACAAATATTTTCACAGATTATAGCAAATAAACACAGAATTAATATATACAGTAAAATTGAAATTACTGTACATGGAATGTTACAGTTTATACATGCATATGCTTCTAAGTAAACATATTTCTAAAGCTTAGAATATCACAAAATTAATTTACACATTAGGTTTTTTTTTTATGTCATTTGAAATACAAAACACAAATAGAATGTTTTTTATGGGTTTTGATGGGCCAGATTGCAAGCTGCGACGCCAATCAAAGCCATTGTCAAAGCTAACAGCCTATCAATCAGGCTGTGTAAGTAAGGAAACACTGTCAGGTTCACAAAGGGTGCAGTTTATTGCCGGAATGCCGTAGTTACATAGCTAAGATGAGATGCGCAAAGTCGAACATGTCTGATGCAGCTACCCAAAGAACACTAGGAGGATCGAACATAGCAGATGGAGGCTGCAAAGGGATTAACCCATGTCACTATTTCAAACTTAATATAAAAAGTAGGACTACAGCAAATATATGTAAGATGGGTAAAAACAGGTTCAAAACTGAAGGTCTTTTTTCCTTTAGGAGAAAGACTGCCTCTAATAATTTCCAGGATTTCTCTAAGGGTTAAAAATTCACTGTATACAACGATAATACAGTGCTCCCTGTTATAAGGCTCTCGGTTATAACACGCTCCTACAGCATGTCCTCCAGTTCCCTGTACTAGTGATTCATGCAATATTTCTACAGTAAATACATTACCAGTGTTCAAACTGTAAACAGCTTCTCAGTCTAACTTCTGTTTCTGTGTCTCCCTTTTGATACAGTATCTGAACTGAAGAAAATCTGCGCTGGCACTTTATAACACAGACATCTTATTCAGCATTCGTTTTATAACTAAATAAATATTAGGCCTATTATGTGATTGTCTTTCCTAACATGTAAAATGTTTTGCTGCAAGAGGAGCTGCGGCTTTCTCTGGGAGACGCTTCGCTTCAGCCCCACTCTGGCAGCCAAACCTGGGGCTAGCCCATTCCCTCTTCCCCTCTCCCGACCCGCTCTCCTTCTCGCATTTAGTTTGCTTCAAACTGAGATCCTGATCGCCGTTTAGCCAGGCTATTTATAGTTTAAAAACTGCGAATTAAAATAATCCACAAGTGGGAATGTTACTTTTTTTATTTTTGTAAAAAAATATAGCGGTGATTATATGGTGCTTTATGCATGATTAATTCACAGAAAGTTACATTTTTACTTTATAGAGAGGGAGTTATTTTATTTTGTATTTTAGTCAGATGTGTGTTGTTATGTGTCCCGTGGCGGCCCCCCCCCCCCGTTCATAATGCTCTTTGGTTACAACGCTCGTATTGTGCGTCTCCTGAGACCCGCGTTATAGCGAGGGAGCAGTGTAGAGCATTTTGATTTCAAGACCACATCGCTTTAACTTACTATGCATAAAATATTTTCTAAACAAAGTTGTTAAGGCAGGAGAAAGGCAGACAAAAATGCAATATTTCATTCACTCCTCTGCTGTTTTTGTTGTATAACTCTAATAAATGCAGAAAAAACCCTTAGGGAAATAATAAGCATTTATTGGATTCTTAGCTGAAGCCTTGTGGTTCCTGGATTTTGCCTGCTGTAACAGTATTTATAATTGATTGCTAAGCCTATCGGTCAGCTGCGGGCAAGCAAATGCAAAAGTCTAAATGAGAAAATCAGTGAGATTCTCTGCCAGTAATAACTCGGTCAGGGAGATCATATTTCTCCATACGCTTCAAAAAGCATGTAAACGAGACAGTCACCAATGTGACATTTCATGCAGATCTTAAGATGAGAACACCACAAAATAGTAAGTTAGGTAATTGATATGCTGTCATGTTGTGTTTAACGGGATGGTGTAAATGTAATTATATACTTTTAGTATTTAACACTGGCTCCTCCTTGAAAGCAGATTGAGACGATTTTAGTCATCATTTGGGTTCCAAAAGAAAAAGTGTGTGAAAACCAGATAAGAGTGACATTTGGAAAGCAGCTATAATCTGTTTTATTATTTTTTTTTAGCAAAGCAAATACTTTAGTAACATTTGCCAGATAATGATGGACTTGTTCAGTGCTATATTAATATCATACCCTCTGAATTTGCATACTGGCAATATGTTTTTCATCCCTTGATAAGTGCCTTTAATTTGCATGTATAAGTACTTATTTGGCATGTTTGATAAAGTCACCAGCATAATTGACCTTTATTAATTAAAGTCTTTGTGTGTTATGGATGGTTTTCTGTGGAGCAAGGCTATTTCATTTTTTGGAAGGTACAATATTGATAGGCTGAGCCTTATTCAGTTGAAGTACTGTGGATTTTTTTAATGATAAATTTCTTTCCACAGGATGGATAAAATATCCTGGTGTTCTTTTTAATTGGGACGTCAATATAACACTAACATTTCTATGGTGATTTATAAAGCTGTTTTTTTTTGTACATTGTATATGTTTTCATACATATTATTCATCAGTAGAAATAGAAAATGAGCCCCATTAATTTATCATGTGTTGCCTGTTTACAGAAATCACTAAGTAAACAGTTATCTAATCCTTAAAAGCACTGCAGAGTGGAAAAGGTCTTTGATTTAAAAAAAAAATATGCATCGCCAGAAATGAATAACACCAGCGCAGCGTGTAAAAGCGTTGCTGCACAGTCATTATTTGATTTCATGAAACACGCTCCCCATTTCCCGGTTTACAACATAGAAACATTCGTTTTTTGAAGGGTTAATGAATAGCTTTGTTGTTGTAGAACATCTTGCTCGACGCACATTTTCGGCGTTTACATGCACAAGTCATGACCGTTTTCCTCACGACCGGTTTGTCGTACTTTTTAGGAAATGCATTGCTATACAGTTCTGATTTGGGGGAAAAAAATCAGCCGTACCAATGCAGATTACTCAATTCATAGTCTTTTAGGGGGGGATTTTTAAGTGTCTGTGTCTGCTTACTAAGTAGGAAAAGAACGACTCTGAATATCGTGAGGAGAGCTTCATGCGTTGCCATGAAGATAAAAAAAATGTAACAAGAGAAATTAATTCACGTGTTGTCGCGCACATTCTGAATTACGCCGCACATTATCTACTTGTTTGTATGGTTACCTTTACAACAGACACACACACACACACGCAAAATTATATAAAATATAATTTCTACAAGTTTTACTACTTGGAATTTATATTTATGTGTGTGTTTGTGGAACATCTAAAAATTAAATTTCATTAACACTATAACCACCTTTTATAGTACATGGTTTTTTGTATTGTCATCAATTCCTTCGTTTTGTACAAGGAGGAGAGATTTAATCCTTGAAGCTATCCACAGTGCTTCAGCAGAAACATTAAATCAGAAAACTGCAAAGCCGCAGGCTGCAGCAGCTCAACCTGGATTCTGTGCTGCGAGTGACACACACGCAAGATAAATCATATGTTACTTTCATTTTAGATTAAAAACTACTTATATTTTTACAGTTTTAATGGACCCAGTGGTTTGAATTTAATGTAACCTTGTGTTCTTGTTACAAATGTTACCTGGGGTAAAAGTGCAGCTAGAAACAAATACTTCTGGGCAAATCAGTGACCAGCTTTATTTGAGCTAGAAATGTAGCATCACCTTGCACTCAAAAAAGTGTTTGCATAATTATGTATATTTTGTGCATGAACAGACAACCGTTGTGAATTTAATACTGCTACCCTAAAGTTAATAAACCTGGTATTTTCTTTCTACATTTTTATTGTATTGAGTGGTGATATTAAAAACGGGGTCAGTAAATCATGGTGGGAAACAGTGGCACGCCCTCCTAGTGTTAACTTTTTTCTTTGTCTAATGATTGCTAATTCATTTGTTATGGGAAACTCATGAATGAGGTGATGCTCAGGCAGTATGTGACAGTGCATATACAAACCATATAGAAGTGAGATCTGTTTTGGAGAAATCCATTAGATACTCTCTTTTTTTATATATAAACAGTTGGAAGATTTTCCTAGATGAGTATTATACAGCAAGTTATAAATTCTGCATGCTATTACCTACTACTGTGTTGTTTTTATTGGTATTTTTCACAACCAGCTCTTTATCAATTATCAGAAACTAGGGTCAGAACCAATACTAAGTTGACAAATTCGAACAGTCGAGGAAAAACCAGTTGAATGTGTCCATGTGTCCAAGTGTCCGTGTGTATGTTCTCTGTTCCAAGACTGGGATACAGTAGAGAAAAAGAAAAAATCTCTATACTGTCTGTGTGCTTGTGGGCTGGAAAGCAGTTACTTTATGTGAATACAGTGTCTACTGCCTTCATCTGAAGCATCTTCAGCAGTGATTAAAAGGTTTGCCTGAGAAGTGGCATTACTCATTTCACTTGTGAGCCTCTCTAGCGAACATTTGATGAATCTTCCATGAACCTGCAAACCAAATTTTCCAGTCTGCCTTCAAGGCAACATCCCCAGGTATTAGTACATGGATAATAGGACTCCTAAGACATGGGCTCACTCCAAACATTTTTTTTTTCTTCCAAGATGAATGCAGTTGTTGTCATGTATTATACCACTTATTATGCAAGGAGGATGCTGTGTAAAAGTACTGTCTTGTAACACTGTTTGTAGTATATGTCAAAGTATCCAAGACAGGATTATAAATGGACCTGTGTGTACTGTATGTATGGGCGTGGATAATTTTAATCGTACAACAGGATATGTGTTATTTACATCCTTGAGTAACCAAACATATGTCAAATTCTTCACTTAACAAGGTTTACTATTCACTGCTCCCTAAATATCAAGCACTTAGAAAATGTTCCAGACTAAAAAAGCCTGGATCTGTATTGTATCTAAAAGTGAATCTATTTGCAAGATATCCTGATCAGAGGACAATAAGTCTGTACTGCAGGAATGTTTAACAGGTGTAATGAAATAATGAACTACTTTAGGATCTGGATGAAAGTTGAATTGTTTCAAATCAGTAATTTAAAACAGGGGTGGGAACAAGGCCCAGGCTGGAATTACATCTGGACATCAGAGGGACGAGATGCAATTAAATTAGTTTTTTTTTCTTTTGATGAAACTGAAAGTAGAGCTGTTGTCATTGCCCCTGCTGGATCTGTTAAGTATGTCGTTTCTTTCTATTCAGTACTCTGCTAGCAAAGTAGCATTCTCCCCTCTGTACATCTTTATTTTACGTAAACAAATAATGCATTGTTTACTTTTGTATGTGTCTAACCTCATCATAAAGATGTAAGCCTTAGGCTTTGATGTTGTAGGAGTTTAAATGATTATACAGATGAATTGAAAGTAGAGGATTTAACAGCAGCAGCATCTGTTTCTTGTGAATAGGTCATGAAAGGCGCATTATGGAAAGGTAGCATATGATAGGAGTACAAGTGTGTGCTCAGTATCTGAATTATTTGTTTAACACTGCCCTAGGTGATTACAGGAGTCATCAAGCAGGTTTATTCTGGTGTGTAGACACAGCACTATCCCTGCACTGTAGACGTTGCACTATCCCTGCACTGTTATCCTGATTTTCAAAATAGCTATTAAATATGCTAGGCCTAATTTTTCAATTTTTAAATACGTTAGTAAGTCAGGACTGGACCTTATTTATCGTCAAAAGTAATTTTTGGCTGCCCTGACACACAACTTTGTTAGTGAAACCGTATTCGTCTTGAATGATGGGACAAAGGCCAAAATAGTTTAATAGTTAAATAAAACAGTTCAGTACAGGTTACACCATTTTTGTCTAAGTTAATAGCAACCTCTCAATGGACTTCCTAAATGTGGTCTTTATAAACAAGTAACCTAATTAAATAGAAGTAAATATGAACAGAGGATTCTGCAGTGGTCCCTGTCAACAGATAGTCATTCAGTACTATACTATTTCTGTTAATCCTCTCATATAACATTGAAGTCTTGGTTCTTTTATTACTTGTGAGATTTTTTTTTTTACATGTTGTATATCACAACAGCTTTTGAAAAAAAGAAAATGTATCAAATTATTAATTATTAAAAATGTAAGTATTGTTTAACTGGTCCTCTCAATACTTGGTTATATTTTTCTAGTTACAGTGCATGAACCATTCTGTAGCCTTTTGTCCTTAGAAGCTACAGTGGGATGCAATTACACGTGGAACACCATTTGTTATTTAAAGAGCTGCTAAGCAGGTTGAAGACAGCAGTTTGAGCTCTGGTATAGTGTTGTAAGATGTGTCTTCTACCCAGTACGTTGTACTGTAACCATATGTTTCCATTAGGAATGCTCAATTAAAATTCACACGCTTCAGTAAGCGTCATAACCACACCCAGTCTAGAAATCCTAAGTAGAAGGCAGTGGGGTATGGGGGTCCTCCACCAGCGTGGGTGCAGATGGCAACGCCCTCTACCGAAAACGAATTTCAGGGTTTTGCAGGGCCTTCTAAATATGTGCCTTAATCAGGACCCAAAATTCAAAAGAAGTGTAGAACTTTGTTAATTTTTTTATGATTGTAGGTGTAGAGATTTAAAGAGCAAAAAAGTTACTTGTATGTGTCTATGAAGAGTAATTACAAAATAAATAATTTTATTTATATTAGAATTTTAAAAACACAAACTTGTCTTAGCACACAGTGAATTTCAAAGTAAGTAATGTCGACATATTTGAGCAAACTCCGTTTTGGTTTTGCAATAATTTATTACTCTCAGAAAAAAAGTGGTGAAAGAAATACCAAGTGAGACAGAAGAGAAAAATGTGAAGCAATTTCTAAATTAAAGACATAAGATAAGAAGCAATATTAACTGGTAGTACATTTGAATACAGAAAAGGTAAGCCATAAGCTGTAGTTTTGTTTCTGTTTTTTTATGTATTCCATTTTTTTTTTTTGTGTGTTTTATACAAAAAAAAAAACGAAACAAAAACAAGACACATTTTAAGTTTCAAAAAAATATTAATGGAACCAACCAGTCCAGTACATTATTTGAAGTGACAAAGTCGGGGTGAGTGAGCATAAAGTGATTTAAAAAAATAAATTGGTATTTCTTTCTGTTTTGCTATCTTCCAGTTCATTTAATTGTTCTTCATCCAAATCGGCATGTCTACTTACTACTTTGGGATTTTTTGCAGGTAATTGGTCACTCAGTTTCATAGTTACAGCTGGACATCTGTAAGTGAGTGTAAGCAAGATGGCTACTGATACTTAGTTTAAATTCTGTGAGGCAGCACAGTAATTTAGAATATGTGACAAGGCTCCAGCTGTCCATATCCATCCAATATGCGGACAGTGGAAACCTTGCTCGACCAATCGCATTGCTTGTTTCACATTCCATTACAAGCCCAGGATTATAAAATTGTACAGTTCAGCCTTCACCAACATCGCTTGTAGTCGGCAATTTAGCCGGCCGCCGGCTGGAAATGAGAAGCCTGCACACCCATGGACTGACAACCAAATGATAATAACTGACACAAAGTAATGCCCATACTATTATTAAAAAGCAGTTCCATAACACTGTGCTACTTTTCTAGTTGCACCAAGTGACAGCATCGAATGTGATGATGCTCAACACTCATGCTGTCACACAGCACTGATGTAAACTCAAAAATCCATTAATATCCTGTCTTGGATATAGAGCTAGTCAGTATTTTTTATTTATTTTTTTTAAGAACACAAGAAATTCTAGAATGAGAAAAGGCCATTTGGCCCACCTATGCTCGCTCGTTTAAAAACCCTAACCATTTAGTGGGAATCTGTGGCTAAGCGGACTACCTTTCCTCCAGACGGCTAGCTAAAGGTCTTATTATGATCACAGAGATGGTTATACAGTATTGTTCATGACAGCATCCAGTCTATTCTTGAAGGATCTGATAGTCTCTGCTTCAACATCTCTTTCCGGCAACCTGTTCCACTGGTTCTCCACCCTTTCCTTGAAAAGGCTCCTTCTCCCCTCGGTTCTGAATATGCCCTTCTTCAGCTTCCACCCGTGGCCCCTGGTTCTGCTCTTTGTGACCTGCGAAAAATAATTATCAGCAGTTAAACCCCTTGACAATTTTATATACCTCTATTAAGTCACCTCTGGCTCTTCTGCTTTCTAGGCTATACAGATTCAGCTCTTTAAGTCTGTCTTCATATGACACCCTTCAATCCTGGAATTAATCGTGCTGCTCTCCTCTGTACTCTCTCCAATGCCTCAATGTCTTTCTAATGATAAGGTGACTAGAACTGGACACAATATTCTTGGTGTGGTCGTATAAGTGTATTGTATAATTTTAATATAACCTCATAATTTTAATATAACTTCTGTCTTGAGTTCTGAATATAAAGTTGATTTGAATCGTTCATTAGTGCTGAGAATGTATTTATTTATTTAAAATTGTATTCATTGGAAAAGCCACATGAGCTGTAAACAGCTTGTTTACAAAGGCATCCCGGGGGAAGCAGGAGCAATTAGTTACGTTCTGTAAGCATACAGCAAACCATAAAACTATTATTTTGATGTTCTACCCATTCACTTTCACGTTCAGCAGGTGTACAGCTTAGGCATTGAACTTACTGAGATGTACAGTACACTTTTGTAGTAAGGAAATAGTTATTGGAGAGCAGTTGGTGTTGTTTCTGAGGATTAGGTGACCCGCCTATTTGCTAGGTGTTTTTAATACTTGTTGTAATTAGTAGATAATAGTTGCAAGAAGCAGTTCAAATGGTTTTTCAAAACTCATTTCCAGCTTGCATTTGCATAAACGTCGACATACATGACCACTGGAATAACATCTAGCACTGTAGCTGTATTACAGGAAGTGTGGGGGTGGGGTACTTTAGCAAGCAATGGGATCACAAGGCATGTTCACTGTGACTCCACTGGGCTGATCAGAAGCTGAAATCTTACTCTTATGTAACCATCCAACTGTTTGGCAGTCTGCTCTCAGAGATAAATTTGTAGTTTGCATGAGAAAGCAGAGGCAAGAAATGCTGAAGTCGGCACAATATTGATGTTTGCTTTGCAATAGTGTCACAATAGTAAGAAAAGCCAATGACCCTACTAAGGAAATGTCAAAGGGTAATCAGTTCATTTTCTCTGAATAAAGTTATAATATTTTGTATTATAACATAGCAAAAAGTTGTTGTCAATACGCAGGACACCTCACCTTTTAAAGGTCACATCATATGCATTTATTTTTATGAATATTTATTATACAACCCCCAAAACATCATTATTAGAGCATGTTTTTTTGTACATTTTTCAGGCTGGATAAAAACATTTGATGACTACTACAAAGACCAGACTCAACACATATTGAATAACATGGTGGTGAAACTGCATGAAGAAGAACAAATGAAAATGATCTGGTCAGAGATCTCCTACTTCTCCAAATGGTGGGACAACATTGACAGCCAAAAGAAGGCTGCTGTGAAAAGGTTTGTCGTTTAAGTGGAGTGTACTTCAGTGACCTCAAAGTAACAACAACAGCATTCAAGAATGGGTTCTTTAATTATTATAGATGTACTGGAGGCTGTAAGCAAAACATATTTTTATTTGTATATATATATATATATATATATATATAATATATATATATATATATATATGTGAGTACTCTACATATTTACCTGCTATGGTTTGCAGTGCTGAATTTTGGTACAGGCAAGATCTCTAGCATAATATTACATGTATCAATTTTGCAAAATAAAAAAGACAAAACCGCAAACTTTATCAGAACTTATGCTTGTTGGCAGTGTAGTTTTAAACAATCATTCAAGAGGTGTATGTATATGTAAGAGCCATCAACCAAAAATCTTTTTCCCCCAATATATTTTTGTACTGGACAGATTGATCTTTAGCAGAAATATTTTCCATTTTTGATGCAGCTGGTGTGTCTTTCGTTAAAGCAAACTAAACCAGCTGCTAGGTTAATGCATTCAGTGTAACTGGTAGAGCGTTAGTAAGGCACACGTTTGCTGTTATTATTTTGATTGACAAAAATATGTATATTTGCTAGGGCTGCTCTGATTAATCAAATATACATATTTATAATAGATTTAAATCAACTAAAGAGTTGATCGCAATTTTTACATTTTATTTAATTGTGCAGTTCTATGTTGGTTATAAAATAAAATCAACCAATAGCATTTTCTCCGCTGCAGTCCAGTGTAATGCTAATATTAAAGAGGACGAGATTCAGGAGTACAGTTGTTTTTTTAAACTTAGTGTTTCGGTGCTGTACAGACGTTCTATGTCGTTATCCATTAGTGCTTCAGCTTTATTTGGATGATTGCCTTTACCTCGTTTTAATTTTCCGTTCCTCTCCAGTTTCTCTGAGATACGAATAAACCAGCTATACCTATTTTTTTTTTTTAATGTATTCTATTTTTTTTGATCATTAATTAACATTTATTTACTGTGGGTATTGATGAGTGATTGAAAACAAGATATTTTGTGTTTGAATTGAAAGTGAAGGTCTTGAGGAGTCGAATGGGTTCAAGTATATTTTCCTCTTGAGGAATTATCACTTTTTGACGTCACTACTGTGGTGTTATGCCTTTTCTTCGAATGACTCGGGATGCAAATATAGCCTTATTTTAGTATAACAATGCAGGACAGCCGCTATAATATTGTTACTTTTATTAAAAATGTGCACATATTAATCTACCGATTTTTAATCAATTAATGCCCATAAATTAACAGATCAAAAAATTGTAATCGATTGACAGTCCTAATAGTTGCACTATTCTTTCAGAAATTTTTATTTTCACAGGGAACTACATATTACACGGCAATTGTAAATTTCACAGAAATCCGTGAGAACCGTGAAAAAAACCCAGCCCTAGCCATGGATGATCGTAGGTATGTTTTCAGCCATCGAAGGCCATGGCCATCCTGTCCCCCTTTGGCTCTGGTCCCCCTTTGGCTCAGATAGATGTACGAGCAGGCAGACAGACAGACACCCCCATATATCCCCAGGATCAGACATTCTATGCTAAGTAATTTTAATACCAAGTTTCATGAGAATCGGTTAAGTGGCTCTCCGGGTGCAAAAATGTGTGAAATATGAATTACGCACATACATTGCTTCAACAATATCCCTTTTGAACGAGATTTCATCCCTGAAGGGGATAAATTACCCATGGGGTCGCTGTTGAACCTTCTGTTCGTATCACATGGTTAATTAACTGAGCAGCTGGTGTGTGTGTGTGTGTGTGTGTGTGTGTGTGTGCAAGCTGTATGTTTAAGGCCTTGCACTCGCTAATCCATTTTCCATTGTAACACTTGGTGATGATAAGACCTATGGATTTTTTTTTTTTAAATGTTGTGTTTCCCCATGGCCAGTGTTATATTATCTTATCAAATTACCTGGCTGGGAAAATTGCATCCAAAGCCTGACAGAAATTGTGAAATATCAAGAAGGATTTTCTTTAATAAAAGAAATATTGCATGTAAACAATTCTGGCAGTCGGTTTAATCTAACCATGGAAATAATCTAAACTCAAGGAGCAAGCAATATAGCTGTGTGGATGCTGTATACATTTTCTGACAAACAAGGAAATTGTTAAAGAATGAAAATGCAGATTCTGTTAAATTTGTGTAGGTGGTTAAAAGACTTGTTTATTTAAATGGTTTCCTTATAAACCCTCTAACTATAGGCTGTGTTTTACAGTGTACCCACAATAGATTTTAGGCTTTCCTCAGCAAAATTAAATTCACATGTGTCTTGCTTTGGGCATAAACCTAGTTTGTCAGTTATAAATCCTCTGTGGCGTTATCATATTTGTTGTAGTCATGTTTGCTCTGTTGCTCAGTCAAAACTGAAAACTGAAACCAAATTTGCTGTGTCTTTGCTACCTATCTCATTTTGTTGTTTTTACTTTGTGGCTTAAAAAAAAGTGTTATTGCTTTTACAGTCAACTACTTATTTTTCTTACCCTGGTGTGGACAAGCTACAAAAAAAGCTTACTGAATGATTTTAATTTACAAAACCTTGTATTAGGAACTGGAAATGTAGTATGATTGGCCTTTAGACTGTCAGAAGATAAAATACTGTTTTGTTAACTCTCTCTCTCTCTCTCTCTCTCTCTCTCTCTCTCTCTCTCTCTCTCTCTCTCCATATTAACCTGACAGTGCTGAATTTTGGTACAGGCAAGATCTATAGCATAATTTATCAGAACTTATGATTATTGGCACTGTAGTTCTAAACAACATTCAGGAGATGAGTGTTTTCCCCCTCCAAAAAAAAAAAAAAAAAAAATATATATATATATATATATATATATATATATATATATATATATATATATATATATATATATATATATATATATATATATATATTATATCAACTGCCCAAACCTTCAAAAGAAAAACCTTCAAAAGAAATCTTTCTGACCAACTCAAAAAATATTTGTGAAAGAAGAAGATCGTTTTTTTTTTTTTTATCATGCAAGCGCCCAAAGCAGGTCTAACAAACATATTTCTAGTTTTCCTACTGTGCAACCGCCAGACCGCTAGGGCAACTGGCATATCAAAATCAATACTGTAGAACAGATACAGGATTTAGTTGCATTTCAGTGTCATTGGAGGAGACAATGCTTGGCTGGTTTAATGTCATTTCTTCCAGACGATCTGAGCCCCACATACCGCTGCAGGAGGCAGCCGACGAAAACTCTGAATCCTTTTCGCTCAATCCCTTACGTGGAACATCCACTTCACAATTTCTACATTTATTCAAATTGCTGTTATCTATACAAACAGCTTGATTCAAATCTGACTTTACAGAACTTGTGGTAAAATATTTTTGTCGCATACTGTCTATTTTCACGCATAGTGGTTTGTTAGAATTTGATAACTGACGCTACAGTCAGAACATACTTCCTTTAACTATTTAAACAAATGCCACCTTTCAGAACACTGTTTTTGGTGCCAGATTATGAAAGTTTCTGAAGTTTTTTCTTTAGATTTCCAGTCCTTCACTACATTTTCAGTGAAAGCGGATCTTTTGAACTTCTAAAAAAGTGTCTGCAAGGAAAGCAGAAAACCGCGTCTGCCTGCTTACTGTACTCTAAATATAAAAACATATTTTAATATTCTGATGTAAATGAATGGTTTTGCTAGCAAAGACACACTGGTAAACAAGGCTATGACTGTCCTGTTGCAATATCACCAAGGCCCAAAATACAGGATTTAGTTGTATTTCAGTGTCATTCGAGGAGACAATGCTTGGCTGGTTTGACATCCACTCTTCCCTCCGATCTGAGCCCCATATAGATATTCAACAGTTTACAGTAAGAGTGCATTCATTTATTTTATTTTTTTTGCAATATACTTTATGAAATACGTTGAATGCCCCTTGATTATAAGTACGACAGTAAGTGCATGTTTAGAAGCTTAGTAATCAGTATTAATAATTGATTTAAATTGGTGTGAAGTGATGGAAATGGTGTTTGAAATTGGTGTAGGTACTGTAAGACTGCAGAGCAGGTTAACGGATTTAAAGGTTGCAGCTTTTAATCCTTACTGTTTTTCTAATTTGCTTAACTAGGCATAACATGTTCTAAAGTACAAGCTAGTACTATGTTAAACTTAATTTATTTGGTCTGCAAATAGTGTTTTCAAGGTCTGTTTTGTGGTATAAATTATTATATAGTACAAGTTCTCAAAAAGACGCAGGAGAATGAATCCAGTTTACAGCTTTTACGTGTGTCCGTTAGTCCAGCTATTTTTCAAACTCAACACAATGAATGAAACTTAGTATTCAGACTCATTAGTAACGGAAAAAAAATAAATCAAGTCTTAATTTTATATATATATATATATATATATATATATAATAAAATGTGTGTGTCTCTTACTGTACATCGTTGTGTTCAATAAGTGCAGGGGGAAAAGCCTCCCCAAACGAAAGACTTACGCTCCGCCTATGCCTCCAGAGGTGGAATGAGGGTGAGCAATAATTAAAAAATCATTGAACTGAACCTCGACAACAAGTGCCTGTGGGCTTATGCTTCAACCGCTCTGGGAAATGAGTTTCCATGTGTTCCAGCTGTTAGTTCATTTTGTAACACAGCACACAGTGCAAAATAAAAGTGCTTGGACACCAGCATTCATTTCTACACTGCTGCTTGAATTGTGATGGTTTTTATTTTTATGTTTTTGTAAAAAAAAAAAAAAAAAAAAAAAAGACCTTACAGTACCCCAGAGCAAGCAGACTTAACACTTTATCTTCTAGAACCCAGCTGAATGCCTTTTGCACATGGAGTGGAAGTTTATATTAAATTACTATAATTTTCAACTATATGCTCGCTCTTGCCACACCCCTTTTTTGAAATGCTTACTTGGTGATAATGGACTGCCTTTTGTTTGTATACTGTCATGCATTTGGTTCATACATGGGTATATTAAAACCACTTTTTTTTTTTTTTTAAAGCAATCTTTAAAAAATGTAAATTAAAAGCAGCTGGGAATGGCTGTTTGTTTTCTGATCCCTATTAATGCTGTGCTATGTTAAACATATATTATATCTAGTAATTATATTGATCTCTCTGAAGGTCTGCATGTGAGAACTGCCAGATTCTATTATTTGAATCCCTACTTACAGTATGACTTTAATTCTGTGTCATTAGCCAGTTATACTTGCAAGGCTGGTACGTTTTGCTTCTTATAGTGAGGGCTTTGCCAAGAGTCAGTCCAACACTATGTTGGTTTTGTCATACTTTATACAGATATGGCATTTCACAAAGAACCTAATTTGTAAATGTTTTCCTAATATGGTGGGAACAAGCATTTAAAAAAAAGCTAAAACAAATCAGTAAGCTACATTTGTATGTTTGTGGAGATGATTTAAGTGAAGTGACTGCACCTAAAAAGTAATTTTTCTTTGTGCACTGTTTGACATAGGGATAGCAACAATACAATGACTTGCTGTTGCTTCACCTGGAGGTATTGTTGGTTGTAGGGAAATGTGATTGGTAGAACACAACAGATATGCAAGTTTATAGGACCCGGACAAAGCAGTAGGGCAGTGAAACACCATAGCCGTAATCGTGTAAATGGGAAAGAGGACATGTAAAAAAAAAATGTATACAGTGCTACCACGTTATAATGCGGTTGTCGGGGTTCATAATTAGGAGACTGTGTTATTTGAGTTTCGTCTTATATCGAATATTGGCATTTCTGCTCCCAAGTCCTTAGGATGGAACCAAAACACTTTAATCCCATGTCATGCGACTAGTACAAAACAAGAGACATTGAATTGCAGATCAGTTTAGCAAGTGGAAATTGCCTCACTGTCATAATGTTATCAAACAGTGTAGGCACAATATCCCAAACTTCAGGTTTGTGCAGCTTGTGAGGAAGGAATCCTATCAAGGATCAAACTAGATTGCTGGAAGTAATTCTTGTTGTTTTTTTGTATTTGTTTGTTTGCTGCTTTTAGAATTTAAAAGAGGAACAGGGTTTAGTCAGCAGCAGAAGCCTAGTTTCTGTGGCATTGTAAGAGTTGTATGTGCCTGTACTGCGCAAAACTAATAATTAAAATGGAAATGTTTTAAGAAATGTCAAAATGTGAGGCACATGTCAAGCATCCCCATAAAATAATTTTATTTTGTATACATTTATTTTATTGGTAACAATAATTCTCTGACACATACAAGATTTATTGCTTTTCACAAAAAACATATTCTTTCTGAAGCTCTGCTAGGATTAAGATAGCATCTTCCATTTACTTATTTTAAGCATGTTCAGCTGAGGAAATTAATTGAAACAAACAAGTTCATTTTCAAGTGTGCCTGAGGAAACATGGCCGGCAGAACTAAATCAGACCATTACATTACACTGATCCCAACATCAAGTAACAACATTAACACACAAATAGGTTTTCTGATTACACTGTAGCAGACTTTTTTTTAAGGACCTCAGGCCAGCTGTTGATGTTGTGGCATAGTTTTTTTTTGTTTTGTTATTAGTTAGATAGAAAATTGACACATCAGTAGTACATAGCTTGCTACTGTAAATTTGGGATTTGGGGAATTGTTATTTTAAGGGTGTTGCTATATAACTAAAGACATCAAACGTAGCTGGGCTCTTACTGTTTTGTAAACTGTAGATTTTTCATGATCACAATCAAGCCACCTTCTTATTCCCGGAAATTGCAGTTTTCTTTGCACCAATAAGATAACCCTTCAAAAAACTGAAAAAAATAAACATTTTTGGGTTTAGTAGGAAAAAAAAGGAAATCAAACAGGAAAGCCTTCTCAGTGTCCTGCTTACTCAACCCCTGAACATTTCCTATTTTTCGCTAGTAACCTTTTGACAAATGGAAGAAATGAAAGTCTATTCTTCTGGGATGAGAATTTTAAGCTTTTTAACATTTCAGCTTTTATGGTGAAATATTGCTGTTCCTTCTACAATAAGTGTTTGTTAAAGTAGTAAGATCTGTTTGTGCCTTATCAGCACTTCTTGACTAAATAAGAGCAGAGTTGTTCAAAGACCAAAATTCAACTCTCAAGCCACCATCTTTGGTCCACTTGACAGAGAATGTAATGTGTTTATGTATGGCACAACATGAACAATTTTGTTCATGTTCATAGTTCATGAACAATGTATGTTCATGTTCATGGTTCAAGTAAAGGGGCTGCTCATAAAAAGTAAGTTGCATGTGTTTTACTAAAAATAAAAAGACCTACAAACACTTATTCATGTGGATCCCTTGCTATAGAAGTATCCAGAAATATAGTTCTGTTACTGCATTATTTCCTGTTAAAATCTCCAACAGAAAACTCCACCTCAGAGCTCCAAAACTCATTTCACTTGAGCTGTATATGCTTCATTGGTTAATCTTAAATCCGTTCCTATCATGCGTAAAATGAAAAGCCGTTACTTGGCCATCCCCTCTCATGTTTCTTAAGTATTGTGAAAACTTAAACCTGTTTATAAGATTGTAATAAACATAATTTGATTTGGTTTCTGAACATTTATTATTAGTGAGTACATACCAACAATGAAAGTGACATTTTTGCAAATAAAAAAAGGAAAATGCTCCAAATGTATGTTGAATTGCTATTGAAATGTATATTGAGCAATATGTATAAAACCTGTGTGTGTGTGTGTGTGTGTTTTATACTGAAGCTTCATGTGCAGTAGGGGAATCAGACAGACTGCAGATGACTAATGACATTAATAACAAGTTAGATTTGAGCATTGCTGCCGGTTTCTGTAGTATTTGTTTTGGCAACCAATACGATGGCACTGGGTGACACTAATCTCTCTGAGAAGTGGGTTATTTCCATTTAAGAATGTTCTTAATTTAATTAAATATTAGTCACCTAAATGAAGGGTGTAGCTGATCCTTTTCATCTACCAGAAAGGCCCCTGAACTTTTAGCTGCTGTTCATAATTTGTTAAGAAAAGGTTAGGGTATGGTTAATCATCGATTTCATAAAAGTCTAAGAGTGCCTTGACCTTATTGAATGACCAGATTTCATCTATTCAGGTATTCATAGTGTAGTTGTTAGACAGTATGTACTGATCTACTTTACGTTTGTGTTTGATACAACCATTTTAGCTTCAACTGAGTACCAAGAAGTAAACAAAACATTTTAGCATTTGCAGTTAAAACTGTATCTGATGTTTTTAGTGAAGTCTTTTGTACTGTAGCATTGTCTAAAGGGGAAGCTGTATAAAGCATTTATTTTAAAATCCTTCCATCTAGCTGCAGTAGGCTAAAATTTACTGTAGGTGGAAGATTGCATTACTTTCAGTGAGTGGGAGTACACAGCTGTGAGTTGAATAATATATCTTGAAAAAAATCAGTGATTGATATCAACCATACTAAGAAACTGAGGTTGTAAAAGAAGTCAGCTTTTTGGGTAATAGCTTCATCAGTGCTATTGGCTGAAAATGTGCCTCCTTGGCTTAGACCTGCATTTAAATAAAGGTTAATACGCTGACACAGTCATCAGTCAGAATTTAACCGGTATTTATTTGATGATTCTAGACTATTAGGGCTGCAACGAAGGGTACATTTTGACCTTCGAAGGACGGTTTGAACCTTTTACCAATTTGCATAATTTACTGGTGATGTCACTGTAGCTACTTGTTTATATTTAATTGAAAATCCTATTATTTTACAGGTAATCCATATAAATGAAATAAAACATTCACATGTAGTTAAAAATATGTTATGTAGAACAGTAATCATGTTTTTATCATTTAAATAAAAATACACTGTTTATTTATACGTAATTGATTTTGTTTGCGATATATACATTATATCAGCGGACTGCAGTGGACTTCGGCAAAAACAAAGCTTTATTTAACAGTCTCTGTAATAATAATAATAATAATAATAATACATCAACAGTTGTTTGCACAGTTTGCATTCAACTTTTATTTTGGTCATCTGGGCATTTAACAAAAAAATCCCAAACAGCAGATGGGGTTTCGAGACATTTCTTTCAGTACAGCTTACTCTATACAACGCTTTGCTGTTGAGATGGCGAATGAAGATACTAAAGGTTTGCCTCTGGATAACATGAGCTGGAGGCGGGAGGGGCGGACAGTTCTCAGTTGTCGAAATTAAAATGATTAGTGTTTGTGTATATTTTGTATGTTTAAAACTAAATTCTACCGAAGCACGTCTCTTACATTGCCTTGTACACCAGGTATTCAATGCAAATTTTACTGAAGCACTACAACCACTACAGGTATCCCCTCAGTAATTTGGATACTATACCCTGCTCCATACACAGCAGCAGCGCCATATAGAGCTGCTACGTATAATGATTTGGTAATGGATTTGAATACAAGAACTTTTGTTTACATAATATGCATTATACAAATCAAAAGATCGAATTTTGCATGTGAGTGACATTTCATTTTCAATTCACACATCCACAAACGGTTTCTGTTAACAGAAAAAAAAAAAAAAAAAAACATACAGTGTGTGAATGCCAGCTGACGAACCTTCGAAGGTTTAAAACTACCTTCGAATTCCTGGCTAGCGAATTAACCTTTGAACACGGCTCTATAGAATATGATACAAGATTAAATAGTAGTTGTGAAATACTTTATAAGCCTGAATCAAGGGTTGTGAAACTGATGTGTGGTGCTCAGGGCTGCTAGTTTTTTGTAGGCCCCGGGCAATGGACCTCAATGGCACCCATTCTGTTACACTATGCAAAGTGTAATTCTGGTCCTGGTAGCCTGGTTGAATTTCCCAAATTGTTTTAGGTTTGGGGTCCATATGGACCCCAGGCATAGTGTATCGGCGAAACTACAACAAAACCGAAACTAAGGCTTGAGTCATGTGACATGAGTCAGCTCCTGTTTTGTTTGTTGCGTTCCGGTTTCAACATCATTTAAAGGCGCAGGCTTTGCACTTTCCATTGATGTCAGACCGGCCTGTACGCATATTTTCTAACACCCCCTCATTCAGTGCTCCAGTGTTGTGATGCACAGCAAATCAGTAGGTGTGTTCAAGTTCCTGTAAAAAACATAAAGAGCTAGGAACAGGAACAGAATAAACTACAGCGTCCAGAATACAGTGGTGCCTTCACTGTGTACATTGGATGTCTTATTCATTTTACATTGCATAAACAACACATTATACCAAATGATGGCTAGAAGTACAGGAAAAGCAAAATAATGTGTTCACATACGCATTTTTATTCATCCATTTACTCCAGTTGTTAGTTATATGTTATGTTTTCAAAGCAGGTGTTTTCAAGAAGGACAGTATTTCAGTGCTATTGTTTTTGGACTAAATGTTCCTAGTATTTATGTTGCTAACTAATTTCCTGGTCCTGAAAATGAGATGGCAAACACACAGGAGACTAATTAACTGAAACTAAGTCTTTTTTGTGCTGCTTTTCTTCAAAAAAAAATAGTAAATTTATTTTCTTCTGACGTATATATGGTCTTTTCAATAGATTTATTTTTTTTTTTATTTTTTTTATCAACAACAGTAGTGTTGGCTAAGGCTAACTTATTATATTAGCCATCATGCTGATCTGCTCAAAAACAGAGAGGTTGACATTGGAGTCTTTGTAAAGTTAGCAGGTTTTCATTTCTTAAGGATTTCTTAAGAACACACACAAGCCACAAAATGACTTTGTAGACTCAAGGCGTTGTTAACATTTGAATTGATTGGCAGGTCTCTCATGTATATCAACTGGTTGTACTGGTTGCTATTAACCATTTATCAACATTTTAATAATGTGGGTGTGATAAAAGTGAATTTCAATCATCGCTGTGATAAAGTTAGCATTTCTGTGCTTGCCGTAGAAGAAAGAAATCACTAACGGGTTCAGTTTCATAGAATAAGGTACATTACTTACTTTTAAACCTAAAGTTAGAAACAAACAAATGGTGCAGTAAAAAATAAAAATAAATTTAAAAAAAACCGCACCCATATTAGTCCAGATTTTTTTTTTTAAAAACTGTTAGATTTAACATTATAAGTAGTGTTACATGTTTTTGTTTTTTATCTCTAAAAAATTTTCCAGGAATTTTTCAGAGATTATTTTACATATATTAAAATAGGGATAAAATCTGTAAAAAATAGTTTTAAATTGAAACATCTGTGCAAGCGTCGAAGGCACATTTTCCCAAGTTAGCTGGTACTTTGAACGTTTGGGCAGTCGCTATGCTGACGACGGAAATAGGATCTACAGAAGATATGAATATGACATCAACACAAAACAAGCCAGGTTTATTCACCTTGAAATCATAAAAAAAGAAATGAAAATTGACAGAACTGGGCGGCGCAAGCCATCGAGAGACACGTCAAAAATCACACTGGACATTTCCGTCAATGCGTTCCATAAGTTTGCCAACTAAACTATCACCTTTTTCTGTCAAATATTTACGATTAAGATTGACGGCGTTAGGCAGTGTTTTAGCTGATGGCCAGACAGTCCTGTCGCACAGTCACCAAAACATACTTCTCTGCAATAAACAGTAGCTGTCCAGCAAAGCACAGCGCTCTGACAAACTCATTAACACAGTCATTTTGTGCTTTCTTTTTACTAAAGCCGTGTAAAACCACATAAATGGATTGCTTGTCTCTCTGTTACTGTTAATCTGTCACATTGTTTTAGTTTAACCTGTCGCTTATTTTTCAGTATGTTGTTTTATTGTCAGCGCAAACATGTACCTCAATGCAGCAGTATTTCCTGACCCATTTTGCTATTTCTGATTTTTGTGTACTTCGAAACATTCATTATCTTTTGAATATACAAAAACTGATTTACGTTTTCTCCCCATTCCTCATCCAGTAAAAATATTATATTTTCTTGTAAGTATTTCAATTTCATTTTTGATCAAACTAGTAGTTACTATGCCCAGCAATTGCCACAATAATTAGACTTTGATTAACCAACATAATCAGGTGATAAGGTGATGTATTTGTGCAGTGAGAGAACCATGTTTGAATGTTGTTTGAACATCTGGGGCCATATTCACAAAACTGACTTAAGTCTAAGACTGGTCATAAGTCATTAATTTGGACTTAAGTCTTATTCAGGAATGAGTCTTAACGGAATTTTGGTCTTAAGTAAGGTCTTAACTGTAAGACTACCTGAAGGAGGCTTAAGTTCAGATCTGCCACTGAAACAACTTTTTTTTTTTTTTTTTTTTTTTTTCCCCATTGCTCGACAGGTGATAATGTAGTGATGTCTGATCTATCTGTGATCGATTGCTTATGCGCAGTGTCGTTGACCGGATGTAACTCACCTAGCAGGGACACTGTTGATGCTGATGAGACTAGCGATGAGCAGCATGTTAGCTAGCTCTGTGGACTGCATGTTATTATGCCAATTTTCAAGTCATAATTAAACTGTCTAAACGAGACATACCTGCCTGCTTGATCTCCATTGTGACAGATAGTATATAATTTATTTGATGATCATCCAGATGAGAATTGATTGAGAAGCCAATACTATTTTAGCAGACGGTCAGTTGAGACCCTGTCACAAAGACTGCTGGAGTGGGTGGAGTCAGACCAGAGCCAGGAAATAAACAGAGAGAGAGGTGGAGTTTGGTGGAGCTAAGCAAATGCTTTCGCTCAGCATTTAATAAATAAACAGAACAGAAAATAAACGGTTGTAACAAACACAAACAGGATACGACAATTTCGCCAAAATAAATAGACAAACAAAAACAGACTAACACTACACAAAACTGGGTAAGCAGATATTTTAACTATTATTCTTACAATTATTCACTATTTCCTCCGTCTCCTATCCCATTCTCCACTCATCGAACACCCACTCGCGAGTGGGTGAAAACATGCTGCTTTTATGCAGCTGTACCAAGACTCGACTGCTAATCAATCATTCAGTTTGAGTCTCGGTACAGCTGCACGTGAATTAATAAAGTGCAATTCCCCGTGCTCACATATTATATTATATTATTACTTTTTACTTGCACATGAAGTACTGTGCAATCCTTGTGCCTAAATATAAATACACATTTTACACACTCATGTTACACAGACCCGTTTATATCCCGTGTACCAATGACTATACACCAACATTTAAACACACCACACGCAACATATAACAGAAAATACACACAGAGGAGGGCACTTCGTCACAAACCCTAACAAATATTTTACATACCGATATATCTGCATCAACTAACTGAAGCAATGCAATTCCAGCTTTGTTGCGGGTGATTTATTTATTTATTTTTTTAAAATTGTATTACAGTATTAAATATGTTATTGCAATGTAGATCGTGCCATTAACATTATAACTATACTTAGGGCTGTAAATCTACCTTTAATTTATAACAGCTATAAAACAAATCTACCACCTGTGTTCCCTTTTTAGTGTGTCCTACTACTGTTTCTTCCCCTGTTTTCCCCTTTGCCTGGTTACTCCATTATTACCGGAAACTGTATCCTGTTTCATTAAAAAACAAGAACGTCTTTCTTAAAGGGATACACATCTAAAAGCAAGGAAAGATATACATGTAAACATTTTTTTTTTAAATATACTTTATTAACAAATATTTTACATGTGATTTATATATATATATATATATATATATATATATATATATATATATATATATATACATACACACACTTCAGTAATCAATGATAGCCTAACCACTGTAACATAATTCAACAGGTCAGTTTAAAGTTATAACTATATATTTTTTACTAGAAAATTACGAAATTCTATAATAAAATACATACATTTGACATTATTTAATTTACAGAACATAATGATTTTTCTTAAGTCCCAGTGAAAAAGCTAAATTATCAATCTGTCACTCGGGCAACGGTTTTTTCTCGAATGTAAGACAGTGAAGACGTTGTGCAAGGACAGAAATGCTGGTCTATGTTAAGACCCCCCAAAAATCGTTTTGTGAAACGGACTGAAGACTCGGTCATAACAAAGTCAGCAAAAACGACTTGAGCCATTTTTTTGGTCTTAGACTTAAGTTAGCTTTATGAATACGGCCCCAGACGTCTAAACGTCTGCTGTATCCTATGATAGACTGTAGGGCTGCTTATTACAATATCAGAGTTAAAATAAAGCAGCATTTTAATAAAACTATTGCATATTTCCTAGAAAACAGTACTGGGAAAATATTGAATAATAGACAAAAATGGGCTAGAAACCAGTAAACAATGTCCAGTTAAAAATAAATCCTGTAAGTTTTCAGTAAAATTTGGAATACACCAGAAACGTGGAACACTGTTTATAGAGAAGGAATTTGTTTTCAACATGTAAAATCAGACCAAACTAAATAAGGTTGTCAAACATTGTCCATTTTGACATCACAAGCATGCCGATTAACTAGAGACTAGAAGATTCATCAAGTGAACTCCGACATTGCACTTCTCTGCATGGAAGACAGTTATTTCCTCATATACTTAATGCACCCCCTTATTAAACCAGAATATAACAAACAGTATTAATTTGCAAAGTTTGTTTATTAGGGTTTATCACCATCAGTAAATATATGAGCTTTGATCAGGCAAACCTGGTTTGACCTTAATCTTGAAGCTCCTCCGATAAAACTGTGAAAGCTGGATATGCAGAGTGCTGATGACACCTGACAGTGCTATGTGGAATGGATATAAATACATATATAAATACATACTGTACAGTAGGGAATGCATCCATCACTGCCTCATCTGACAAGCAAGGCATCCACCATCCTAAATCAAACATTAGGAATAAACCAAAATCGCATAATAATAATAATAATAATAATAATAATAATAATAAAAGTTGCCAAGGTTCAAAAGATGTATGTACTGTATCCAAATAAGTACATATTTACATACCTGGTGAATTCTGCTTGCAGTTCAGTAACTCTACAAGGATATGTGAGGGCTTCATAGTACTGATTTGGAGGAATTAATGGTTAGTTGCAGATTAAATTTTGTTTAATTTTCCACTAAAATATGATTTAAATGTTTACTGCGTTCTTCCTAGTGCCTTCTGCTTCCATCAGAAATCAGACATTTTGGTTTACCGATTTTGTTTATATTACCTTGCTAAATGTTAACTAAGCCCTTAGTGTTTTTTTGTTTTTTTTCTTGTATTCACCCACATATAGTTTACTATTTAATATGCAGCTTCCATCTTGACTCTCTCACAGAAATGATTTATTTTGAGAATTGTGTTTATCAATGGCATGACATTTTAGCAGTATTAAACTTGGATCTTAACTGAGATACAGTAAGGCGATATAATAAAAGCAAATATCAATGCTAGGCAGATTTTTATTTTTAAATATCTTTTCACTGTTACATCAGATAGCCATGTGCTGTCTGCTGTACAGTGTAAGTATAGACGCAGCTGTTGACTTCACTGCAAAGCCATGAAAATTGGCTGCTGAAGACACCAAATAGTGGGACAAAAGATTCTGTTGTCTACCACCTCTCATGCCAAAGAAGGCTGGCTTGATATCCAAGTGCAATGATGTACAAAGGGGCATATTGACGGCAGTGTCTGCTTGTCTTGTGTTGACTGTAATTTAACAGAACCCCTGTAATTTTTTAATACTGTATTCAGATTTTGTTGTTGTTACAACAAAATAATATATTTCATCCTCACTGTTGCAAAATGATGCGTACAACTTAGTTTATTAATAACTAGATTGTAATTACTGTACATGTAGTTAATGGACATTATTTTAAGGTCATCTCTGTTTTTTCTTTAGTAACAGTTTTATTCTGCAGTTAGTGCACCTTTAGGTTATATACACATGCGTTGTCACTGTCTGCAATGAGCTATAGTGGGTGTAAGATCCTTCCTCTTACAGAACTTCATTTGAAGATGTACAATGCTTTGATGCAACTTGCTGAAGGTCAGCGCCACTGATAGCATTGGGAACATGGGGGGGGGGGGGGGGGGGGGGGGGGGGGGGGGGGGAATTTCTGCAGTACACTGTATAATTAATCAAATAACTGCTGTAACACAGTTAAGTAATAGAAAACCCTGTTAACTAATTGATAACACTGTGTAACAATTTTTTTTTTTTTTGTTCCTGGGTAGTAAGTGTTATTTCCTAATTGCTTATGCCTCAAAAGTATAGAAAATGGCTATTATTCCCCACAAACTTTGCTTTTGTGACCAGGACAGTGATATTTCAAAATATCACTATTTCCAATGGGAAAACGGGCAAATGTGTGTCTTTTCGTTCACAGTCAGAAAAAAACAACATATGAATCCAAATTAATCCAAAAGATTTAGAAGTGAGTAGTTTTTCGGAATTTATGATTATACTGTCTTTCCTGTATTTACAGTATAATCGTAAATCTCGAAAAACTACTCACTTCTAAATCTTTTGTAGTCATTTTTGTATTACTTTAGTATAAATACATGTTAATTTGGATTCATATGTTGTTTTTTTCTGACTGTGAACGAAAAGACACACATTTGCCCGTTTTCCCATTGGAAATAGTGATATTTTGAAATATCACAAATATCAAATTGTGTTACATAGTGTAATACATAGTCTTAAAGTTACACCTGACATACAAATATACACAGTGCTGATGTTATTTAACAGATTTGATATCCATCAAAATGCACTGTAAGTTTCATGGTGTGAGCTTGTGGTTAACGTACTGAATTGAGTTGTGAACTGTGTCAACCTTTGCTGGTTCTCATTTGTAATGGCGCTATTATCATTGTTAGCTGAGACCAAAGCGTGTTTTCTCTTCATGGCTTTACCGCTTTTCCCTAGATCTTTAGCACTGTCTTTCATGTAAACAGCACTCTAGGCAACAGCAAGTATGTTTAAATAGGGCGATACCTTTTTGTTTTACATGAACACAGAAGAAATACATTGAATACAATTCCAATAGCTCACACTGTTTCGGTAACCAACCCCTGCACTGTAAGAGGCTCCATAATGACTCAGGTGCGCCTAAGTAGAAAACTCAGTGTTTGATACCCGACTCTTCTCTCACAGAGGCATTATGGGAAATGTAGTCCCATACTCAAAGGCTACAAACTACGCATTATTCAGGGTCCTATATACCTCCCCTCTAATTTTGACCCACACTTTATTACACAGCACTGTTTTTTTACCAAGCACAAGCCTAGTCCTCCACTCTAACTCTCGCGTGGGTCACGTAGTGGAGATCCAGACTGGAGCTCATACAGTCTTCTGAGCGGGTCACGTAATGGAGCTCCAGACTGGAGCTCATACAGTCTTCTGAGCGGGTCACGTAACGGAGCTCCAGACTGGAGCTCGTACAGTCTTCTGAGCGGGTCACGTAACGGAGATCCAGACTGGAGCTCGTACAGTCTTCTGAGCGGGTCACGTAACGGAGATCCAGACTGGAGCTCGTACAGTCTTCTGAGCGGGTCACGTAACGGAGATCCAGACTGGAGCTGGTAAGGTCTTGTCATTACTTTCATAATGGTAGTTTACTTACTGCAAGTGTTGTTATGGATCAGGTCCACCCAACAGTGCTACACTTGTACCTTGGTTGTACCGATCCACTATGCCAGAATTGTGTGCGAGGAGCATGACAGAGACGTCAAATGTGTTGCTTTATTCTAGACTATACACTTATTGATTATGATTATGTGGAAATGTCAGTTAATAATATATTTATACATTTACCAATCTAATGAGAGATACTACTGACCAGTCATCTTTTGAGCTGGTCCTTTTTTTGATTGATCATTTCACCACCATCAGGACCTTCTAAATCGGGAGGCAACATAGGAAACCCTATACATTACCACAGCATGTGACATTATTTCTTTGCTTTCATATATTATTTTTCAGTACTGTCCTGTCTTTGTACTGCAGTTATTATTTATAGGTTGTGTGTGTGGTTTCATTTTTCCCAGGTTTCCTAAGCTCATTTAATATAGGAGTGTGAAGCAGACTGTGTAATTATAGTGATCAAGGGGATGTCAGATAAGACCAGTCAGTCAGTCAGTCAGTCATTCAGACACTGACGAACAATCCTGAATTATACTGGCAAATTTGTGAACTGCCAGTTAAAATGACTGACATTTTCGCTTCTTGTCAGTAACAAGTTATCAAATTAAACCAAGCTGAAAGAAAATGAGGGATTGCTTTATGGCATTTTGCAATATGCCCTATTTTAAAAGTATAGCTTGCAGCAACATTTTAAAGGATTTTCCTTGGTTTATAAAAAAATAAAAAAGACCAAAACTTCAAATAATCAAATTCAGTGATATTTTCCATTTACTGCATTCCAGAAATGATTCAGATTCCACTGGAATGCAATGGGCACTGCCTTTTATAGGATTCTCAGCAGATCAACCCATTTTAATAAGAATACTTGACAACTTAGCCCAATTTATTGTTTAGATTGTGTGAAGACTGACATGGCAGTTATCGGAAATTGGAGATCATTAAAGTAATCAATTTGATAGTCATTTTTGTGAACAGGTTAAATTTGCAAGGAGTTAGTGAGAATACAGTTATGAAAGACTCATGTATAAAGGGGGAAAAAAAACTATTAATTTTCAAGCCCTCGTCCAATAAATGAGAACTTGGGTAAAAATAGCATGCCCTAAACCAGGGGTGTCAAACTAAATTCCTGAAGGGCCACGGTGTCTTCTGGATTTAAGAACATAAGAAAGTTTACAAACGAGAGGAGGCCATTTGGCCCATCTTGCTCGTTTGGTTGTTAGTAGCTTATTGATCCCAAAATCTCATCAAGCAGCTTCTTGAAGGATCCCAGGGTGTCAGCTTCAACAACATTACTGGGGAGTTGATTCCAGACCCTCACAATTCTCTGTGTAAAAAAGTGCCTCCTATTTTCTGTTCTGAATACCCCTTTGTCTAATCTCCATTTGTGACCCCTGGTCCTTGTTTCTTTTTTCAGGCTGAAAAAGTCCCTTGGGTCGACACTGTCAATACCTTTTAGAATTTTGAATGCTTGAATTAGGTCGCCACGTAGTCTTCTTTGTTCAAGACTGAACAGATTCAATTCTTTTAGCCTGTCTGCATATGACATGCCTTTTAAGCCCAGAATAATTCTGGTCGCTCTTCTTTGCACTCTTTCTAGAGCAGCAATATCTTTTTTATAGCGAGGTGACCAGAACTGCACACAATATTCAAGATGAGGTCTTACTAGTGCATTGTACTGTTTTAACATTACTTCCCTTGATTTAAATTCAGCACTTTTCACAATGTATCCGAGCATCTTGTTAGCCTTTTTTATAGCTTCCCCACATTGTCTAGATGAAGACATTTCTGAGTCAACAAAAACTCCTAGGTCTTTTTCATAGATTCCTTCTCCAATTTCAGTATCTCCCATATGATATTTATAATGTACATTTTTATTTCTTGCATGCAGTACCTTACACTTTTCTCTATTAAATGTCATTTGCTATGTGTCTGCCCAGTTCTGAATCTTGTCTAGATCATTTTGAATGACCTTTGCTGCTGCAACAGTGTTTGCCACTCCTCCTACTTTTGTGTCGTCTGCAAATTTAACAAGTTTGCTTACTATACCAGAATCTAAATCATTAATGTAGATTAGGAATAGCAGAGGACCTAATACTGATCCCTGTGGTACACCGCTGGTTACCACACTCCATTCTGAGGTTTTTCCTCTAATCAGTACTTTCTGTTTTCTACATGTTAACCACTCCCTAATCCATGTACATGTGTTTCCTTGAATCCTGTGTTCAGTTTGAGAATTAATCTTTTGTGCGGGACTTTGTCAAAAGCTTTCTGGAAATCTAAATAAGCCATGTCATATGCTTTGCAATTATCCATTATCGATGTTGCATCCTCAAAAAAATCAAGCAAGTTAGTTAGACACGATCTCCCTTTCCTAAAACCATGTTGACTATCTCCCAGGACCCTGTTACCATATAGGTAATTTTCCATTTTGGATCTTATTATAGTTTCCATAAGTTTGCATATAATAGAAGTCAGGCTTACTGGTCTGTAGTTACCTGGTTCAGTTTTGTTTCCCTTTTTGTGGATCGGTATTACGTTTGCAATTTTAATTTGTTCCACCCAAGCTCTCCATTTCCTAATTAGTCTAATTATTTGATTTAAAGAACACATTTAACACTTTTCTCCAGGCCTCAAAATTTTTCATACATAGTGTACCTTAAATCAAGTGCATTAAAAAAAAAAAAAAAAAAAAAAATCATCAATGGTAAAAGACCTTGAAAAATATTAAATATGTCGCAACGGAACAAATAATTAGATCAGTTATGCTAATTGAGAGATTAAGTTGGAATGAAAACCAGAAGACCCTGAGGCCCTCGGACTCGAGTTAGACACCCCTGCCCTAAACTCTCACAGCAACATTAGGCACAAGCATGTATCGCTGAGTGTCTGCTATACAACAGCATGTTGTCCACATTTTATGGCTTAACTAAGAAAAATACATAGTATTAATGTACTTAGTATCCTTGTGGTCTGAAAATCACCACTGTAAATCATTCAGTGAGATGTGTATACTGTATAATTGTACAGCTATGAAAGGAGCAAAGAACAGCGTCATGGAAGGAATTATCGTCCTTTTGAAAGTAGGAAATAATGAAATGCTTTTAAAGGTTCCTGCCAGGCAGACAGAAACACACAAGATCATTTGGATACTGAGAGCCTGAATTTCTTGTGAAGCGGCTCAAACTGAAGTCACTGCACACAATAAGTACAGTAAGGTCTTCATTCTATAAAGGCCTGCCTGTACACATAATTTCTCAAAAATGTGTTGTTTCTTTAAAATCAGCCATGAAGTAAAAATGTAAGGGAAATTTATATATATATATATTATATATATAGATATATATATATAATATATACTATATATATATATATATTATTATTAGAGCTATTTTCTTTTGCAGAATGATATACATATGAAATGATATACATTTGAACTTGTCTTTCAAACACTAAACATAACTGGAACCTTGTGACGGGGTACGCCCACCCCTGTATTATTTGTGTATTATTATGATTTAAACTGATTGTTTTGTTATTATTTAAAGGAATGGTTTATTATTGTTTGGTAGCGTGGATGGGGTTAAATACCCATCCCTTTAATCTCGTGTAGAATGTGGCCGTCTCCGAATTGAATTCGTGATTACTAATTTGGAGATGGCCACGCATATAAAAGCACAGCAGCCGCTCAAAAGGGAGAGAGGGTTGAAGGGAGAAAGAACAGGAGAGAGCATGACAGAGATTACATTTAAAGGTAAACAATCGCTACTTGTGTTTGTTTATATAAAAGAATAAAACAAAGAGTACAGTGGCGACTCACCCCGGAGTTCTTGTGTGCATGCCTGCATTTCCTGGTCTGTGACATCACCCACCCATCCTGCCACAAACCTTTTTTAGATGTATCCGCTGTGCTGACCACACAAAAGCTGAGCTGTTTACCATACTCCATAATAGCTGGCATGTTTTTATTTTCCCCACACATTTTTATATCATTTCATTTTGCTGGAAACTAACTACATTTGCTCTTGAATGAGGGAACTATTTTTCTGTATTTAAACCTAATATTGCAAATTAAGACCTCCACTTAAGAAATGTAACATTTTCAACTACACAAGGGGTACACAGAGCTCTTAAACAATGTGTGTGCCTCATAGACAGTCATTGACATTGGTTTTACAAAATTGCTTTACACTTTAGGAAACACTTACGAGACAGAGATTCTGCTTGTTGGAAAATAGTTTTCTTTTAAGTTTAGACTGAACCCTAATTTATGTTCAAAGTGGTATATATGTGAAGGAAGGATGTGTCAGGTTGTCATTGTCAATTGTGGTCCCTGGCAATGAAAATTGAAAAAGAAAAGAATACATGAACACAGTGTCTGCATGTTGTTGAAATAAATAACACTTGATGAAGTAAAATATTTACAGGTGTTTGTGGATAATGGGTTTTATAAACCATCGGTCTAAAGTCAGTAGGTGTCTAGGGGTATACAAGATGAACTCCTAGAACATTAGATGGAGAAGAAGAAAGCTGAAGGGGTGGGTGCTAATTAAAGTCCCCTTACCTGTCATGAATTAGAACCACATGAACATTAAATACATGCCAAAAGACTTGTGATCATTGTGAAAATACAGTTCTTTTGACAGAAAGCAATCCTGTGAATGATTATGGGGTTATGCGCTTTACTTCACATTTGGTTTGGGACAATTAACTGCATTTCTCTCCTATACCGTAAATATTCTCTATCTGCTGTATGGGTGATTTACATCCTAAAAATCTGCACTTTGTAACAGTTGATGGAGCGGGATTACCCACAATTTACAGCATTTCTATGATGTCTTGTTTGGTCTCCCAGATGGTTAATTCTGCAAAGGGCTTGTCAAAAAAGCATAAAACATAGCAGCTCAGAGCTACAACTGATTGATCCAGTGCATATTTTGCAGTGTTGTTTACACACTAAATTGGCTCTACAGTGTGGATTGCATCTGCCATTTATGACTGAGAAAGGTGTTTTTTTTTTCTTTTTTTAAATAATTAAGTGTATTCTTTTTTTACATTTAAAATAGATCATAAAAGTTTTTTTTTTTTTTTTTATGAGTTTGAGTGACACATATTCAGGGTTGTTGTGATCCATTTTTTGATCTCTTTCACCTTCAGACATTCTTTTTGAAGGTTTTTAGAAACCTATTTTCAGAAAATACAAACGAAAAACAGAAAAACCCAGACGTAACAGAGAGGTTGTACATCCAACATATTCTTACACTAACAAGCACATGAATACAAAATAAAGTGAAAAGTTTAAATGATGAAGTGTTATTGAGTCACATCTTTTACTTCTTCTGAAAGAGAATACAACTAACCTTGACTTGTCTTGTTGAACAAACAATACATTTCCCTCTACAATTGATTTGCTTTGACCTTTCTAGAGACGTTTGAGTTTTTTTGCAACTGAGCCAAACAGTATGCAGTTGCTGCTTTGCATACGTATTCTGGGTCTGTGTGTTCAGGAGTAGCCTGGAGTGAGCCATGGCTATGCAAATTAAAACTGGTGCATCTGCATGGTTATGTTCTTTCTCCTTGGTTGCAGAGATTGAACACAGTGTTTATTTAACAGGATTAGTAGCTCAGTGGACCCATGCAATGTGAAAAAAATAAAAATAAAATTGATATATTGAGAAAACTACAATACTTATTTTTTTAAATTTACTGCATACGACTGTCCAGCCATGTAGCTATATAGTATTACATCTTCATAACCAAACTGGACTTTAAGTTTTTTTACTACTATAAAATAGCACCAGCAGGTTGTGCCTGCCTGGTTTTCATAGGCCCATCCATAAGTTGTTTTGCTTCATTATCATAGACATGCTTAGTAAGCCGCCACAACTGTTCAGTCCCTGTGGTGAACTGATAAATTAAGGTTGCAGTTCTACTTAAATATTAAGAAGTAGCAGTGTACATTTGTTTTATGTAAAGTTTAAGTATTAGAAAAGGTAGTTACTGTATACTAGTAAGCCATCTACATTGCAATGACGTGACTATGCAGTCTCTTAGGGGTTGCCCTGATCCACAGAATGATAATTATTCATTCAGAATTTTTGTGATATTTAGTCAGTCATTGTACAGTTACTTTAGGTGCAAAAACAAATCCTTAATTCTATGGTAAAATCCATGGTACTGTATTGTGGCCTTTGTTTTGTTTACACTGAAAGAAAGATTGTTTCTTATCAGCTCCAAATGCACAAAAAATAGATTACCCCCATGAGTGGATCATTGCTATAAATATTGATTTCAGTTATCAAAAAGCTTTATCTTTCCTGCAGCGTAACCAGACATCAGTCAGCATTTCATTTCCCTCCTAAGCCTGTAAGCATAGACAAGCTCTGTAGGTACATGCAGGGAATTGCAACATTGTGTTTATATTGAAATATGTCATGTGTTCCACATTTGAACCCTGTGTTGGTGAAAGACTGAAAACTGCATTTGAGACCAATATAGCAAAAGGAAGTTCATCACAGGAAAGATTTACCCAGGTGCTTGTGAGAGATTTTGGGGGCTCATTTATAGATGTTGTGTGCCTTTAAGAAGAAAGCCATGATTAGATATCAGCTGTTGTCAGCTGACATACAATTGCTTAAGTGCAGAGGTGCTGGATTATTACACTCCTGTTTCATGCAACAGTTATGATGGCGACCAAACATTTGCGAGTACTGTTGGGTTAAAAAAATGTTTAAAATGAACAGTTGCATTCAAAAAATGTAGAACAGTGAAAAACTAAAATAGACGTGCATTAACAAAATGCTCTGAAACCTTAACATAAAGAAAACAATTAAAATGAAGCAATAAGCTCAATAATGAAGCTAAAAAGGAAGTGAAAAGGTTACCGCCTTTTTTTTTTGTGAACTCCACCCTACGTTATCTTTCCCCAGTCAAATCATAGAGTGCCTACATAAGCACGGTAATTTACCATAATAAAAAACAGTAATGAAAAAGAAAATGTAGAACATAAAGCGAAAAACAACACATTATTCGTTAAAGGTGCTCCCGCCGGTACAGAATTCCTGGGGATAACTGTGTGTGTGTGTGTGTGTGTGTGTGTGTGTCTACAGACACACACACACTATATGCCATTTATTAGCAACTCTGATTTCCATTACATAAGAGTAGATGTTAAACTTCATGCTGATTTGAACTCTGCTCTCGCCAAGATAAGCACCAACTAAGACGTAACTTTACAGTAAACTAATGCAGATCAACATCTGCCAGCATCTTCCAGTCTCTAGCAGCTTCCAGTTGTCCTGGGCGGGGCATGGTTTTAACACCTTTTCTTGGTGGTTGCTCTCCTGGATGGAGGAATATTATCTTTTGTGTGTAATGCTTTGATGGAACTGGTGGTAACTTATTGGTCAGGTTACGCTTGTCTTCCAGTGCTAAGGCCAAACATCGCAACTTTGTTAATGGAATTCTGATATTAGCCACTGCACGTCGGTTATTGACAACTTTATTACTAGTTGCCAGTGCTGCAGAATGTTGTTGCATGATTTATGTGCATACTTTTTGCAGCCTTTATAACACACTGACTTCACAACTGCATATTTCTGGCAGACTGAGGCAGAATCGTAGCTTTGAAACTGCACACAAAATTGAGATGGATTTATAGCTGGAGGTGGTACATTGTTAAAAGCAGACCATGTTGGACAATTTCTTATTTTAAAAGTGTGTTCTTTAGAATTGATTGTAAGTACAACACATTTTTTTTTTATTTTGCTTTACTCATTGTAAGGACAATTGTAGTAAATCGTTGTGTAGTACTGTTTAATCCTTCTCCTTTTTGTTTTATACACGCATGAAGTAAACCGTTCTATGTTTGGGTATTTTATATTTCTCTAAATTTTTTAACACTAACATTTAAAACACATGTATTTCAGTGCCATAGTTGTACAACCACAGTATATGCCATTGTTCCATATGAATGCACTTGAAAACTGGCTTTTCACTTATTGGAAACTTTCGTTTAATGACTTTGATTTTGCTAGGAACTGAGAGGTTGTTAATAAACAGCATCTACTGTATATATAAGGGTTACTGCAAATACTTTAAACATTGTATCCATTGCTTTAATTGAACAGACAACCAACACTTTGTAAGCCTGTCTTTGCTCCTGCAGGTTAATTGAACGTGGCCAGTTGGAAATTGCGACGGGTGGCTGGGTCATGACTGATGAAGCATCTACACATTATTTTGCCATGATTGACCAGCTGTTGGAAGGACACCAGTGGCTGGAGAAAAATCTGGGTACGTTGGGAAAAATAAAGTTGGCAGACTTATTCTAAAAGCTTTTTCACTGGCATAGAAATGAATAAATACGTTTGAGGAGATAATATTTTTAGTAGAATATTGTGGTAAGATAATTTCCTGTATACATTATTACAGGTTTTAGAGTGTTACAGAATTGCAGCCTTGTCCTGGCATTTACTGTATCAAGTGTGTTCATGTTAAAAATCACTTCAGTGGTCTAACTTCAGACAGACCTAAAGCAAAGGTACAGTAATACAGTAGTTTATCTATAGTGTGTTTGAGATGTTAGTATATCCAGAGTTAATTAACCTTTATATAAGGTAAGGAAATGATTTTGAAACATTGGTTAGCACTGTTTGATACTCAGTCCAGCACGGGGAAATTTAAGCTACAGTACCTCGAAATGGTTATTGTGAATTTGTTTCTTTTTCTTACCTCATCTGTAGGAGTGAAACCAAAGACTGGCTGGGCAGTTGATCCTTTTGGGCATTCATCCACCATGGCCTACATCCTGAAACGCTCCGGCTTTTCCAGCATGCTTATCCAGAGAGTGCACTACTCCGTAAAGAAATACTTTGCCAGCCACAAGACACTGGAGTTTTTCTGGCGACAAAACTGGGGTAAGTGATCCTTTTCTTTCCGAAAATGTATTCATATATTAATACTTTTTTTTTTTTTTTCAGAAAGTAAGCATTAGAACAATGAATGTCCCTGTTTTGCTGGTGAACTCAAAATACAGTACAAGGTTGTGAGTTGATTGTTGTAGTGTTCATTTCAGTATACAGTCTGCTATACTGTAAATGAACAACACATGGTGAGAATTAAAAAAAAAAAATTGGAACATGCAGTACACATTGTACAATTGGAACATGCAGTACACATTGTGTTGTTCTCTATGCTCTCCTACTTTTTATCTGGAATGTTTCAATTCTGTGTGTGTGTGTGTGTGTGTGTGTGTGTGTATATATATATATATATATATATATATATATATATATATATATATATATATATATATAATTTCCCCAACAAGAAGTGCAGAGGATATTGCCTTTCTTCAGTGCTGAAGATAAATTGCAGACATATTGTCATGTTCTGCCCTTGTGGATTTGTGTGTGTGATTGACTATTCCATATTAATGTATTTAGAAATGTCCAGCTGAGCTCAGTTTGAACAACACACAAATGCATAATTCTGTCTTGTCATTTTAAGCCTGAGTGCTTGCGTAAAGCACAGACATGCATAATTTGTTGAGTTTCATTTGTTCATGTTTAGGAGTTATAGTATGAGCAAAATAAATAGAATAGATGCATATTCATTATTCATGCATGCTTTGATTAGTAAAGAAACATTTCTGGATGCCTCATTAAAAGGGTTGATTTGGAGGTGTAAAACAGAAATCAGTTTTAAAAGATAAATACTTGTTTGTCTGCAGCTGCTAGGCAGTCATAGGAAAACAAATTGCTTAGTCCATTTCACTAACCATATATATTGTAGGTATGACATACACCCTTGGACAATTTTATGGATGACCTTAAGAACATCTGCAGCTGGTTTCACAGACCCTGATTAACATTAACTATTCAATGTTACTTGAGGTAAGGTAGTCTAAGATTATTGCTAATCAGGATCTGTGAGCCAACATGGATTTATAATAAATTGGTAATTGTACTTCATAATTCATAGCTCATATCCTTCCGGTTGAGCTAAAGCTCAGTCTTCCATGATGTCTGTGCTCTGCCCATCACGTTTTTTGGTCAAAAAATATCATAGGAACATCTGTATAAGATCTCAGTGAACTGTGCTTATCTGATTATTCTGTCCAACACATCTCAGTTTCTCGGTGTGGTTTAGCGCTCTGGTTCATTTCTAGACATTCTTGTTGGAGTGTGTCTGAAGGAAACATGGCATGTTGCAAAAACGGTGGCTATGATTTGCCAGATTCTGAGAATCCCAGACTAATTTTTCATATATAATATAATAATGAAGTACTTCTAGATGGTGCTTCATTTGGAGAGGGGTCTGTTCAATTAAGAGGGGGATTGCATGCCAAACAGTATTTGACAGTTCATGCAGTGTTTCCACACATTTTAATACCAGGAATCAGTATATGGGGTCTGTTAAACAAAATCTTCAAAAGCAGCCAGCTGAGCAAATTCCAGTCTGCCCTGTGTCCGAGGGTTATTACCTAGTGTAGCACTTACAGGTGTATATGTTATGTTTCTTAACATACTTCAGTACCCATTTCAGTGTTTATCATGTTTTAGTTCAACTTTCCATTTCCCGTAAGTCACCTTTTCTCCATGATGCTCCCTGTAGCAGGATGGCACCAGGGGCAGAAATATTAAATATGGTATTTGCATACATTTATATGAACTGGGAAATAACTGAAAGCCAAGGATTTGAGCATATTACAAATCTATACTAAACTGCAGTTTTGTAACCAGGACGACACTGATGTTACAGTCTTGCGGAACTGGCTGATGACTCAATTCTCCGATCATCATCAACTAGCTATGCAGCTCAAACTTTAAACTGTTTTCAATCACATCCTTCAAAAGATGAGCAAGGTTTCTTTTCTGTTGACTATTTGGCAAAACTCAGGTAATCAAAGGTATGAATAATCATTTTGAACCCACACGATTATTAGGTATGGCAGTGAAAATGATTAAAGCTGTGAGTTGCAAGAATGAAGCCAAAAGAATTACCTATGGTACAGTGTTTACTTTTTTTTTTTTTAAACTTGGTGTAGAAAGAAAGCGCTATTCTAATACATAAGATGTTGATTGATAATCGAAAATACACCTAGAATAGTAGCAGTGCAAAAATATCCAGACGGCTTTTCAACATACTTAATACAGGATTTCCAAACGCTGTGTATTCCCTGCGGTTGTTTTGTAGCAGTTTCTTTAGATTTTCAGTTCTGTTATCCTGACAATGATTTCATCATTTTTAATGCAAGCAAATACTTGTTACAGAGTAAACCACTTATGCAATGTTTTTTTTTTTTATTTTCTTTAAGCTTTGCATTATCTTAAATATTGAGCATTTTTCATGTTCTCAGTTTTAATTGATCTTTCAGCTCAGTACACGCCTGTTCTTGAATGCTAGTCAGCAATTTGCATTGATGTCATGCTGGGATGTGGCCTTTCAAGTTAGTTGGCTCTCCCTGCTGTGCAGTATGTAGCTTATATGCAGTATTATAGTGCAGGTGGAATTGAGAAAATCAAAGACACTAGTAACAGTAGTTAGCAGTGCTAAATGTAACAGTGGGGAATTATTAAAATATGAATATTCACAAGATTTGTTGTAGATCTTTAAACAATATTAGCTGTTGTAAAAAGATCCACTAGCTAGGCACGCTTGCACCACTGCCTTCCCCTTTAAGGAACTGGCACAGACTCAACAGGTTTGCAGGTAAGGGTGTTTTATTTACAATATTTACGTCAATAATCAGTTTTTCCTCAAAGTTCTCGCCCTGTACGGGCCACTGACTAACTCACTTCTTCAATCCTTCACTAAGCTACTTCAAGTCCTGGAGATCGAAGCACAGTCCCAGGGTTCAACAAGGAAGTGAGTTAGTCCGCAGATAGGACAGGACAGCTCTCTTTTCCATATAGCGGTCTCTAGTCACAGGTAAATACAGGATGGTCTCCCTCTGTTGGAAGAGTCCTGTAACACAGGTAAGTGTCTAACAGGCAAGTATAGAACAGGTTCCCTCTGCTGGAAGAGACCTGTAACGCAGGTAAGCACAGAACAGGCTCCCTCTGCTGGAAGAGACCTGTAGCACAGGCATGCACAGAACATGCTCCCTCTGCTGGAAGGGACCTGCAACACAGGTAAGTATCAGGACAGGCTCCCTCTGCTTGAATTGTCCTGGAAAATTGGTGTATGCAGCGTATATCTGCCTTGCAGACCAACTCCAGGACTGTAGTGACAATGTCCTGAACATCCCAAGAATGAACAGAGATAGCACAAGTTATATCCAGGCTGTGGAGATGGAACTCCAGCAGCCAACTCACGATTGTCCGAAGATGCACTTGTATTCTTTCAAGCTTCCGCGTCTTGTGTCTGTATTTATTATAAAAATTGGCTGCACATCTAATCTCAAGTCTATTCTTTCAGGTTATTATTTAATGTCTTTTCAAAACGAAAGTAACAAATACCGCTCCGGGTTATAAACGCAGAAACTCACACCGCTGTGATGTCAGCGTAATCCAGAACAACGTTGAACACCGCGGACTTTTCTTCCAACTGATACTGAGTACTACTCCTCCAATAGTGTTCCGTTAAAAAGAAAATAAACTTCCGCAATTAAAACAAAAAAGACTACCCCAACAAGGGGGAAATTAAGTTTTTCATAAAACTAAATACTAACGGTATTTTTAACATAACCCGATATAGCTTTACCTTACGATGTTTTATCACAATACTGAAATTATCACGCTACCTTCTTGTAGAAGCCAACAGCCCGTGTTTTCTCCCGACCAACCAACCTCTCTATGGCTCTGCCCTGCTTTCTTTTAAACCCAGAAACCTACTTGATTAATTGGCACCAGGTTCTCTGGGTTGTGTAATTTCTCCCAAAGCGCCGGCATTCCTTAAATGCATTCCTGTAATTGTAGAATAAGTCAAATCTATGATTTGTTTAACATTACTGGTAACCTACTTATTGGTATCTGTCTGTATTAGTGATTGCTGTGGAGAGATTTTCTTGGTACTCTTATGTGGCTGGCAGTTAATAACTAAATGGATGTATTTATGTAAACTGAGTAAGCTTTCCAGCCACCCTTGAGTCTATCAGAGTACTAATTTCATGTATAACGTGCAAGACATAGTACTTTCTTCCATAAAGCAGTCCTACTAGAGCAGTCTATACAGCTTCATCACCTGCAATCATATCCCTTCTAAGTTTCTGAAAGCAATATCAGTGCACACATACCTCCAGAAGTAACTGTATATCCTTGAATCTTTTTCATTTCCTCATAAAGCACATGATATGATAGGCATTTAAAATATTGGCATGCAGACACTACTAAGCTGGAAGCAGTATCCCCAAGTGTAGAGGATTTCTTTTCAAATTGTAGCAAAAAATCATTGCTGCAAATGTCTAGTTTAATATTACTGGGAGATCAAATTGAGATGAATGTTCTGCCTGCTGGTTTTCAGTTGGAATTTTTTAGTGGAGTAATTTTCAGATCATACCGGCTGAGCATAATGTCAGCATCCTTTGGCATACCAAAATGTATTGGTTGGCTAGAATTAATACAGAATGTTAAATTGTTTAAGACACACTTTATTTCAAGTATTCAATAAGCATGTTATAAAAAGTGTAGACCATTAATAACAATTTAGAAACAGAGGAGGCGTAACATTATTATGTCACAGTGGGTTAATTTTCGATTTTGTTTTGCGAATGTATAATCCAATATAATCATATTCACTAGATTGTGTATGCACAAAGTTTGTGTCACAACCTGTAGGGTATACAAATCCAGTGGTCTTGCAGAGTTCAGAAGAAAAGCTGTCATGGCTCCAGAGGGCATCTAGTGCCTTACCTTTCATGTGCTCCAAATTCATGAGCTTGGGGGAAAAATGCCTAAAACAAAGATGGTATTGTGAGCATTTGAGTAACCTGAGGAGATATATCTTAGCGTAGTGTGGAAGATCTTGAAATAAATCATGAACCCATGATTAAAATAGGAATTCTAAAGTGGAAAAGGAATTTCAGATTTTCCAAAGGCTATCTGTTTGTGCTTGATAGGATAAACACTTTGTTCACCAGGATAAATACTTTTTAAAATGTTGCCCATTCCAGACATGAAGAGCTGTAAATGCACAAAAACACGTTCCTTTTTCAGTTCTGATATTTGGAATAGCGTAACCTGGTGAACTGTGTGAATATTTACACAATTCAAAGTTTGCCTGGTGGGTGTGAAAGGGTAGCGTCACGGCCCAAGCTGTTATCCAGCAGGAGTAATACTCCAGCCAAAATAAAAACATGTTCCTTGAAATCTAATAATAAGAATAAGTTGTGGGTTTCATTAACATATACTATAATTTTCACGTTAAGCCCTAAAAAATAACCTGCTTAATGTGAACTGTGTGTAATGTGAAACACGCTTAGCGTGGCTTAATGTACCGAAATACAAAACAGATGCATACAAACCTTGCAAAGCTTCACACTTCATAATACTATCCTAAAATAAATCATACTTTTGTAATTAAACAGCACAGATAAAAATGGGGAGAGTCGTGTTGATTGTGATGTAATTTTCTGGATTTATTTATTTTGGCACTGGTGTTTTGTAATAAATTCAGATGACTGAAAAAAACACATAATTTTATCTTTTAATTTGGACACATTTGTATGCATTAAAAAAAAAAAGAATAAGGAATCCCAATAGATGTCACTAAATCGCAGTAAACATAATAAATAACTTCATTTTGCACATTAAGCGCTTTTCATATTGAGCAGTTCACATTAGCAGGTTACTTTTAGGGCTTAATGTTATTATGTTAACGAAAACCACGATTTATTTTAGGATAGTATTGGGAAGTGTTAAGCCTGATAACCACAGTAAGCGTTGTAGGATGTCCCCATAAACATACACACAAATGGCTGGTTTCACAGATGCCAATTAGTACTAGACCTGGACTACCTAATGTTAATTTAGGTAAGGAAAACCAAGATTACTGCTAATCTGGATATATGAAACCAGCCAATAAAGTATCAATACAAACATGATTAAATTAAAAAATAAAGAAAAAAGAAAACAATAAAGAAAAGGCATCCGAAAAGATGTACAACTTCGGTCTATATATAAAGGTATGTTATATTTATTGCACATATTGGTGTTTAATTATAGGTGAATTTTGTTGTGCACCCCACCACCCAATGTCTCACCTGTTAAGCGTCCCTCCTTGAACAAAACATTGGGAACCCGTGGATTACACAAAGGTCTCTAATTGCGATTCTGAGCCATCAATCTTCTATATTTATTTATTTATTTATTTTTCCGAATAAACCATTCTTATCTGCAGTGATTTTTTGTTTGTTTTCTAAACTTGCTTTATTTATTTATTTATTTTTTATTACAACCACCTTCCTCTTAAGAACTTTTTTTTATCTCTTTTTCTGGTAACTGGACAGATTTTTATCATGACTGAATCCTGCTTTCCTGTTCTATGTACAGATCAGAGTTCCAGCACCGACATCCTGTGCCACATGATGCCCTTCTACAGCTATGACGTTCCTCACACTTGCGGTCCGGACCCGAAGATATGCTGTCAGTTTGACTTCAAGAGGCTTCCCGGAGGCAGGATCAACTGTCCTTGGAGGGTGCCGCCTGAGGCAATCCACGATGGAAACATCCAGCAAAGGTAACAGAAAAAAAAACAGACGTCAAGGATATAACATTACCAAAACCGTTTAGCAGCAGTCTTTTTAAATAGAACATGTGCTTGAATTAAGAACATTACAGCACGTCTGAACTGTATTATTACCTTTGGAAATCCTCTTTCTTACAGTGTATATATGCTTTGGAGCGCTTTCTCCTATGTAAAGGTCACAATACCTGTTGTGGAAGTGCATGCCTACCTTATTCATTTCATTCTTCTGGGAAGCAGAGGTATCAGAATGATTATAGCTAAGTGCCCCGTTAATGCCGCCTCTGCCTTGTCTTGGTGTGTACAAGCCAGCCTGGGAGCTACTGATTCTGATCTTCTCTAACCCTATAAAGACGAGGGGGGTCTTTTGAAGATAGATAAACTGAAATGTACCACTCTGTTTGATGGGTGTTTGCAGCCCAGGCTAGCTTGCTGGGGGGTTGGGGTATCTGTGGCAGCCTTTGAGTCCACTATTGCAAAGCTATGGTAGTGGTGAAACTCAACTTTGTGGCACAGGGTAATCACACATTGTTCACAAATGGCCTGCCTTAAACAAATTATTCCAGATGGTTAAGACTTTCTCAAGCCACCAGTGAAAAAGAACTAAAAAAAGCATTTACTAATATCAACTTCACAGGACATGTAATTACTGTATTCACACAATTGCATTTGGTTTTCCTTTTATTTTTATTTTATTGAATTGAAAAATATAGACTGACAAAAAACGAGAATAAGACAATACTGTAATCCCAAGGAGAATTATAGTTGGTGCCTGTGCCTGTATCTGCATAGACCAACGTGTCCATCAAGACAGTCTCCGAGGTGTTCGTGGAATGGCAACATTTTCAGAAAGCCACCAGGAGAAGCCTGACTCTGCTCAGAGGTAGACCATGACTGATGAATCCTGCAGACATGTGCAATGCATTGTGACAAGCACCAGACATTGCAATAGTAACCCAAATCACAGAAACCTTCAACACTTGACAATACACACCTGTTTCCACTCCAACAGCTCCCAGAAGCAACACACTGTGGGCTTCTGTAGCATGTCACTCGCTGTTATTTTGTCTGTCAGTGTACTTTGATGGCATTTAATGTGCAAACTAAATTGAAAAATGGACCAAAAAAAAAAAAAAAAAAACATTACTATTATGCCATTGCAAACTCTTAAATGTCTACTTGTATCTCTCAAAGGGCGCACATGATTTTGGATCAGTACAGAAAGAAGTCCAAACTTTTCAAAACAAAAGTAGTTCTGGTTCCCCTGGGGGATGATTTCCGATACAACGAGGCTTCTGAGTGGGATCAGCAGTTCCAGAATTACCAGAAATTGTTTGATTACATGAATTCTCATCCAGAATTGCATGTCAAGGTAAAATGTCACTTCTTAGATTACAGAAGCACATAGTGTTAATTACTTTGCTGGTTGTTTGGCTCTAATGTCTTTTTATGAAAGACAATACTGATGTCCCTTGTCTCTTTGCATACACTCAACCATCTCAAAGTGCCTTATAAAAGTTGCATGACTACATTGTGCTGTGACTATAGTAGACATAAAACCACAAACAGGAGCATATTCGTTTATTTACCTGACCAGGTAAAACCACTGTTTCTCATTTGCAGTGGTGACCTGGACTAGAAGCTGGATTGATGTAGTAGCAACACAATTGACAAACTAGAAATATCTGAAAGGAATAAAAACATTTTAACGGTATGATATTCAAGACACGACCTATTGGGAGCAAGTAAGTTATTGTTCTAACCAATCTCTTGCTAGATTTATATTGTTAAAATTGTTTTATTCCTTTCCGACAATTTGCCTTGGCCGTTTCCCTTGCATAAATATGACCTCCAGTTGCCCATACAGTACACTTAAGTACCATTAAAAACTCAATTCTAATAATAATTATGGGCGGGGTAGGTCGGTTGAGCATTACCAGAACAACATTTACTATGCAGCCTGACCTGACTGATTATTTAATATCAAACTACATTTATTTAGACTGTGCTGTGTTCATAGTAATCTTACCAAATGTTTGTGGCTTGTCTGTTCATAGGCTCAGTTTGGGACCATATCTGATTACTTTGATGCACTTAGGAAAGCTGCTGGCCCTTTATTGTTTCCAAATGTAAGTGGGGACTTCTTCACCTATGCTGACAGAGATGACCATTACTGGAGTGGATACTTCACTTCACGCCCTTTCTACAAGAGACTGGACAGAGTCTTAGAATCACATCTGAGGTAAGAGAAACACTGGGTACAGGTGTTCTCCAAGAATACAGTATTTAAACCTAAATTAAGGGACCCTATAAGGCTCACCTGGTAAAAGCATGGTCAAGTTTTGTACAGAGTGAACTATACAGTCATGGGAGTGCAGGTTCTCATCCTGGCTGTGCAAAGTTGCTGGCCTTCACTGGGGATTGCAGAGAGAGGGCAAATTGGCTGGTGCTCCCTCATGTTAGGGAGGCAAAACCTGCATGGATTGTTTCTCCTCATCTCACTACAGCAGACCCTCCTGGCCAAGCGCCTAGTGAACTCAAGCAGACACCTGCAGGGCTGGCCTTCATCCTCCAAAGGCTGGCAGCTAGCCCCTGCAACATATGTTCTTGAGTTCATGGGTGCAAATTAAACAGTTGATTCTGGGGAATTACATTTCTTAGTATCTCAGCGTCATTTTAGAACAGTGCAATGTCATTCTTGCTGGATTTGAATGATACAAGATGTGAGATCCAGTAAAAAAACTTCTACTAAAATTAATTCAGGAATAGTGTAATCTGCATGTTGCAGAGGAAATCCTGTGTATAGTTTGGGAAAATCCTATTCTATATTCTGTGAAATAGCAGAAAATATTACACTGGTAAAGCTGTTTAGAGACATTCTTTTTCAGTTTTGTAAAATATGTGAAGTGCAGCCTGTAAAATCAGATATATGTTTGGAAAGTAATCTTTCTTCTAAATGTATTCATCATTTTACCAAGGCTTGGCTGTCGCTTTATCTAGGCTGATCTGTCAACCTGTCAGTGTGATCTTCTTATGGCTCAATCTGCATCTAGAAATGCCTCTGATATCAGCTTTCAAAACAGTCGTCCCATTGTCCTGTAATGAACACTTTGTTGTATCTGGACAGGTCAGCAATTTGTCGTTTTTGTTGGTTTTATATTAAACCTGTTGAGGAGCAGAGGTGTTTACTTGGATCGTTTTGTCGTAAGACACATGGATCTGTCTTGAGGAGTTCCCTTTTTTGCGCTAATTAAAGGCACATGTGGAAGGAGAATCAAATTCTGTTTCACATTTTATTACTTTTCTACCTGTCAATACGCAGCTGGTCTTCAAGCTACCTGACAGCTGGACTGGACACACTGGATAATGTGTTGTGTTAATATTGGTCATTATCTATGACTTTAAACACTCGTAAATCATAACATTTGTGTAAAAATGAAGAAACCTTTGACATTAAAAAAATACACCTAATACAGTATCTTTACTTTTATTCACATGTTGCTGGTTACATAAGCTACATCTGCTACTAAACTGTTTATCAGTATCACAAAAACATGTAATAAAGCATGATGCTGCTTTATTGTCTGATTACTCATGGTGACTGCTCCTTGTAGTAGTTGGTGAGTCTGTGCAATCATTTGTGTTCAAGTGATTGGGTTATGTGTGGAAGGAGTAAGATGGGCTTATAAAATTTTAGTTGTTGTCATAAAAATACAGTGTATTACAGTGAAAAATCTTGAATCATAGCAGTGCAGCTGTACTGTTTAGAAATGTAGGTAACCTCGAGGGGAGACTAAGAAAAAGCACAGTGGCAGGATTTGAATCACTGCTAACTTGTTATGTAAACTAGGCATCAATATGAAAAGTTGAAAGGTAAGGCTATCATTTGTTCACCTGTTTATGCACAAGCCATTCATACATTATTGTATTGCATACACACTAAAAGACTGCACAGACTATTTATTTATTTTTCTATGTGCAAAAATGATTGGCAAAAAACATTTGAAATCATAAATAATGTGTGTTTGTGCACTCCTTTCTTTGGTACTGAATTGTAATGCTGAATAATACTAATATTGGCTTACTAATTATAAAGCAGAGCACATTTAATTTTAATTTCAGATTTATATATATATATATATATATATATATATATATATATATATATGAAAATTGCACTGGCAGGGTGATATTGACAACCTTGAAAATCCTAGTAATCACCTTTTCATCTTTCAAAGCCACACGGCTTGATTGTGTATTTGCTCCAATTTTTGAAGTTTTTCTAGAAGGTTTCATCAAGTTGGTGAAACAAATGGATAAAAAAAATGACTAGCTCAATTTAAAAATTGTTGATATAAATTTGTTGCAGATTTATTCTAGTCAGATTGCTTAATTTACCGGTACATCCTGTTATTTTCCTTGTCATTTTGTTTTCTAGAAGGTTTTCTAAGCCACTAATTTCCTTTTGCATGCAATTACAGTGCTGATCAGCCTGGTGTTCTTGAAAGACAAAGTCTCATTGAGAACTAGCTTAAAAGGCCTTTGGTTAGGCACAAAGTGCTAGTATGTGGTGATTCATCTAGCAGTTTATTTTAAGGAGAAGTGCAGCTGTGACCAAACGATTTAAATAATTGCATGCTTCTCAGTAAAAAACAAAAACAAAACTAGTATCCAATACTTAGAAGGTTCTGTTTTTCCTGACTAACATTATTAATTACACTCAAACTTTTTTTTTTTTAAAACCTAACTATTTATCCCTCAATCCTTTTTTTACCCTGATGAGAATTGGTTTAACAGTATTGATTTATGTAAAGTAACCAACTTTATTAAACCGATAAAAGGGCCCATTAGAGACAAACAGACAAGATTTGAAGTGTCCCCTTGTAAAGTGCTTTTTTTATGTTGCAGACAGAAATGTAGCTTGGTAGTGTTGGTTTGTCAAACTTAACATTCACCACTAGTGTCCTGGAATTTACCTCATTGCATCCCTAGCGAAATTGCTTCTTGGTTACAATATAAAACATGTATGATGCCCTAATAAACTCTCTTAATATAAATAAACTACACAGGGTTCCACTATAATTCTTAGTTGCCACCAAACATGTACCCACATATTGTCAATACTGTACAACATAACTCAAGTGTATGGAGCCTGTTATTGCCTTCTGGTTTTCTTGGTTAAATATAAAAATATTTGAGCTGAGTAAGTCAATTGTATTTTATTGAGAAAGTCCTGAAGAATAACAAATTTAACAATTTCCAATTACTATGCTAATTTTTCACAACATAAAAAGAGCAGACTGCAGATGGGCTTTTGCAAAGCCCGTCTACTGTAAGTTTAGTCAGACCATACCAGTGGATTTGTTTTGCTGACTTTAGTTTATATGAAGGGGCCCTTCAGACTGGAAAGAAAGTGTGCATAATGTATAAGCATACAATAAAAACTAGGTCATATTTAAATGTAAGAATTGGCAGAGGGTGACTCATACCTGCTATTCTGCTGAATATGTTTCTACTGGTTTCTTGCCTGAAGGAAAATACAAAAAAAATAATAAAAAATAATTCCTAGAGATGTATTATTAACTTTATAATGTATATATATATAGTATATATATATATATATATATATATTATATATTATATATATCTATATATAATATATACACACACACACACACACACACACACACACACACACACACACCGTTGTGTCTGAAACAAATTACACAACCTTCATAGATCATGTTTCAGGGTGTATTCATTGCTTTTTATTAGAATCTTTGACAGTATTAAGATAAAGCTTACATGTAAGATTCAGAAGAGCGAGCCGTGCACACTTACAGAAAAGACAGGCATGATGAATATGCATCAGAGGGCTATAGGGTAGTATGTGATTTTTGCCATCGCACTGTCACATATTAATTTAGACAGAGTGCTGAGAAAACATGGAACTAGGGCAGCACCACACACCATAAATCTTGCTCCTATTGATAGAGATGACAGGTTAAATACAAGGAAGCTTCAATTCTGTCTTGCATTAAATTAAAATGGACTGCTCAAATTGGCGTTTTAAATGTTTATGTTTTTTTTTTTTTTTTGGTTTAAGCAAACAGAGGTAAGCAGACCCAAGGTTCATTAACATTCTGCACAAAACATTAGCATGTTCCTGACGGTGCTGTGAAAAAGGCAAGTGTTCATTCTCCGTTAGCCTCTTTTGAATAATGTAGGCAAAGAACAAAGCCTGCAAATGTCTTCTTAGGCAGTTTTAATTGTGTTAATGAAGATTTGGAGTTAGTAACGCAGTTTTTCGCTGGAAGACAAAAGCTCCATTACCATTCTTAAATGATTAAGAAACAACTTAAGACTACTTCAGAGTTTCTAAGTTAAAAGTCTAAGTTGATTTATATCTGGTTTGGTAATATTATTGGGTGTGTATCATTTTGAAAAGAAATGTGCTCGTGATTGTTTGGAGTAAACTTTGATAATGTAGCCCTATATATCTTGTGAATGAGTGTTTAAAGTTGTGGATGAATTACATGTAGAATATAAATAAAACAAAATAACTAATGTTCACTTTCTAAATGTTTTGCCACATTAATATAATTCTATTTATTACATTTCCATAAGCCTTACTAAGTCAGTTAGCTGAGATTTATGTCTGCTAAAATCTGAGTTTGTGCACTTATTTAGAACATAAGAAAGTTTACAAACCGAGGCCGTTCGGCTCATCCTGCTCGTTTTTGGTTTTTAGTAGCTTATTGATCCCAGAATCTCATCAAGCCTATTCAATTTATAATGTAATCTTTTCCCATGGGAATGTAATGTTAAGGTACAGATTGCCGTTTTGAGTTTGCTGAAGTACCATTATCATAGGATCATGAAGTTTTGCCTACACCAGGCAAAAGCATAGTGGGTTTGTTTAAGAAATAGTGGTTTTGTTATTGACTTTTAACGGTACCCGTTTGTTCTGTTTTGTTGAGGTTACTTCTTCAAGGCTGAAATAGTCACTAAAATAAAGCCTACCACTTGCTCCCTAGTTCCAGTCCCTACACCACTCATTGTGTCACATTTTTCAGTTCTCAGCCCGGTGGTGACTGATATCATCAACAAGCCACTAAGTTCTGGAGTAGTTCCACCAGCATTTAAATATGTTGTTGTGTCTCCTTTATTTAAAAAAAAAAAAAAAAAAAAACCTTGAAGCATATATTCTTTGTAATTATAGGCCCATCTCTAATCTGCCCTTTCTGTCTAAAATCCTAGAACTGTAGTGGCTCAGCAGCTACAGAGTCATCTATCGGAACGCAATATTTATGAACCTTTGCAGTCATGTTTTAGATCAAGACACAGCGTTGAAACAGCCGTTGTTTTTGGTTGTTAATGGCTGTTCATGGCCGCTGACTCGGGTGCACTGACCATTCTGGTCCTATTAGACCTCAGTGCAGCATCTGATACTGTAAACCACACCATTCTAATTAACCGCTTGGAATGTTGTGTGGGCATTACTGGCATTGTCTGACAGTGGTTCCGAATATACTTGTCAGATTGTAGTCAGTGTGTTTCTATGGGCGGCTATACATCTGACCCTAGCCCGGTATGTACAGGGGTGCCACAGGGCTGTATTTTAGGACCCTTACTTTTTAATATCTTGGACAGATCATACATCGTCATGATGTGAGTTTTCACTCATATGCCAGTGACACACAATTATATTTTCAGACCACACCTAATACAAATGTGGCCTTTTCGGCTCTTGATAATTGATTAAAACTTGGATGCAGCAAAACTTCCTACAATTAAATAGCGATAAAACCGAAGTAATGCTACTTGGCACTCCTCGACAACTTAGAAATTCGGACTCTTTTAGCATAGTGATCGATTGGCTTGAAGTTAAATCTAGTTCTGTAGTTAGGAATCTTGGTGTGTTCTTTGACCCTAGCCTTACTTTCGAGTCACATATCCGCAATATCGTCAAGGTATCCTTTTTTCACCTTCGTAACATTGCTGCTCTATGCTGTTTGTGCCTGATGCAGCAAGTCTAGTTTATGCCTTTGTTTCTTCCCGGCTCGATTATTGCAGCGCATTGTTTGCAGGTGTCTCCAAGGCTGCTATTAACAGGCTACAATATATTCAGAACTCTGCTGCTCGCATTTTAACTGGCACTACACTGGGTGCCCATATTACACCGGTTCTTGCTTCTTTGCACTGGTTGCCGGTTGAGAGCAGGATTGATTTTAAAATACTGTTAACCTATAAGGCTCTGAATGGTTTAGCTTCATGTTACATTGCTGAATTGCTTACACTTTACACACCCGTATGTAATCTACGTTCCTCATCCTCCGGTTTATTGGCAATACCCAAAACTAAGCTTCGCTCCGTGGGCAACAGGGCTTTTTGCCGCTATGCGCCCAAACTTTGGAACAACCTTCCTCAATCTATCAGGGATGCTAAGACCGTTGACGCTTTTAAAAAAACAGTTAGACACACTTTTTATCATGATTTGGTTTTTGATTTGTGTAATTTATTTTTATATTGCATATACTTTTTAATATGCTGTATGTATATATGGTTCTCTGTGTTTTTTGTTTTTGTACAGCGCTTTGAGATGCGTGCATTTAGGCACTTTATAAAATAGTGAAGCAATGCAGTAATGCTGGCTTAGCTATAGACAGCCTCATACTTTACACACAGCCTAGCACTTATCTCCCAATAGGAAGAATACTATGCATTTTTTCTTTCGCTCAAGATGTCCCCCTGTGTATATTTGTTTTCAAATTCATCTTTTCCAGTTTCTCCCTGGCCTAATTCCGTATGCTTTTTTTTCTGCACAGATTCCAGTGACCTCAGCCAAGCAGCAAGCTGCAGGAGATGTAGGAATACACTGTCTGTTCTGATTTTCAGTGGCTGCCTTTGTTCAGCAAGAATATTTGCTGTCTCCAGCTTTGCTTGCATCTCTTCATGCTTGAAGGCTAGTGGAATTTGTTGAAAAAAATCCCCTACAAATGCACTGTGAGAAAGTGATTGAAAATTTTTTAGGAATTTGCTGTCCTGGGCATTCTGGGGTTTGCTGTTTATCTTTTGACTTTGATTGCCCATTACCTGGCTCCTTTGGTTGTCAGGCAATTGCCCAGGGAGGCTTTCTGTTTCTCTAGGTCTCATTTAAGTGCAGCTGAAGTCAAATCCCAAGTTTTGTTTTTGAAATGAACATTTGAAGCTTAACATTTTCTCATCTTGAATACTACAACTACGATGTTAAAGCAAATTTGTTGTGAGGTGTATTTGAATAGAAGACTAAAAAAATGGCACTATTTTTTAAACAGAATTATGCTTAAAGCATTTTAAATGTGCTGGTGGCTCACTTGGAAGCACTATATTGATGAGAATAAGCCAAAACAATATTGATATTCACTATTCAGGCTACCCTTATTGTTTTAGTTTGGCAGCTTGTTTTGGAGTACAGAATAAGCAAGAATGTGTCTGAGAATACAAGTAGGTGTCTTAAGACTTGGCAATGATAAAGCAATATGACAAATAAAACAGGACAAGATGAATATCAAGAGCTGTCACATTACCACTTTCCTGTGCTGTGGGATTCCACTTGGCTACAACCTTTTGTCAGATAAGGTCTTATCAAGAACCCATAACTAATCCTCCATTTCTCATTTTCCAGGAGCCCTGACGTCTTGAAATTTACATGCACGAAGATTCATTTCAAAGGCTGCAGATGGAATACCCTATTATAATACTTGCTACAGTCAGAGCATTTTGCAGTAAATTAAACTGACCAGCCTTTGAGACAGCATAATAGTTTAAACATTTTTGAATGAGAATCTAAACATACAGTGTATATGAAAGTGATCTTGCTTTTCATTTTGGAGATAGCGAGTGGCTTTGAGAAAGAGTCAGGTTTAGTTGACACATTTGTAATTGTCCCCATTCCCCATTGCAAACTTTCTTTGGCATAGCTAACCACTGCGTTTTGATTTGCATTTCTTCCATGTTAAATTTAGCTTTTTCATCTTCCCCCTGTCTATGTCAGAGGGGGGAGATGCGTTTATTTTATTTAAAAAAAAAAAAAAAAAAAAAAAGTAACAAGAACACCCAAAAATACTCTCTCAAACGGTTGTCATTCTTTATGATAGGAAACACATGGTGGGTATTCAGATTTTTCTCTCATTATCTCCATATTTTTAGGAGGTGATGTATAGTGAAAATATGAGAAAATAACAGTCCTCCAAGAGGATGAACGTAGAAAGTCAGGGTTTTAGACTATCATGAGAGACGACTGTCTGGATTGTAATAATAATAAAAAAAGTCAGTGCTACTTCTCCTCTGAATCAACTAGATCAGTAATTTGGCGAAAGGCTGCTTGCTAACTGCTATGCTGGCAATGTTTTAATAAAACTGTCCAGTGTTCTGGAAATGTGATCTATGTTTTAAACCCCCAATTGCAAGGTAATGTTTTGGTTTTGTTTGGAGGCTGTGTGGTCCAAAGGTTAACAAAAAGGGGCTTGTAACCAGGAGGTCCCCAGTTCAAATCCCAGCTCAGCCACTGACTCATTGTGTGACCCAGAGCGTCACTTGTACTGTATCTTTTGGGTGAGACATTGTTGTAAGTGACTGTACAGCTGATGCATAGTTCACACATGCTAGCCTCTGTAAGTCACGTTGGATAAAGGTATCTGCTAAATAAACAAATAATAATAATAATAATGTATGTGTTGCCATTTTACAGCAGCTAGTTTACATTTTTATAAAAAAAAATAGCCTGTAGCATCCCTTTTCGTGTATTTACTGCATCTTGTAAAGGCGCGTTGAGATGGTGGTCCAATATGAAAGGCGCTATATAAAATAAAAATTGATACACAATTCTGTCGTTCTCAAAATAGGAATGTAAATCCCTCTTATTTTAGTTTTATCTAAACTTGCATCAGATTTAGCCGTGTTTCACTCACAAGTGTTATGCAACCCTTGATATCATTATGCACAAAATTTGAATCTAATTAGTAGTTTCTGTTCTGGAAATGCCTGGTGCTGAATTCTCAGTTATTAGTGATATTAAAATATAGGTGCTGGTATTGGTGGTCTCATTCCTAACATTGTGAAACATTGAATGAGTGTGGAGCTTGAGCCTTAGAAGCTGGTCTCTCTTCAGGTGCATCTTGTACATGGTGAGCTTTGTTTGCTCTAGAGATTTACAAGTATATGGTCATTCCAGCTCAAGTGAACCAATTTTGTCATATTTTCTAAGGCTGGAACGACGTTCCTTTTTTACCATCAATGCATTGTTTTACAACAGGTGCATTGAAGCATCGATGTTCTGTAAAAAAGTCACCAAAACCAACAGAAGTAATATGTTTAGAGCTACTGATAATATAGTGAATAGTTGCAAAATTACTGAAAACTATTATATAAATTAAAAGACATCAGATTATGCATAACTCCTCTATAAAAATATCTTACGTTTTTTTTATCTTGATATGTGCCAAGTGGTAGAAAAAGCACAAAAATGATCCACTGAATAATTTTACAAGTAAATCTAAGTAACAGATAGCTCATTATTGTTAAAAAAATAAAAAAATAAATAAAAAACAGTATAGGCTCACCTGGTAGAAGCGCAACCGCGTGGTGTGCAGGGTGAGTCATACAACAAATGTTCTGGTTCTGGCTGTGTCGAAGTAGGCCGTTCTTCACTGGGGACTCCAAAGGGAGCATTGTATTGGCCTAGGCGCTCCCGTGGGTTAAAACCGAAAGGGACTGCTTCTCCTCATGGCTCTACAGTGAACCCTGCTGGCCATGTGCCCAGTGTGCTCACGGCAGACACCTGCAGCACTGGCCTTTGTCCACCAGAGGTCAGCAGCTCGCTGACATCTGCTCTCAAGTTCCTGGGTGAAAAAGGAAGCTGGCTTGGTCATGGGATCAGAGGATGCCCACTGAACCTTTTGGTCTCCTGAGCGATGTGGGGAATTGCTGCAGTTAGGAGAAAAACGATTGTGCACTCCAAATTGGAAGAAAATCAGGGAGGAAAAATTATAATCGGGCACACTAAATAAAAAATAAAAAAGAAACAGGATAGCATCCATAGTCTTTGTTTTTAAAGAGGAGTGGAGGTTGTTTACAATCTGTCTCACTGCTGAAAATCTGCTCGCTGGAGACACATTGCTGGGATGCTTAAAATGCTCTTGAGCAAGCGGGCTACTTTTGGAAAGTGATCTTTGTTGTTTTTCCACCATGTATGTGCAGTCGTATAATATGAACCCACATACAGTTACCTTTTTTTTAATTGGGTGTGAATGTGCATTGAGAAGACTCAAGCAGGCTGAGGAAGCAGTGTCAAAAACATGCACATGCTTGGCCATCGATGGTCATCAAATTAAGCCTTAGTATTTTTTTTTTTCTCAGTGGAGAAAAAATATTGGTAAAATGCCCATTTTGATGACCTTTAACCTATAACAGTACTATTTTAAAGCTTGCTTAAAGAGTTTAAAAAATATTTCTTTTTAAATTGCCATCATTAACTTAAGGAATTAAGCACTCCCCTTAGTCCTCTTGGGCTGGAATGACTGTGTACTTGTAGAAGAATTTGGTACCCCATGATGCCTGTATACCACTTTTCTACAGCATTATTTCAACAGAAAATCTCACATTTACATTCCATTAGAAAATATAGGAATTGACAAGTTTTTGTCTGACATTTAAGTCATCTTGATGCCAAGTTTCCTCAAAGTGCTTCAGTCCTGTTACTGTGTCCATCATAACAATGGAACTTCATGACGCCAAAATGTGCCCAAAGTGCCCACTACTGCTTGAATTACCCAACTTCTTGAGATTGAATTACCAAAACATGAAATGACATAGAATGTTAGGGTCTGTCTTTTGTTTAGTTTGAATTATTTGATTAATTTATTTCTGCTAGTTAACATCTCATTCAGATTCCTGTGGTAAATATCCTTTAGTTAATAAATAAAGACTGGTAAAGTGTGTGTGGTCGATGTGATCGTTTCAGTATTGTCCTTGATTTCAAGCTCCGTGATATTTTGAGGACTACTTTAATTGTTAATGTCGAGGAGTATAAACAGTTAATTCTGTGTGAAACATGAGAGGAAAATGTAAGTAATCAATCAAGTATATGTGCACTGATTTCTAAATCATTCATAATGCATGGGGATGAAGCTTAATGAAGTATGTGTGAAATGTGTGCTAAAAATGCAGCAGAAATATCTCGCTCAAGCAAGCAAATGACTCGTCATGCTTTTCACGTCTCTAAAAATAACATTGTATGCAAATAATTCCCTCAGTTGAAGCTTACTGTTGTAAAATAATACAGCATGTTGAGGTACATTCACGTGTGTGCAAAAAAAACATCTTTGACTGTTTTTGTTGCATGCTACTGCAATCTTTTTTTTTTTTTTTTATCAAATAGTTATCAATCCACACTTGCATATTAGATGTCAGACATGAAGGTCACAGTATTTGTATTAAAAACACCCTCTGAGATCACAATATCATCTGACAGACATACATTCCTCTAAAGATTTTATTCAAAAGAATTAAAATGTTTTTATCTCTTTCTAGTTTACATGTTGCTTTTGGAAAATGACAGCAAAAGACAGTGTATACAAAGCTATATTAAAAAAAAAAAAAGTCAAAACCGCTATGAGCGATTTGTATCTTTTAATCATAAGAATGATTTTGATAGAAAAATCCAAAAATATAAGTCAGTATATTTAACAACAGGTCAGTTGATTGGTACTGTAATAAGAAAGCAAAAGGCTAACTATAGAAATGGTAAGGAACAGTATTTAATTATGCAAATTAGTGCTATACAACACAGATTTTTCCTGGGGTTTTTTTGTTTGGTTTTTTTTGCGCTTGCATGCGATTCATGTGTGTTAGCATTTGTCATATTTAGAACCTGATTTATTAAACTGTATGAGGGGTCTAACAGTGTCTTAGCCCCTGATTTATCACCTGATTTAGATATTTAATTTAACGCTGTATTATGAAAAGGTGATATTTTACACATATTATTTCAAATAGTTAGGCTACTCCATAATCACATTTTAAATCCTACTTCCAGGTGTGATAATTGCAGTGTATGTGAAATGGTGGAATCAAAGAAATGTGAGGAATACCTTTTCTAAATAAACTCATGACTTAATTTTATACCTTAATTACTTGGAAGTTTCTCAATTTAAGCATTACTATATGCATATCATTTAGTAGCGTAATAATAAAACGCTGCCAGTTCATAGAGTACACTGAGTAAGGGTGCAGTGGTTAGTATGTTAGTCAAGCAACTGGTGTTGATGGTCCAGATAAATTACTGAATGGTCTTGGTTATCTGAAGGCCCACGCAGTTCCCAGACCGATTGTTCATGTGTAAATATGCATGTGTCTTGTTTAGTGTTTGTGACAAAACACACTGTCACTGATTGCCAAAGTGCTGCTGCCTCATGTTTCTGTAGCACATAACAGTACAATATTGATTCATATGATCTAGACCTCTGTACTATAGCTGTCACCATAACATGTGCATGGCTGCCATGACTTGCGTGTGACCAGGATTGTGTCAAAATTAAACATATGTCAAAATTAAAGTAAAAAATATAAATTTTAATTATCAACTTATCCCACAAGTACAGAAGTGTCCATGTTGCTTAATTTTACCCTCCAAAAATTGTTTTCTGCAATGGTGACTGCTAAGACTGTTATCTTACCAGTATATAGGCTGTTTCTTGGTATATAGGCTAGTTCTTGCATTAGCAAAACAGTATTCAGCAGTGGCATTATTCTGCATTTAAAATGCACGACACAGCTGTTTCAAGTATGTTTTAACAACGTACAGTACCAAAAATGGTCACATTATCACTTATTTTTCCCCGAACATCACTTTCCCCTCACCATTTTTCTCCCGTTTTTCAGTTGTTAAAAAAAAAATAAACCACAGAAAAGTTCCCAAGAAATTGTGAAAAAAAAATAAAGAAAACCGAAACCGAAAATCCCTACTCTTTTTTTTTTTTTTTTATACTGTTGATGGCTGAATTGATGGCTGAATATCATGTTACCAGTCCTGCAGAATGAGAACTATTTCGAGGACTGAAAGACAATCAATGAATGTAGATAATAGTATGGTGTTTTGGAGGGATAACCTAATTTAGCACCTAAATATATTCTTGGCATTTATTTTCTTATTATGCAAAATCCAATGTATAAAGTAAAACTATATTTTATTGAACTAAAGCTTTATTCATTGGACAACCACCTTTAAGGCCAGCGTTTGCTTGAGTTGATCAGGGTATAAATGACCAGAGTGCCCTCTATAAACTTACACAAACCATTTGCATATAGAGTAGATTCACACAAGCACTCTATTTGCTCTGGTAGCTGTTTGATACGAGTGAAAGATAGATTGAACAGAGGGTAAACAGAACATTTGGTACAATGGAATTTGAAATTAAAATGTCTCCGGCAATAAAATTTTGGATACTGTGAACCAGAGCTGTAAGTCTGCTCAAAATTACTTTTACTAAATAACATTTCAGTAATAAAATACAGTCTTAATAAGAATATAACTGATGCCACAGGAATGTACTTTAGATCTGCAGGATTGAGGTGAAGTCTTGTAAAATTGTGTTTTACTGGGGATTAAGATGAGCTGTTCTGTGAACGTATGCTTTCTTTCGACAGTAGAGGGGCTGCAAGGGATATATTAAACATTTATACAGTCATTCATTTTAATTATACTCAAAATTAAACTGGAGGCAGTGGCTCCAAAACCTTTTATTAAGGTTTTCATAAGCAATATTGTATAATACGTGGGGAGTAATTACAATTTATAAAACGAAAAATATTTCTCAACTTTCCCTTAGGATTTGTCTTTTCAGTATCATTGTACATCAATACTAGGTTTTTGGTTCACAGAAGACATTAATTTCAATCAGCATTGTTGCAGCCGGGAGCAAGATATGACACTACAGTATTGCACTCTCAATTGAGTGTATGTAAACTCTCTTGCTCTGGAAGGAGACATACAAGTCATACTACCCAAAACAGTAAAGCCCTGTAGGGTCACCCATTGACACCAAGTTGGACTTCTTGCATACTTCCTCTTTCAAGCTTCATGCTTACAGCTGCAAACCTTGCAGCAGGGGTGTCAAACGCAATAGAGGAATAAGGTTGCTGCTATTGTAGCTTTATAAAACTGTACTGTATTAAAATGACCTGTCTCATTACAATCAGGGAATTGTGATTTCTCTGATTATTATATGTGTAATATGGAGGTTTAGTACATTTGTCTTGACCCTCTTGACACCTTTTAGGGACCCATTAGCCCAGGCGTTAGCCGCTGCCTGATCTGACCCCCGGGTCTGGTGCTGGACATCTATGCTGTACAACATAGATACTCTGATTGATGTGTAAATGAATATTACACTGCAAGCATGATAATCTCCCTATGGAGTGACAGTCTTCTGATCTATTCTTCACAGCTGAAGAGAATTATAATTTTTTTTTTTTTAAGTGGAAATAAATCCATCAAAAAGAACTGGGAATAACTAATTCCCTGTATAGTCTCCATTTGAAAGCCTTTTTTCTTCCTAGTCTGCTTCTGCAAAGCAAAATTAGAATGGCATGGGTGAATATCTCTGAAAGGCTTCTAAGACCTTATTGCAGCTGTCAGTTCCTTTGCATGCACTTCTTGCTAACTGATTGCTGTGTCTCAGGCTTGAGCGATGAGTCCTGTGTTTTAGGAATGTAAATATGCACACCAAATGTGTAGAAAGAAGTGTGTATACTACAAATGACAAGTATGTTTTATTGTTCACAACAAAGAATTGCACTATTAAATAAAGGCATAGTTGGTGACTGGATTTTGCAATGATCAAACGAAATCTCTAGTGTTTCCATTATCTGTGGATCAAATGGAAAATAGAGTGCTGCACCTATAATTAGTAAATATAAGCAGCATGCTAGCACTATTACCCCACATGATATAATGCCTTGGAATGTCAGGCCCTTTAAGGAAAACAAAATAAAACTTATCTTGGTTTAATAATCTAAACTTATAAGGATGTATGTTCTCCTCAACCCTGTCCCCACACTAAACTGTGGGGGAAGGCTAGCTCTCTTTACCCCCACCATGTAATTAGAAATTTAAAGGGTACATAAAGTCCTTTTTTATTTTATTGTGTTACATGTACCCATGTGTTGCTACAACTATTTATGTAAGGTGTGTGTATTGTTTATATATATATATATATATATATATATATATATATATATATATATATATATATATATATATATATATATATATATATTACATTTTGACCACTTTTTAAAAACTTTTAAATTGCATTCCCTGTCTCAAGATGGCTTCCCATGTACCTGCATGGACCCCTCAGAACTACATTTCCCAACATCCTCCTGCTCACATATGTAACTTAGATGAATTTACCAATGAGCAGGAGGATGATGGGAAATGTAGTTCTGAGAGGTCCATGCAGGTACATGGGAAGCGATCTTGAGGCAAGGAATGCAATTTAACCCTTTGCAGTCCATTTATTCAGCGCCTTTCAGGCGCGTCAGGTCCAATTTATTTTCACACGCATTGTTTATTTTACACACGCTGTTTAAAAGTAATTTTATTCATAGTAAAACAGGTTTAAAAGGTACATCAACAGGACACTCAGTACTGCATCTCCAGCCCTGCCCCAGTCCTTGTTCACTGTATTTAACACATCAGTCAATCAATCAATCTTTATTTTATATAGCACTTTTCGTAGTGGACCACCTTTTCAAAGCGCTTTACAAGATCCGTAATAGTAGCAGCAACACAGCAGCTAATAGCAGCTATCAGGCTTAAAGAGCATGGAAAACAAGAGAGAACAGGTGGGTCTTGATCTCTTCATAGTAGTGCATACTGATAAATCATCTCCTGATCACTCGTTTTATCACCAAACTCCTCAATAATGCTATCCAAGTCATTATTTTATTACTATAACATCTCAAAAAGCTTGGCAAATGTCTGTGATATTCTTTGAGGGCTGGATGTGGAAGCAGCTTTGTTTATGTCCGAGTTATGTCTGCGGTGAAGGGATTGTGTTTTGATCAAGTCCGCCTACTTTTTATTTTCAGCTGAAATAGCTTGGTTGGATAATTGTCCACCCCCTTTTGTAATAGCAATCCTAAATTAGCTCAGGTGTAACCAGTCACCTTCAAAATCGACGGTTGCAGCATTTGTGTGTGAAAGTGGTATATATGTAATCAGAAAAATAATAATAATTAAAACAATACACACACTTTACATAAACAGTTGTAGAAACACATGGGAACATGTAACAATAAAATAAAAAGGTCCTTGTGTACCCTTTAAAGACCCATGTCCTACACACTGTACTATAATTGTATCTCAGCCCTTACAATAAAAGTCCTAAATTGGTGATGTTACACCAGTAAGTCATAAGTATTCTGTGTGACAGCATTCTAAGTTTAATTCTAATCCTGTTTTGAAATTAAATCCTGTTTTGAAATGAAACCTAGAAGCCAGAGAATCATTCATCAGAGACCAAGAAAAAAAAAAAAAAAAAAAGAAAACTGCCTTTTGATGTAAGCTTTGAGAAAACATACCTACAACCGGTAGAACAGACTGAGACTAGAGACTTTAAATGAAGTTGGCATCAGGGAACTCCTTGAACTTTGCTCTCGTGGTTTATGATATCACTAGCAACCCTTGATGCAATGTTAACCTTGTGCAATGTGCTGCAGCCCATGTGCCTCTGTTCTCAAAGAGACTTTTCGTTTGGGCTTGAAATGTTACATTTGTCTTCACTATTGTTGATATTCATGTTGAACATGATCATGGTTTCAGTCATCACATCCTGGTGACTTTTTAAAACGTAAAAGTTGAAAGCACCTCTGTGGCCTTCCTGTAGCTCTCAGAATCACACCTTCCCTCCAAGTACATCAGGTACACTCATTCGTAACCATTAACCTTGCAAAACTCTGCCTGTACATCTGCCAGATATACTTTGTTAAAGTCCACCAGTGGCATAGTGTTGATGGTTCAAATCTGGTGATTTTGAGAGCTGCATGTTATTAAGGCCACAGTAGTGCTTTAAACTACTTCTGTCTTAAATTGTCACCAGGATGTGAAGACTGAAAGAGAAAATAATACAAAGGGTAATGGAACAAGGTAAATGTATCTCCTACTAAAACAAAAACAGCTTTTTAGCGGATATCAGCAGTGGAATGAGACTTTTTTTTCCCTAATTGGATCCTGTGATATACAGTGTCTCCATTTTGTACACTTTCAGTCTCTTTTGGCCTCTGAGAGATGAGATATATAATTGAAAATTCAGAATCTAATGCTTGCCAACTGAGTAGGCCTGAGACGAGTGGTATTGTTGTTTTTTTATTTTTTATTTCTTTTATGTGTATCTTGCTTCCTTTGACAACATTGAAAGTTGAATTATGTTAAGAAGGCACACGAAGGATAAGTTTGGGAACATGGCTCTGGGAATGTGGGAATACAGTATTACAACACTGGGACACAGTTATTTCTACTGTATTTGGGAATTTAAATTCACCAGCATTTCGTTTTTTATACTTCATTCATTGAGTTTATTCACCAATTGAATATTCACTGAAATTTCCTAGAGAGATGCAAAATGTCGGACAGCTTTCGCATAGCACTGTTAAAAGCCAAGAATCCCTGGAGTCATAATGCAAATGTTTCTAAAACTTTCACCTGCACAGTTTTATATAATTTGCTATGTTAACTTGTAAATCACCTACTATATTCTAGTTTATCAATTTTTTAAACCACTTTTGCACATTTTTATCAAAGTTGCATGTATGAAAAGGATATTAAAATCCAATGCTGAAGCAGTTTCATCTACAGCTCTGGCCAAAAGTTTTGCATGATCTAGAATTTTAGGACTGAGACATCATTTTTAAAAAAAGAACAGTAAACCATAGACACATAATTTGGATCATTTATTTAACATCATGTAATCAAAGAAACTAAAGTATTTCATTGTTAGATTTCAAAATGTCACTTTTATTTTTTGTCAATTTTTCGTTGTATATGCAAAACTACAAAGCGTTTATATGTTAGAGTAACATTATTCAGCACTTTCATTCAACTTTATGAAGCAAAATTTGTTAATTCTCTAGGGGTGGTGCAAAAGCTGTAGTATATTCTGTTGTATGTTTTCGCTAGCAAATGTCATTGGGTCTTTAGGAGACTTAGGCAGCCATGCATTTTAGCAATGATTTGTTTTGCCAATATCCATCAGATATATTAGTAGTGATTTACAGTAATACTTAAACCTTTGATTATCATTGTGTAGTTCAACCTTTCATTTTTTGTATGTTTTCTTTACCTCTTTCAACTGTATTCTTCACAGGGCAGCGGAGATACTGTACTCACTTGCCTTGGCAAATATTCAGAAGTGGAACAAAATGAGTGCATTCCCTTCATCTGATAATTATAAACTGCTAACAGAAGCTAGAAGAAACCTTGCCCTTTTCCAACACCACGATGCTATTACAGGAACTGGTAAAGACTGGGTTGTTGTGGACTATGGCACTAGGTAAGCTCCTGTCATTGTGAAAATGATTAACAGGTTGCTTTATGTACTGGTATTAATGTCAGTTATATCAGGAGGAGAGCGTATACCCCTTTCAAAACAAAGAAACAGCTGCTGTGAAAACCTGAGCAGTCGCCAGAAAGAAAAGTAAAGATGAAATCAAATGGCTAACTATACAGACCATACACTAGAAGCTAAATAAAGTTTTAAATTTGTTTTATATTTTGGCCGAAGATTAAGCAGTAAACGACAGTACACATTGTAAAGCACAATTATCTTTTTACATTAGCAGCATGATGTAGTAACGGTAGGGTTTATTTTACTGCTCGCTGAAATCGACAAATGCATTTGATTTTTTTAAAAATAACCATTACTGTTATAAATCGGCAATTTGTAATATATTTTACAAAATTTATACTTGAAGATTGCAGATTGCCATGTGTGAACGTGGTTCTTGGAATTTTAACTTGGCTACTGCTTTTAGAATCTGGTTATTTTCAAGTAAAAAAAAAAAAAAAAAAAAAAAAAGAATGAACCCTATATTACAACCTTTATTTGGAATCCTGCTGTAGAAAAGTATGCAGTTCTCCAGACTCCCCAGTCTATAAATTGCATTGCATTTGAAGTTTTAGCTTACAGTCCCTGCCATTGTAATACAGAGATGCTTAAAATCAGATAAAGTGGCTTTTATAGAGTCAACAAAGGCAGATCATTTTATTCAGCTACACAAATCAATCTGAAGATATCTGGTTCCAACAATGAGATTGCTTTAAGAGACGCTCATTAAGTAGAATATAAAACCTGTCTTGTTGTTAGCTGTTTACATGAAATGTAGACAGTTAATCACTAGTACCACCACAGTTACTAAGGTTACACCTCAGATAAAATTACATCTTAATGGTTCCATTTTAGAAGTGAATTTATTTTTTAACTGAACTGTATAATATGTAATTACTGTCTGTCAGTCAATATGCACTGTATTTATCTCTATCTGAAATTTTGAAGAATAACAGTTCTTGGTTGACAAAGCAATGACATTTTGAATTTGAGTCTGGGAGGTTCTGGGTATTTGTAGTTGAACTGATTTATAAATGATGTGACTCATGGCAACTCAATCAAGGAACCATCTTCATTTGAAAAAAGATAATAATAACAAATTATATATATATATATATATATATATATATATATATATATATATATATATATATATATATATATATATATTGACGAACCTTCAAAATGTAAAGAAATAAAATAAAATGGAACACTTCCACATATTAGGCTCTATATCACATACAATTAGAACACGTGTCGCTGTGGCTTTGGATGGTTATTGTATGGAAATTCAGATGTATCAAAAAATACATTTGCTTTGCCCTTCTCATCACCCCTTAGTTGATTAGTTGTTTGTCAAACTACCCCATGATTCTGAGGGTGGAGACATTCCACAGCTTTCCACGTTGCCAGTTGTTTCAATTGTGCTTTGTGTAAGGAAAATGGTGCAAATGCTTTGTGAATATGGCCCAATATGGCAATCGGTAATAGTGAGTTTGAAATCCTCTTTGGAGGTCCAGCAGATCATGTTTTTTCTTTCTGTCTTCCTGTTTTTTTGGAATACAGCTTTTGTGCCAAAGCGCTTGTGAAATAACTCCTTCCTGTTTTTAACTTTCTATGCTCCTTTGACCTAATGCGTTCTTACTAGCAGTGCAACACAGAGACACATACTATTGCAAAACTGGCTAATGAAAATAAAACTGGTCCATTATTGTTTGTCTGTTTGCTGTGCAAATGCAGCTTCAGTATAAAGCAGCAGTTTGTGTTTTTATGGAAGAATTGATTTTCAGTGAAGTTTGTGATATGTAGAAAACACAAACTTTTCTTTCCTCTGTGTATCTCCGCAATGTGGACAATGCTCAACTTACTGTATGTCATGTAATTTTGTTAGAAATCATACAGTGCACAGTAGATTCTTATGACCTAGAATATATTTACTTTCTTTGAGGACATGTCACATTCTTGTTCCAGCACCAAATAAAAATGGGCTTTTTAATTAAAGTCCAGCTATCTATTTAAAATCAGTAGTGGAGCTGGGGATGACATCCAGTGCAATGGCAGAGCTGAGACACTCTGTCTGTTTCACATTGTGGGTATTGCTGGTTGGTATTTACATTAATACAAGCCCAAGTGAATGTAGGTTTGCTGAGGGAAAATGTAAGGTTGATCAAGTCGTAAGGCTGACTGTATAAATACATTTACAACAGTGAGTAAAGCTGGTACCCACTGGAACTGAAAAATAAAAAAAAAACAGAAAATATGTGGAAATCCTTTACCCTTTAGTAGTTTTATATCCTGTATACATATGGCAAGCCAAATGATCATTTAGAGAGATCTCAAATTGCATTTTTAGATTATCTTGAAATATTTAGAGATATCTGTAAAACATTTCGAGATATCTCAAATTGAATTCCAGATATCTTTAAATGTGCAGTTTTTAGGATTTCTAAAATTAATTTGAGGTATCTAAAAATGAAATAAAGATATCTTAAATGGATTTACAGATATCTTTAAATACTATGGAAACTATATGGATTGTGCTAGCATGGCAGACCAAACCATCATTTAGAGATATCTTAAAATTAGGGTTGTAAAGATACATCTAAATAATTTTAAGATATCTTCAAATAACGTCCTGTTCATTTAGAGATATCTCTACATCATTTAGAGATATTTCTCAATCATTTAGAGATCTCTCTAAATAACTTCCTGTTCTTTTGAAGATATATTTAAATGAACAGGAAGTCCATTGAAAACATAGAGCATTTTCACACATGCTGTTCATTTGAAGATATCTTCAAATGATTTAGAGATATCACTAAATGAACATAGTTATTTGAAGATATCTTAAAATGTTTTAGAGATATTTCTAAATAAACAGGAAGTTATTAGAAGATATCTTAAAATGATTTACATATATCTTTAAATGAACAGGAAGTTATTTGAAGATATCTTAAAATGATTTACATATATCTTTAAAACCCTCATTTTAAGATATCTCTAAATGACAGTTTGGCACACCATGCTAGTCAAATCCATATATTATTTAAAGATATCTGTAAATCATTTGAAGATATCTCTAAATAACTTCCAGTTCATTTGAAGATATATTTAAATGGACAGGAAGTCCATAGATATCTTGAAATGGCTTCCTGTTCATTTGAAGATATCGTCCAATGATTTAGAGATAGCTCTAAATGATTTACAGATATCTGAAAAGTATTTAAAGATATCTCAAAAACATTTAGATATATCTTAAAACTATTTAAAGATAATTAACAAAGCATTTTAGATATCTCATTTAAAGCTCAATTGAAAGATATCTGTAAATCATTTTGAGATATCTCTAAATGTATTTTAGATATCTTAAAATGATTTAGAGATAGCTTTAAATATTTGAAGATATCTTCAGATATTTAGAGGTATCTATAAATGAATTTGAGATATCTCCAAATGATTATTTGGCTTGCCATATATGCATGCAAACTTGTATATGTGGAGATTTGTCCGTTAAAGTGGCAACTTTTTTTTTTTGGTGAAAACTAAAGTTAGTAAAATTTGGTGTTGAGTACTGGTGGAGCAATCTTGGATCCTGTGAGCTTTGTGTATTTTTTTTTTCTCATTGATGTATTCCAAGTTCTAAAATCTATGTACCATGGTGCCTGGGGGTACAAAGCAGCAAATTAAGAAACTCACTTCTTGACTCAGTTGCCCCTAGTGGTATTTATTGAGACTGACACTGAGAATAATTGCTGTTTCTGTTTCCTGTGGTACTTCAGTATCTACGACTACTGTTTACCACTCTCCAGCTGGACTTGTTTATTCAGCCCGTTTCAAACACATACAGGTGGTTACTTGCAGTACTAGAGTTGCAGTAGTAATACATCTTATTCATAGTAAGGCCGTAGCTTGGTGCTCTAATTTGGTATGTGTAAAACATTTTATTTTGGGAATAGGGCCAGTGAATTACACCTTTATCAACTGTTTTAGAAAGAGCTTACTTGTTTCCTCTAATTTTTCAAAGTATAGAGAGTGTTTATAAGCATGCTTTGGGGCAAAAAAAAAGTGCCTTAAAACATCCTGATCATTTGGGAAACAGGGCTCAGAAATGCAAAAGAAGAGAATTATTTTTGAGAGGATTGTGTACAGTGGGCATTAAGCTATTTCCTTTGTTTGTTGTACTTGCCGGCTGCCTGGGAATATTGCTTTTAATTTCCTTCATCCAATACCTGCTGTCTTCATTATTGTGCAGTACACAGCTGTGTTTGTGGACATCAGAGGACAGCGTGGGGCTAATTCAGACGTTACATTTGTTCCTGGCTAATTGTTTTGGTCTGTGTTTTTGCAGGCTCTTTCATTCGATAATGAATTTGAAGCGGGTGATAATTGACTCTGCTCATTTTCTGATTCTGAAGGACAAGGATGACTACAAACACAACCCTTCAAGCCTCTTCCTTCAGATGGTAAGACGGCAATTTTCCGAGTGTGTAAATCTTATTTTTCTTCCCCTTTGAAAAAAAAACAAAAAAACAAGCAAAATATGAATTCTATCAGTTGATGACACAATATGGAAATGGATTCACTCGTGTATTGCTGTTATAAACCCAGATCATGATTTTGGTTTTTATTGTATTCCTGTAGCATCAAGCTTTTTATGTTTATATTTTTTAATGCCTATGAGCACATCTGAGTATGAACATGGTATGATGAAAATGTTGGATGCACATATGTGTAATATATTACTAAACATATTTTTATTTCAAATAATAATTAAAATATAAGACAAGGTATATCAGTATGTATAATCAATTTCCTTACAGTATTTCAAGGTTGTTCCCAATATTCAGAAACAAACTTTCATTTTATTGGGCTTATAAATGTGCATTAAAAACCCTTATTCTTCTGCTAGTATTATTAAATAATAATAATAGAACTCTGCTGTTAGTAATATAATATAATACTGTTCTGTAATGGTCTCTTGTATTATTTTACACATAGGATGATGTGCAGCCCTCTCAAGATGCTCTACCCCACAAGACTATCCTGAAACTCGGTACAGAGCCCAGGTATATTTTCCCTTTTCCCTCTCTTTTTACATCAAATGTAAATAAACATTTAACAAAACTGGTTGGACTGGGGTTGTTAGAAATAGATCATTGTAGAGGAGTAAAATGGTATGTGACAATACAGCCACTTATCTGTCAATTTCCAACCTTAAGCTTTCATTAAAGTGGTTAAACACCCAGTAGAAATCTGGATAAAAAACGGGTTTAAGCTAAAGCCTGGATCTGACTACAAAGAGTGTGCTATTCTGAATTAAGTGAATTAAGTTAAATTGAGAGAGAACTAAGTACATAGCTGTTAGAAAAGTTGTGTAAAGTTCAGAGGTCACTCCATGTTATGCTTTTTGTATCAACAAATGGTAAAATATTTGTTATTTTTACTTTATGTGTGTGTCTGTAAGTGTACTAACTTCAAAGTAATGTTGTTGCAGGTCACTCGTGATTTATAACCCCACAGAACAAGACCGATCTGCTGTTGTTACTGTGTATGTGAATACCCCAAGAGTAAAAGTCCTGACAGCTTTGGGACAGCCTGTGAAGGTACAGGTCAGTGCTGTCTGGGAGGAAACGGTCAAAGTATCCAAAGAAGCCTTTCAGGTATAGTATGATCCTGTGATAGTGTTAAAAATTGACAAACAGTTGCAGATATGTCATTTAGAATGTTAAACAAAGTTCAATTCAAGCTTCATGTCCTGAACTGGACTGGGAAGTTGTTTTTCACTGAACATGAAAAGTTGGATTCTCAAAGTTCTTTGAGAAAATAGATCAATTTTAAAATTAGTAATATAAGACTACTAACTGTACAAGTCCCTAAATTGAATATCTGAATTACTTACTTCTGGTTTGGTAACTTCATTGGTTACGTTTGTCCTCTCAGAAAAAAGTCATGCTAATGAGGATTTGTAGCGAGGAGCTTTGAGAACTTGCCCCAAAGTTCATCAGTTGTGCCCTGTGGAGGATATAGCGGATCACAGTTGTGTATTTTGGTTCCCAACTTGTTGACCTTTTGTTGTTGTACAATAAAGCCAATTGTGTTGGATTAAGAACAAGATAGAGATGTGTTATTAGACTGTATAATTCACACACATACAGTTGCACACATTTGAGATTTATTTCCAATGCAAGTTTTCTGTTTTGTTTCACAAAGGTCTCCTTTGTGGCCCAGCTGTCTGCACTGGGCCTAGCAGTATACCAGCTCACTGAGGGAACAGACATGAACACGCGCCTAGCAGACTACAATCTATACAAAAAAGGTGGAAGCCTGGTAATCAGTACAAGTGAACCGTTCAAACTGGATGTTCCACAAAACAACCCTATTAACTTCAAAATTGAAAACCCATACCTTCATCTTTGGTGTTCAGGATCAACCGGTTTGTTGGAGGTAAATAAATTAGTACTGGCCCTGCATCATTTTGTACAATTGTAATAATAATTATAATTTCTAAGTATAAGTATAATAGTGCATGCTTGTTTTTTTTATTTAAATTGAATTTTAACTTAATTTGCATGTAGTGCCATCCAGTGGGTAAATGTTGTGATCGTGATTTCTATATGCAAGGACTTTTGTTTTCAACTCTGAAACTGAACTGTACTGGTTGAGATTGTTAAAAAGACATGTATTTGAATGAAGAAGCATTGCTAGTAAAGGGGACTATCAGTGCTTACCCCAAGAGTTCAAGTTAGTTTTTTTTTTGTTTATTTTAGAAAGTGAAGCTTAAGGATGATAGTAAAGAACAACATGTGAAGGTGGAGTTTATGTGGTATGGAACAACCAGCAACAGAGATAAGAGCGGCGCATATCTTTTCCTTCCTGATGGGCAAGCTAAGGTATAGTGAAAAAGTAGATTAAATGCATTATACCTCATAGAAAATAACACATGCTGTACCTGGGTTTGGGGATTGGGAGGTTTATGAAGTACAGACAAGCTGGATAGTTAAAGAAATAAAAGCAGAGCCTTTTCATCGCATGATAACAGGTTATTCACCATTGGAAGCATTGACAGTGCCAAAAATATGTTTGGTCCAAGTACTGCTCTGTGGTCACTTAGATACTTAAAGATTAGCTGCAGGTGAAGCAGTGGCATACTACAGTGCAGTGTTTATATGTACATTTTGTTTGTATGTACTCAACTGTATTAAGAAATTTGAATGAAAGAAGCTGCCAAATGCCATGCATTATCTGGACTTTGAATAAGCAAGTCTGTCATCACGACCCAGCTGGAAATGGTGACATTTCATTGAATTGCTCGAAGTGGTTCCTGTAAAGCTTTAAAGCTTTTAAGTGAAGTCTGATGCAGTTTTCAGACCAGTGAGTCAGAATAAATAAACTTCCGATCCTGAGTTTTCAAAGTTTTTTTTTTTTGTATTCCTTTTTAATATTTATTCACTTTTTTAATAATGCTGTTTTGTTTTTACATTTAATATGTTAAGCATGATATTCATCTTGAAGCTAAAAACAAGTAATAACACTGATAAAGGCACCTGAAGTAAATCATATTTTGTGTAGAGCTTTAGTAGAACTACAATTAACAACATCCTCTGAGTTTTCCTAATAAGACTATATTGAGTTTTTGTGTGTAACATACAGTGTTATGTGGTGCAGTGTTGTGTGATGAGATACTGCTAAACCTAATGTGTGAGGTCAATGCTTATTTAAAAATAAGAATGCTTTGGTACAGTGGATGAGATGCTTGCTTGTAAGTGGAAACACAAGGTTGCTGGCTCTTGCCCACTCCACACCTGTCAGTGCCCATCTTTTCTGCCTTTCTGTGGTATTTATTTTTAATAGAACTAGGTAATTAACTTAGGTAGTATAAAGTAATTAGTAACTAATATACCAATACAAGTCAAAGGACCAGTGACTGAATCTCTGTAAAGTCTATTTGCTTAGCATAATCCTTGGTGAGGCATTCATTGATTCTGCTTTTTGTGCATTGCTTATAAACTAGGAGCTCGTCTCTTCATTTTATGAGTGCTTTTACACAATGTCATTCCAATCCTGTTTTCCTTACAGCCATACGTTACTTCTGAGGCCCCTATAATAAGAGTGACCACTGGACCAGTTTTCTCTGAAGTCACAAGCACTTACCGCCATTTCACACATTCACTGCGTCTCTATAATGTGCAAGGTAAGGTGAATGCTGTTCCAACTGTATGCGTTTTTAATAAAATGTTTTTGTAGTATAATGGGCGCTTTATCCTTGATTTTCATAACTTGTACTGTGTTCAATCTTGGATCCTGTCCCTTGTTTACCTTAACAAAAATACCACCACAATTTCCTGTTTTTCATTTTTGCACTTGAGAATATATATACAGTATACCCACGCTATAACGCCCTTCATTATAACGAACCTTCGACTATAATGAACCTGGCCCCTGGACCCCCAATAAAAAATATAAAAAAGTAAAAGTTAGTATAAACACACACTGTCAACATCCCGGTCTGTACACACAGGATGCCACCTCCGCAGTGAAGTCAACTCTTGTCTTAATAAAAAACGAGTGCTGTGTAATTCTGCCTCCGAAACGAAAATAATTTTATATTGCAACAAAGCTGGAAACTATATTGATCAATGTGTATATGTACACACATACACAGTAAACCTCGATTAATTCGACACCCCACGAGAAGGCCATTTAGTGTCGACTTATCCAAGGTGTTGAGCTAATCACAGGTGCACGTGAGCCATGGCATTAACATATAAGTAACAGAACTTGCACGTTTACAGTATTACAGTATATACAAGTTTATTTTTAGTTAAATATTCTTATGAAAACGGTTGAAAGAACTGCAATGAATGAATCAATTACAACATAGAATATTGTACAAACTCGGTACAACTCGTATAGTTCGATTGAAATAAAAATTTATAAAATAACTACAATGGTATTTTTATGAAAACAACCCAACCACAAACTGTTGACTATACTTTGTTATTGGCTTGTACTGTCTAATTTGACAGCTTAAATAGCAAAAGTTAACAAATGTATATTATACAGAATTAGCTTGGTGAACAAAAACAGTAATTTACAGTTTCACGCAGAAATCAAACATTGCAGATTGTTTCACTTGCAAAATAGGTGCTTTGAAAGTTCTGCTGACAAACTTGTTCTCCCGAATAACCTGAGCTTTAAAGCCAATTCTCAATCAGTCTAGTCTGTAATCAGCTGCATACTGGTTTCAGGTTAGTCGGTTCAGTTGCAGTGCTGTTTTTATACATGCATGTCTACATACATTTTGAGTTATTGTGAGTATTATGTAAGCACCAGTTTGTAGCGTGATACGTTTCATACACTGTTCTTGCCTGTTGTGCTGTGAATTATGGTTCGGTTTTCTTAATGGACAAATATGTGCAAATAAATTACTGTGAAGTAGAATCCAGCAATATAGCGGCCTGTGTCCCTTAGGAAAAAAACATCTTGGCACAAGAGCTAATGACTTTTTCCCCTACTGCTATGCTATCTGAAATCTATGTGTAATGGATTTAGCTGAAAAAAATAAATAAATAGCCTCTGGCTAGAGTGTAATGAGTTGTCAAAGTGGAATGCATGGGGGAAAAAAACTCCCTTCAAAAACAACATTTAAATAATGGAGTGCACGCTCAGCAAACATTTTGACATTCAAATAACTGATTTATTTATTTATTTGTATGCTTGATAAACAGAAAATATCAGTTGCCCTTATGCTTTGGGCAGATTTCAGCTCTTTGGTGCTCACTAACACTGTTAGCATGATAGTTATCCTTCAGGTACGCATTTGATTAAAAAGCCCTTCTACAGTTAAGGCAGAAATTGTGGTCTTGTTTTGGTTTTAGTGATAAACAAACATAAAAGGCTTTAGCTGAAAGCTATTTGTATACAGTAACTATTTATAAATGTTATGCTTCTGCAGGTTTAGTTTCACTGATCAATGGTCTAGTCATAGTTGTTCTGATCTGTAGGTTATTATTAACCAGGCTTACAATGTAATTTTTTAAGCCAGGGGGTTTCATCTGATAATACTCATAGCTGAAAAAGTGGGGTGTTTTGTTTTTGTTTTATTTTATTTTTACAAAAGAGTTTTACAAAATCGATGGGGGGGGGGGGGGGGGGGGGGGGGGGCTCCTCTGTGTTATTTTTAGTGATCCCACCAAAACACAATTTGTGGGTTAATAATAACTAAGGCCCTACATGGCGAGATCTTCAAAAAATGCAACACAATTGTGACCAAAGCATGAAAAATTCAAAAGATGTTGTTCTAGTGCCTTAATTATGAAGGTCGTTAAAAAAAGACATGCAAACAGCTTTTCATTTTCTTATGTAATAAAAATACATATCTGAAATGGCAGAAACGTGAAATAACTAGCATCTTTTTTTAATGGCAATTTTACATACATGTATAAGTAGAAATGTTTCACAGTAAATCGCTTACAAAAAATCAAGTCCAGCAAAGCTTCTAGACTGACTGGTGCATTTACAGTATTTCACAGGAAATAAAGTTGGAACACAAAAGCCAGCCCAGACATACCTGTATATTTACAGTTTATAGGAAGTACATTTCAGACAAAAATGCGCTTGTGAAGTCTTTAACACACAGCCCTGCTGTTCTGTTTCAGGAGTGGATGGACAGTCTGTGGAGATCTCCAACACGGTGGACATCAGGGGGGAGCTCAACTGTGAAATTGCAATGAGGATAACATCAGACATCAACAGCAAAGACCGATTCTACACAGACCTTAACGGCTTCCAGGTGTGGATCTCTTGTTTTTTTTTTAGATTTAAAGCACAGATAACTTTTTGGATATTTCTTATTAACTCAGTAACATATGATAACTTAGAAACATATCATCGTAGTTATAGTTTTTACTTTTGTACAGGAGTTGAGTAGGTTCATTTTTGCCTGAAATCTTTTTCTTCCTGTGGTACTGTTTGTTTCATTTGCAGCATGAATTTCTGTTTGTTCCGAGAGCTGTGTCCTGTTTACAGTAATTGAAATCGTCTGCATTTTGTGCTGACTGTCTGGCAGCTCCTCAGTGTGTAGAAGGGATGCAGGCAGCTTGTATCTTCGGGAATGCCAGAGCAGCAGTAAAGCTGAGTCTAAGCTTTTTAAATGTCTCCAGGAGGAGTACTTAAGAAAACCAGAGTTAGCTAGTTTCATTTATTTTTAACCTGTATTTGAACTAATATATGTATACCATGTTTTCCCCTGTGGCAGATATATAGTAGCCAAAAAAAATGGGGGGGCAGAAAAAGGGCAGTGGACTTGGGGTTCCCTTAAGCACCCAGCTTTAGAATCTTATTATTGTATTCAGACGAACAATAGCTTGTTTTATTATTATTATTATTATTATTATTATTATTATTATTATTATTCAAGATGACTTACAGGTGTTACAGGGCAGTACAGGGTTACAATGCAAGATGAATATTTAAGTACAGTATAGTTTACAGTAAGTGCAAATTGGGCTGTAACGAAGGATGCATTTTGATCTTCGAAGGGTCGGAACGCATTACCGAAGGAATGTTCGAACCTTCGATGGTACAAACTTGCAGAAATTTATTGGTGACGTCGCCATAGCTACTTGTTTATATTTGATTGAAAATCCTATTATTTTACAGGTAATTCATATAAATGTAATACAACTGTCACATGTAGTTTAAAAAATACATTATATAGATCAGTCATCAGGTTTTTATAATTTAAATACAAATAAACATACACGTTGTTTATATACACGTAATTGATGTTGCTTGCGATATATACAGTGAGCTTGATGATTCCAGCCAATTAAAAAAACTGCAGCTGACTTTGGCAAAACAAAGCTTTATTTAACAGTCACCGTTCCAAGCAGGTAATCAGTAACGGTCACATTTTCAGCAGCGCACATTCTAAAATTGGTTCGATACAGAGAAGGTTAGCATAGCCCCCGCGCAGGGTTGACACACAATTCGTGAAGCAAACGACTACTACTACTATGAACTTCCGCTTGTCAAGTGACCCCAGAGATTGGTTGTGCCTCTGATACATCAACAGTCGCTTGCAGTTTGTGTTCAACTTATTTTTGGTCGTCTGGACATTTAACAAAAAAAAAAAACTCAAACAGCAGAGGGGTTTCAAGACATGTCTATCAATACAGCTTACACTCTGCAACACTTTGCTATCGAGATGGTGAATGAAGAAATTAAAGGTTTGCCTCTGGATAACATGAGCTGAAGGGGGAGGGGCAGACAGTGCTCAATTTCCTAAATTCAAATTAGTAGTGTTAGCGTATATTTTGTATGTTTCAAACATATTCTACCATACCACGTCTCTTACATTGTCTTGTACGCTAGGTATTAAGTACGTATTTTACTGAAGCGCTACAACCACTATAGGTACCCACTCCCCGGTGCTTTGGCGTAATACCCTGCTCCAATATGTGACAATAAAACCGATTTGACCTGGTTCATGATCCTAAAAATAAGTGCGCTAAGTACCTGCCGATTTTTATTTTTTTTAAATGCCGAAAACCGGAAACCCTAGTTATAATATTATAAATCTTGTTTTCATACCGGCATTCAGATCATAATAATATAATAATAATAATAATAATAATAATAATAATAATAATAAAAGCATGTGCATCACTAGAATTGATGAAAGTGGTGGTAATGGTCTAAATAAGCAGTCTTACATCAACAGGCAGACATTTTGAAGATGTAACCTGACACATACATCATTCCCTGGTGCAGTTCCTTTAGGAAAGCAAGTTAAGCGGTGCATACTAACGGGTAAAACGAGATAACAGCTACCCCTGAACAATCCACATGCAAATGTATTAACAACAGAATAACAGCTTGCTGAAGCTGATGACACAACCTCTCCATTAGCTTCGCATGTATCCTGTAAAACATCTAGGTGTTTCTGTTTAAAGAAATGCAGTTTCTCCAGAGCAATGTAAAACATCTCTTGGCAAAGCCCTAGATGTTCTTGCCCTACTGAGCAGCCATGAGTAGCCAAGTCTTCTTTCCGTTGAACTGCAACACATTGTTAGCACCAGCAGAGCAGTCTCAAGCCATTGAATGTAATGTTTTCATTGTAATAATGCATGTGCGGTTGAGGTTGTTGCAAGCTCTTTCTCATCTGTTACTTTCTGTGTATTGATTGCATATTCTAGCAGCAGTGTATCTTTGTCAAAGTAAATTGCAGGTCATTGAAATGCAATCAATTACTCCCCAGGCCAGCTCAATGATCGCAGGAGTCACTCAACAAGAAAAGTTACAGCAGCGCCTGTAGTAAAACTGTGTGCTGTATATAACACTGCAACACAATAGAGATTGATCTGTAGAAAGTGTGCATGAAAGACAGTGCTGTTGTCACAAAGCCAGTTTTCACGACATTGTTTTTCATCAGTATTATGTATTTTACAATGGGAGTTTCTGTATAGGTGCATGGAACTAGTGGGCATGTGATGTTACCTATCCTATAGGATGTGGAAGTGTCTTGATCTCAGTCCATGCTGCGGAATGGAGACAAAACTGCTTATATGCTCAATTAAAAGAGGCTACAATAACAGCTGTACACTGAGCAAAACAACAGACAGTTAAAGAAGCCATTTTTAGGCTGCTTTCAACGGCCTTTATGTGTATATTGGAGAGGTCTGTATTCAGTAAGGGGTGGCAGTGAGTGTTGTACTACATTATCGATAACCAGTTTACACTATATTTTGGGTAAGCATAACTACTTTTATAGAAAATGTGTTTTTTACAGCTTCATTCAACAATAAATTGTTAATTTTAAAGAGCAAGTAGAGGTAGGAGTGTGAAAATGCAGCATTCTCTTTAGTCACGTGTTGTTTTAGCTCTTTTTAATTCATTTTCTGTTTCATTGTTTACATCTTGACAACATTTTACGTTTTAGCCACACATAGGTCTTTATGAAAGGTCTCTAGAGCATGTCTGTGGATTTTGTACCATGTAGTTCAAAGGTGTGGTTTTCAATGTGAAAGCACTTGAAACACCCAGTGTGTTCTGGTTACTTTGGTCCCTGTTTGCAATGATCACTTTGATATTTTAGGGTTGTTTTTTTTGTTTTTTGCTTTTTTTATGAAACTCTGGTTTTCTCAGAGTTTCTATGAAACAGCTCTGTGAAGTAAAGCTTGCAATAGCTATATTAAAAAAAAAAATTTCTTACAGTACAATGACATACTCCTAGAATCATCACGAGGGGCTGGAGCTCATCTGCACAGATTACAGTTGTGCTGATATTATGCAGAAAACGCATGTGGTTTCCAAGTTGATCAATTTATGGTTCTTCCGGAAAAGTTCCTGCGAGATCATTGTTTAAAATGTAGATTTTATTTCAAGTGGTTATTTAGGTACAGTAGCTTCCAAACATGAAGGTGTTGAAAGTTGCAAGACCCTTCATTACCAGCTCTATTTGTAGAATGTCTTGTGTTTTTTCTACCCCTCCCTACAGTGCATACCTTTACCTTTATTTGCTAGACAACACACACACACAGGGTCTAACATTTTTAGAATATTTGCTTGTGTGCCAATTCTGTCATCATAGTGGAGGGAGTTCCTTCAGGAAAGTGTTTAGAAAATTAGCAGCATCACATTGTTTAAAACTAAAGTAAGAGCTAACATCATCCCATTATACTGCCAGTGTTGTTGAAAAGTTTCAATTAAATACGTCAGCTTTCAATTCAACCACAATTAAAAACATACTGATTGCAGGGCTGTTTTGGTTAGAGGAATGCTTTAAACAATTAGTACATTTAGCTCAGCCTCTTTTTTGTTTCTATACCATTACACATCAAAGAATTGTCATAATTTACTACATGCCAACAATAGTGTGGAGCACGACTGTTTCTATTTTTACACATTCAGAATATTAATGGATATGGAAAATATAATGTACACATCTGCAATCAACATAAATATGTCCTCCTAACATGGCACAACAAAACATTGCAGTGTCAGGGAATTATTTTGCTCCTGAGCCCTGAAGTGTGGTACATAAAAAAAAAAAAAACATTGTTTCTCCACCCACGTCCATAGGTCTGCTATGTAATGATCTGGATAACTTAATGGTCTTAAGTGCACCCCTGCCATGTTCTTTTGCCAAATGCTTTAAAAGTAGCTTCTCTTTTAACTGGATTGAAATGTAAATGAACCAGTGATGTAAACCTGTCTCCCTGGAGTGTGATAATGCTATTTTTTATGATGCTGAGTCACTGCAGTGCTACAGCTTTATTAATACACATCATTGGATCTCAATACAGAGTTGATGCAGACAAGATGTCAAAAAGAATATTTGAGGACAATGTAAGCTGCTTGTCTTGAGGGAAGGCGTCTGCTTCAGGGTGTGGCCGTTTTATAAGGAAATGAAGTAGGCATGCTGCACAAAAAGCTAGACCTCAAAAGATTAAATGCAATCGAAATGTTCAATATTGTCATTATAATCGGCTGAGAAATATCATGATAACTTTTTGGAGTAAATGGCACTTTTGGTGTCTACCTAATTCTTAGTCACACATTGTTAAGGAAGATAAAAGCAAAAAAATGCCATTAATGAATGACCAAAACAAGTCCATTAATTCTGACTGGGTTCATTTTATTTTTGCAGATTCAGCCCAGGAGAACTTTAAGCAGATTGCCTCTTCAAGCTAACTTCTATCCCATGACCACGATGACGTATATTCAGGATGAAAATGTTCGGATGACACTTCATTCTGCCCAGTCGCTGGGGACTGCAAGTTTGAACCCAGGTGAGCAAACACATCTGAATCTTAATGTATATATTTGTGTAACATGCTTTGCAATTTTTGTATTTATTTAACCATAGTTTTTGTCTTGATAACAATCTAAGGAGGACAATTTTTGTAAATATTGCAATATATTAACTGTTTGTTTATCTAATTTCACCTACATATCCCAATGCCTTTGTGTGACTTTCTTTAGGTTAGAATCAGATTCTAGAAGTGGAATTATTAATGTCTAGCAGTCCATTACTGTTTTGCCGGCACTTAATGAAGCTGGACAAAACCCTAGAATGTGTTGAATGTCAGCCAGTGCCCAACATACATAATTTAATATAAATTTATAGATATTCTTGTATTCATTGTTCTTTTTTTTATAAATCATATAGGCATAAAAAATAAAATGCAAAATAAGAGTAGTTTTTGAAAGTGTTCAATGTATGTTATACAGTGTAAACTACACAATTAATACATTACATCTTGTTAAAATAGGATTATGTTTTTTATTATAGTTTTTTTATTATGTTTTATTGTATTTTGTGTACATTTGTACACATTTACAACGTGGTATACATTACATAAATTACAGAGTGCCTGCTGTCAGTATCATTACAAATACAGTGGTACAAATGGGAAATAAAGGAAATGCTTTTCTGCATCCCTTCAATATTAGATCTGAGAGAGCGGGTCCTATATGTAACAGAAAAGGATCCCAAATCCTATGGCATTGTCCTATTTTTTTTTTTTTTTTTTTATCCTCAATATAATTTAACCTGTCCAGCGGGAGTACACTATAAATAGCCTTAAACCACTGCAGAATCGTAGGTGGTCTATCCAAAATCCAGTTTGTTAGGATGCACTTTCTAGCCATTGCAAGAAGATCCCAAAAGCCTATTATATGAGAACAGGCCCTGATGCAATGTTCAGGTGTCCCAGCTGCCTTTTTGCATTTGGTACACATCTGTGGCTTTTGGCGAATTTTTAATTTATGAAATTTCTGTGGAGTGATCTGTGGATTATTTTGAATTGTCTTTGTTATTTGGTTACACATTAGATTAGAGTATATCTGGAGTGTAATATTTTAGAGTTATTTTCAGGTCCTATTCCCATCCCACCCTACTCACACTGCACTCCAAGGGGGTTACTGAATGAAGAGCATCAGAACACTTTGATATACGTTCCCTTGCTTCCTTGTTTGTGGCTAACATTTTTTCTATAGTTGTATGAGTGTCGTTTGGAATCTCCCTCATAAGACTGGAAGTTATAAAATGTCAAATTTGTAAATATCTAAAAAAAAATTGCTGTGAGATACTAAATTGCTCCCTTCGGTTAGGGAAAAAGACTTCAAGCCATTATTATCCCAAAGCCTAAAACCATCATCTAGGAGACCCGACTTTTGGGTTCCCCAATACAGAAGTTAGCAGTTCACCAAATCCCACCCCCCCCATCATGGTACCTTTTAATTTCCTGTCCCATCAGTGTATTACCCAGAACAACATTTCCGCGTATCGGTACTCTGCATTGTTTTTCTGTCGTTGTTAGTAAACACGCCAGGTTAGTAGGTTCCACTGCATCACGTTCTATATCCAACCAAGCACAGTCCACATTACAGGCTAGCCATCCCTGGGTAGGTTTCAAACGCACAGCCCAGTTATACAGTCTAAAATTAGGAATTGCCAATCCATCCATTTTTATAGCAGTTGTAGTCTCCTCAACTGACATCTGTTTGTTTTTTTTGTTTTTTTTTTTTTCCTGTGCATAGAAACGTTTTTATTACCTTATTAATAGTTTTAAGATCCTTAGTTAAAAGTGGAAGCGATATCATTTGTAGGGCAAATAGGATTCTGGGCAACACATTAATTTTAATTATCCCCGCCCTTACCAAAAAACAAAGAGGCAAACAGGTCCACCTTTCTAGGTCTTTTTTTTTTATCTTATAGGTTACAGGGGAAATGTTATCCTTAAATAACTGCCCCAAGCATGGGGATACCCACATTCCCAAATATGTTAGTCCTCTTGTCGACAACCAAAAAGGCGCCAAAGGTAAAGGGTTAACCAGGGAGGGGTTTGTCGGCATAATCACTGATTTGCTAAACTGTATCTTATATCCTGAGAAATCACCAAAAGATTGTATCACTTCCATTAGTCTCGGCACCAATATGTGTGGTTTAGTCAAAAATAATATTATATCGCCCGCATATAGTGACAAATGGTGTTGCCTTGTACCAGTCTGAGCACAGTGAATACTGAGGTCACGTCTAATAGCCTCTGCCAGTGGCTTATTTACCATAGCAAATAACAGAGGTGATAGTGGACACCACTGTCTTGTACCCCTACAAAGAGCAAATTGTTCAGAGCACAGACTGTTTATTTTTAATTACAGAGGCCCTTGGATCTTGATACAATACTTTAACCCATCTAATATACTTCTCTCCCAAGCTCATGCGTTGTAGTACTTCAAACGTATTTAACCACCACTCTCTCAAACGCCTTCTCAGCATCCAGACTCACTATGACTGTCTCCAGTCTTATGTTTTATGAATGCTGAATGTCTATGGCAAAGTGCCCTGCCTCTGAGCTATTTGTTTGTGTTTTATGTTGTATGCAGTGTGTTGATGTTGGTGTATAGTCATTGGTGCACAGGATATAAATGGGTCTGTGTAACACGAGTGATTTAAAATGTGTATTTGTTTTTAGGCACAAGGATTGCACAGCACTTCACTTGCAGGTAAAATGTAATATGTGAGCACTGGAAATTGCACTAACTTAATTCACGTGCAGTTGTACCGAGACTTGAAAGATTGATTAGCAATTGAGTCTTGGTACAGCTGCATAAAAGCAGGGTTGCGTGTTCGAGTCTTGGTGTGTTCGATGAGTGGCGAACAGGTGTGGAGAGGAGAGAAGTAAAAACTATAAAGTAAATAACAGTTTTGACTCATCGTGTTTGTTTCTCTGTTAGTCCACTGTTTGTTTAAGTATTAGTCCGTTTTGTTTGTCTGTTTATTTTGGCATCGAGTGCCGTGTGCTGTTTTTGTTTAAATCTTATTTGTTTTGCAATAAACTGGTGCAAGCAGGCGCACTTACCATATCACTCACAGTGCTGTGTGTTTTCTTCTGGTCTGACATCACCACTGAAGCCAACCCATCACAGTGCCTCATATTATTATCTGATTATTTAGTATAAACCCCGTCTGGTCTGGGTTAATCGCATTAGGAGGAATGGTTTCAAGTCGTCATGCAAGGACCTTCACATCCGTGTCTGTTAAAGATATGGGCCTGTATGATGCAGTTTCTTCAGTTTTTTTTTTTCCTTTTTCAATAATAGTATTATATTGCCTGATCTCCGAGAAGGGGGAAGAGAGTGCCTTTTTGCATCATTGAACATATCAAGTAGGGGCTCTAAAGGAGAGGAGAGAAGATTTTATAAAACCAGGCCTGGTGTTTTATTACTATTTAGTGATTGTATTGACTCTGAAATTGCAGTTATGGATAAATGATACTCACAGCTAATCTCTCATTGTTGGATATCTGTGTCCCTAAAAATATTATTAATGTCCTTTCGTAGCACCTTCCTATTTTTATGCTTATCTTTAATAGCAGATATATAGTTACTCTCTCTATTCCCCTGGAGAAACTGAGCCAGATATTTCCCTGGTCTGTTACCATGTTTTTAAAAACGCTGTCTTGCATAGAGTGCCAAGCCTGCTTCCTTTGTTAACAGGATATCCAATGATGCTCGAGCAGCAGCTAGTTCCTTGGCAGCTTTTTTACTGAGAGATGCTATCATTTTCCTTTCCAGTTCAGTTATTATCTTTTCTAGAGTTGTCTGTTGTACTTTTTGTTGTTTTTTTCTTAGTGGCAGAATATGACATTATCATTCCCCTGGTATAAGCCTTCAGTGTTTCCCATAGCAATGAGGAAATTATCATTAGTCTCTAGAAATAATTTGAGTTTGTCTTCCATATAGGAAACAGACAAAGGGTCCTAAACTAAATAAGCCTTAAAGCACCAGGAAAACACATTGTGACCATAATTAGAGGGTTTGTGTAGTATATAAATGGGTGCATGATTGGATATTATTATGTTTCCTATAGATTCCCCGGTAATTTTATCTAAAGACTTCTCTGCTGATAAAAAATAGTTAGTCTGATGTACCATTGATTCTCCATACAACTAATAAAGCAAATTTCATACAACTCTCCTATATTGAGGAGCTTTCAGTTAGGCAGGACAAGGGATTTAGAAACTTGTTTGTCAAAAACCATTAGTAGCTTAAGTATCAAAGATAGCGTTTGTAACAAAAAAAGGTTGCAGCTAGCATCAGGGCTATAGAAAACACACAAAAATAAAGTAAAAAGGGGGCTCTCGAGTGGCACATCCAGTAAAGGCACTCCACATTGAGTGCCTTCAGAGCTGTGCCCTTAAGCCTGGGGATCACAGGTTCAAATCCAAGCTATGTCACAGCCAACCATGACCAGGAGTTCCCAGGGGGTGGCACACAATTGGCCAAGCACTGCCCAGATAGGGAGGGCCTAGGTCAGCAGGGGAATCTCCAGCTCACTATGCATCAGCAACTCCTGTGGCTGATAGGGCACCTGTGGTTCTGCAGTGGAGCCTCCAGATCTGTTTTGTCCTCTGGCTCTATAGGTCCGGTGGCCTCACTGATTCACAGTGCAAAAAATGACTGATTGGCAGGAGCACACTTCAGAGGACACATGCTCCAGCCTCCATTCCCCAATGGAAGGGGGGCTGCAAGCAGTGAGCCAAGGATACAGATAATAATTGGAAACACTAAATTGGGGAGAAAAAACCAGGGTAAAAAATTGGAGACAACTACATTTTAAAAAAATAAATAAAATAAAGTAAAAAGCAAAAATACCTCAAACTAAATGGTCTTTCGACTATTTAATATATACCCTCCGAATCCTTGGGCAGGCCGATAATTCTGATATGTGTACATCTTCCCATTCTCAGCATCATCCACACACTCCTACAGCTCTTTTATCGCGTTCTCAGCAGCCACCAATTTGTTATCTCGATCATTATCTGTTGCTTGAATCCTTTTATTGGATCCAGCGATCCCTTCCTTAAGTGAGGCAAATGAACTAATAACATGTTCAGATTTATCTATATCTAGACTTCTTGAGCAATTTATGAAATTAAGGCTCCAGGCATACAGCACCTGACCCCCCCGAGAATAAAATCATGTTAACGAAATGATCATGTTATTCAATGTATTAACAAATGGTATGGTTAATACATTTCCCCAATCTACCACCTGTAATTTCATGCTATAAGTTTCCCCTAAAACATCATATGGAGGTTTGGTACTATAACAATTGAGATGGGGTATGTTGAATAGTCTGAGCATTGGCCACACAAGAGTTTACTGATTCACGTTCTTGCTTTACGTGTGAAACAGGCACATGACGCAGCAGTAAATATGTCAATTCCTCATTTATTCAGTCCTCATGCCTAAATTGTTGTTATGATCTCCGAGAGTAAACTTAAGACATTGAAGTCCCCATTGCAGAGGCTGCTGTGCTGTTGAAAGGGGTAATAAAGGGGGAGACACGTAGCTTTAGAAGGAAAAACTGAAGATTGCACAAAACCAGGAATTCTTCTTAAGTGTTTTAATGGACAATAGGGGTACATGTGACAGGTAACATAACTCAGAGACAGGCATGGGAGCAGCAGTGCTTTATGTGAGTAGAAGAGGAAGGATTTTTCATGTCTTTCAACCATTTCTGAGAATTTCCCCCAACCAGAGGTTAGCAAAGAGACGACAGAACATCAGTAATCCTGATAACCCATACCAGCTCAGGCAGCATTGTTTTCAAACCTTAATCAATTTGTCTTTACTTCATTACAACTAGACAAAAAAGTAATAGAGGTCATCATGGCACCTTGGATAGGGTCTTCAGATACAGGATATAACTGATTATATTGTTGTGTGAAGATAACTACAAGGAGCCTCTATCTGGGAGCACTGTATTGTTCCATTAAAGGAACATCTTTGATCTGTATGAGGTGCTGGACTATGACTGACTTCAATCTTGGCGTATAGTGTTTATTAGTAGCATAGTGTTTGTCATCCATGTTATGAATTGTGCCTGGGTTTCTGTCTTTTAATAACAGGCCTTCTGAAGAGTAGTGCAAATGTATTTAATCTAAAAACATACTAGCTTATTATCCTTGTTAAGTGGTTTCATTCTGTCGCAAAGGCAACCGTATTAAAAACACCTCAAGCACTGCAGTTTTGGTGTCGATCACAAATACTGGTGAAATGAAAAATCTTGATTGTAGTTTGGGGAGCTGGCTTACCTCTTAAGTATCAACAGGAATCTCATCTGTACATCATTACTTCAAAATAGCTGTTCATAAATCTGGTCATCTGTCATATTCCCAACAACAGTTTGACTGTTTATACAGGAGCTCAGTGTATTAACACGCAGGAAACTGTGGCACACAACCCACAGGTTATAGGCAATGTAGTTGTTTTTTTTTTTTTTAAAGATGCAAATGCTGCTGCTGCTGCAAAAACAAAACAAAACAAAACAAAAAAAAAAAAAAAACTTTTAAAACAGAATTAGTAAATACTACCTTCTTGGAGAAAACACATTTCTGCAGGTCACCTAAGGATAAAACGACACTGAAATGACAAATCACCTCGTATCGAATGGGATCCCAGGAGCAGCTCCACATTCATATTTACAACATGTATGCCTTGCCTTGTCACATCAATTTTATTCAAAGTTACATTGATTTAAATCCATGAAATATTTAAACACAAATCCACCAAGGTTCCCAACCTGGTAGAAAGACTGAGTTAAGGAATTCCATATGGATGGCAATGCATACGAGGAAGTCTTTTTCAACAGATTATATGCAGCAGACTATCCGTAGTTTTATGAGCTCTGTCTGGTGATATTTACACATTGAAACAGATGACTGATCAGTGCAATTTGCTTCTGGCTACCAATGGTAACAGGTTTAACTTGCAAAAAAGTTGTCAAATCTGTAGTGCTGGTAATGTGCATGCTACATTTAGCCTAGACAAAGCAGATTAGTTATGTTTAGTTAATGTTCATGCAGTGGTCTTCTTTTAGTGCATTGTAAGACACCTTTAAACACTATTAAAATGATTTTTTTTAAAACAAAAATAATACTATATATATATATATATATATATATATATATATATATATATATATATATATATATATACACACACACACACACACACACACACACACACACACACACACACACACACACACACACACACACACACACACACAGTCTAACTTCACTATAATGAACCCCTTTTAACGATCGAAGCAGCAAGAACCATTTTTTTCAGTGGAAATTAGCCCTCTTAGAACGATCACGTTTACAAAATTTACCAGGATAAAAAGATCTTGGTAGTGACTGACACTGAACTTTCTCCAGTGTGAATGTGTTATTCTCTCAGTGAAAACAGACCTTGGTAGGCTAATTCTAAGATAAGTCTGACCATGTGTGACATATGCAACCGTTGAAATCTTCACACAAACTGCAACCATGGCAACAGGCGTGAGGTGGTAACAAGATTGAAACAGTGTGAATTGAGAACCAAGAAAAATATGAAACAAACTACGCTGGATATATTCAGCATGTAAGTACTTTTTATTTTTTTAATTTCTTTACTATTTTCTTTTAATTATACAGTTTAAATGTTGATCCATGTGAAGCTGTCTTTAAAGAACTACTGTATACTGTATAAAGATGTTCAATTCAATCTGGGCGTTTCTTCATCATTCTGATACAGCAAATTGCCAGACCCTAATATAGTGAACAACCTGATATAATGAACATTTCTCCAGGTCCCAGGGGGTTTTGTTACAATGAAGTTAGACTGAATATTGTGGCAGGGCAGAAGACAAGCCCTGCACATAATTAGAGGAGGCGGGGCAAAGCCCTACGCATAATTAGAGGAGGCGGGGCAAAGCCCTGGCTGTAAATAAATGTGTTGCGGTGTTATTGTTTGCCAGCATGGCCGGGGTTAAAGCTCCATCCCACTAAACCCGTTCAGAATGTGGCGTCTCCGAATAAATTCATTGGTTGATAATTGGGAGATGGCCACATATATATTAGCATGTCTTTCTGTGTTCCGGGTTGTTATTGGGTGTTTGGAAGGAGGAACGTGAGCAAGCTGAAAGAAAATCTAAAACGAAACAGAAAGTAAAAGCAATTGCTACTCATGCTGTGCAGAACAGCACGGTATTTGTTCGGTGTTTGTGTTCAAGATTTATTTTTATTTAATTTTTTTTTTTTTGCTCTGAGCTGTGATTTGATATACAATATTTTGCTATCTATCTATCTATCTATATATATATATATATATATATATATATATATATATATATATATATATATATATATATATATGACACACAACTTGTACATGACATATTACTTGTTACCAGTATAACATAATACAAATGATGTTCATATTAATTGACCATTGAAGCAGTTGCTATACCCAGTGAGGTGCATTAGAGGTTTTATAATGTGCAGGCTATTCTGTTTTACTCAGCTTATTACAAAATGCAGTAAATTATTTTCTTCCTTTAAATTCTCCTGCTTCTCATCTGGGATATTGCACACTGAAATCAAATTGTCTGGTGCAACACATTACATTTTCGCCGGCTTTATTGCAGTGTTGAAAGCCTGCTGTGAAATTTTTTCAGTATGAAGCCTATACAGTTTTGCAGAACTCAGTATACCCATATTAAAAATGTAAGTGCACCAGTGGATTCAATACAAACTCTGTGTGAGTTTTAGCATTAAACCTTCCATCACTAAAGAAAATTGTTCGGTTCTGATAAGTGGAAATATATGCGAATCAGTTGTTTTTACAGCCATTTTAGGCCAGCAAATACACCCTGTTACAATGCCTAACGTACACACAGTCATTGTTTTGTTGTTGTTTTGCTTTAGTACAGTCTGTAACCTTTAGTGGCATGTTCTGCTAATTCTCGGGTACAGTGAATGGTGACACTGTAAACACTGAGCACAAGAATTGGCCCTTAGACCTGGGATTACTGTAGTGCAGCATAGCAAAGCAGGTCATTTTGGCAAATAATTAAATTTAAAATTATTGGTGTTTAGTTATACTCTATTATATATACAGATCTGGAAAAAATTAAGAGACCACTGCAAAATTATCAGTTTCTCTGGTTTTACTATTTATGTCAGAGCATATGTCACATTGTCAGAGCAGAGGGAAGCAAGTTTTCTTCCAGGACGACCGTGTAGAGTGGCTTGCGAAAGTATTGACCCCCCTTGGCATTTTTCCTATTTTGTTGCCTTACAACCTGGAATTAAAATGGATTTTTTGGGGGTTTGTATCATTTGATTTACACAATATGCCAACCACTTTGAAGATGCAAAATATTTTTTATTGTGAAACAAACAAGAAATAAGACATAAAAACAGAAAACTTGAGCGTGCATAAGTATTCACCCCCCCCAAAGTCAATACTTTGTAGAGCCACCTTTTGCAGCAATTACAGCTGCAAGTCTCTTGGGGTATGTATCTATAAGCTTGGCACATCTAGCCACTGGGATTTTTGCCCATTCTTCAAGGCAAAACTGCTCCAGCTCCTTCAAGTTGGATGGGTTCCGCTGGTGTACAGCAATCTTTAAGTCATACCACAGATTCTCAATTGGATTGAGGTCTGGGCTTTGACTAGGCCATTCCAAGACATTTAAATGTTTCCCCTTAAACCACTCGAGTGTTGCTTTAGCAGTATGCTTAGGGTCATTGTCCTGCTGGAACGTGAACCTCCGTCCCAGTCTCAAATCTCTGGAAGACTGAAACAGGTTTCCCTCAAGAATTTCCCCGTATTTAGCACCATCCATCATTCCTTCAATTCTGACCAGTTTCCCAGTCCCTGCCGATGAAAAACATCCCCACAGCATGATGCTGCCACCACCATGCTTCACTGTGGGGATGGTGTTCTCAGGGTGATGAGAGGTGTTGGGTTTGCGCCAGACATAGCGTTTTCCTTGATGGCCAAAAAGCTCAGTTTTAGTCTCATCTGACCAGAGTACCTTCTTCCATATGTTTGAGGAGTCTCCCACATGCCTTTTGGCGAACACCAAACATGTTTGCTTATTTTTTTCTTTAAACAATGGCTTTTTTCTGGCCACTCTTCCGTAAAGCCCAGCTCTGTGGAATGTACAGCTTAAAGTGGTCCTATGGACAGATACTCCAATCTCCGCTGTGGAGCTTTGCAGCTCCTTCAGGGTTATCTTTGGTTTCTTTGTTGCCTCTTTGATTAATGCCCTCCTTGCCCTCCTTGGTGGGTGGCCCTCTCTTGCCAGGTTTGTTGAGGTGTTATATTCTTTCCATTTTTTAATAATGGCTTTAATAGTGCTCCGTGGGATGTTCAAAGTTTCGGATATTTTTTTATAACCCAACCCTGATCTGTACTTCTCCACAACTTTGTCCCTGACTAGTTTGGAGAGCTCCTTGGTCTTCATGGTGCCGCTTGCTTGGTGGTGCCCCTTGCTTAGTGGTGTTGCAGACTCTGGGGCCTTTCAGAACATGTATATATATACTGAGATCATGTGACAGATCATGTGACACTTAGATTGCACACAGGTGGATTTTATTTAACTAATTATGTGACTTCTGAAGGTAATTGGTTGCACCAGATGTTATTTAGAGGCTTAATAGCAAAGGGGGTGAATACATATGCACGCACCACTTTTCCGTTATTTTTTTTTTAGAATTTTTTTAAACAAGTTATTTTTTTCATTTCAAATAAAAAAATAAAAAAAAATCCAAATAAAAATCCATTTTAATTCCAGGTTGTAAGGCAACAAAATAGGAAAAATGCCAAGGGGGGTCAATACTTTCACAAGCCACTGTACTTGGCTTAAATCATGCACCCTTCACAAAGACAGATCTGCCCGATTCCAGCCTTGCTGAAGCACCCCCAGATGAGTCCAATTTTTAGCTGTGCCCAACACCTGGTCATCTAATGGTTAGACGGAGACCTGGAGAGGCCTACAAGCCACAGTGTCTCGCACCCACTGTGAAATGTGGTGGAGGATCGGTGATGATCTGGGGGTGCTTCAGCAAGGCTGGAATCGGGCAGCTTTGGCATGAATCAAGCCAAGTACAAGGTTGTCCTGGAAGAAAACTTGCTTCCTTCTGCTCTGACAATGTTCCCCAACTCTGAGGATTGGTTTTTCCAGCAGGACAATGCTCCATGCCACACAGCCAGGTCAATCAAGGTGTGGATGGAGGACCACCAGATCAAGACCCTGTCATAGCCAGCCCAATCTCCAGACCTGAAGCCCATTGAACACCTCTGGAATGTGATCAAGAGGAATGTGGATGGTCACAAGCCATCAAACAAAGCCGAGCTGCTTGAATTTTTGCGCCAGGAGTGGCATAAAGTCACCCAACATCAATGTGAAAGACTGGTGGAGAGCATGCCAAGACGCATGAAAGCTGTGATTGAAAATCAGGGTTATTCCACCAAATATTGATTTCTGAACTCTTCCTAAGTTAAAACATTAGTATTGTTTTGTTTAAAAATGAATATGAACTTATTTTCTTTGCATTATTCAAGGTCTGACAACACTGCATGTTTTTTTTCTTATTTTGACCAGTTGTCAGTTTCTGCAAATAAATGCTCTAAATGATAATGTCTTTATTTGGAATTTGGGAGAAATGTTGTCAGTAGTTTATAGAATAAAACATAAATGTTCATTTTACCCAAACACATACCTATAAATAGTAAAACCAGAGAAACTGACAATTTTGCAGTGGTCTCTTAATTTTTTCCAGAGCTGTGTGTGTGTGTGTGTGTGTGTATATATGTATATATATATATATATATATATATATATATATATATATATATATATATATATATATATATATAAAATGGAAAATTTTAGCGACAGGGAGGGCTAAGGAATTACATTTTGTCTTGTTTCTTTTATTTTATTAATGACAGCATTTTTCTTTTAAGCTATGCCAGATTGATACTCAGGCCTCCTGAGTGCAGTCTAGTGCATTCACTAATGGCATTGCACAACCATTTGTTGTGTGTTTTCATATCAACAGTCCCTCTCCACCTGTTTTGTTTTTTAACAATTTTATATCTGGATTTACAGCCTGCATTTGTGATGTTCTAACTTTAACCGTCAGCATGGCTACGGTTATGTACAGTATATGGGATTAATACAAAGTATTTTAAAATTGAGCTTTTTGTGGGGAGATTGTCTGTGTAAAAGAAATATCCTCCTAAAACGGAAGTATAAAAATATTTCATTTTATTAAAAGAAATAATGTGGCGTTTGAATGATAACAGATCTTTTTTAAACAAAAGCTTCTCCTCATGGAAGGCAAATGATTCAAATTCCAATGTGTGAGATAACATGACATCAGACTAAATGGAAGTGAGGACATTAACACATTGAGAAGAATTGGAGTATGGGAAATGTGTTTTATTTAATCACAAATGACATTGCATTTGGGTTCTGTTTGTAATGTGTTCTTGGAAGGAAAAAAGAACAACACAGAAAACAGAAATAATTGATAGAAACAAGTGGTATCTGGTGTTTTTCTGTTTATGGTTGTAAAAGCCCTGTGAAAAGGGAGTCCAAGCTCCCTTCGAGGTTGATAAGAGTACATGAAATGTCTGTGAGTTCAGTGAAGCTACTGGTACAAGGATTGTGTTGGTTTTTTCTTAGTTTTTAATCTTTAAGCCCCTTCTGCTGAAAGCTTACTATGTAGTTCCATTGTCATACATCACTTACAGGTGGTGCCTTTGTGATTTATTTTACAAAGCAAACCTCCCTGATGAAGGTAGCCATGCCAAAGTGTGCTTCGATTGTCAACCGACCTGGTTTCAGTTTCTATGTTATTGTTTTTTTGTTTTTTTTTTAACACATGTATTATGTATTTCTGAAAAATACAGTGTTATTTATAGCAAATTACATTTTTAAGGAACATGCACATTTGTTTGTTTTCTATTTTGGTGATTTATTGATACTTCCTCCTGTTTATTTTTGCACCATAAGTAAAATTATGTTTGCATATTTATTTTTTTATTGAGGCTCTGTCACAATACTCAGCACTGGGCAAACATGAAATTGCAACAATAAACTACAAGTGGTAGGAAGAAATAATATATAGTAGTATTTTTGAATGACCAACTGCATCAAAATGGCACCCGAGAATATTTTGTGCACTGCACTCTATGGCAGGGGTCTCAAAGCCTGGTCTTAGAGAGCTACTAGGTCTTCTGGTTTTCATTTCAACAGAGTTCCCAGTTACTTAATTGCACCAGTTATTGGCTTAATTAGTCAAGAATAACAGGTGTTACAGATATTTAGCCATTGATGACAATAAAACCAATAAAACCTGAGGATTTGGGGCTCTCTGGGACCAGGGTTGGAGAACCTCGCTCTATGGCTATGACTTGCTGGTATAGGATTTATTTAATATTTTTTTAGTATTACAAGAATTATGTACATTTTTCCCCAAGTCATAGGTTTTTTTTTTTTTTTTGTAGTCTCTAAACTAATTATCTGATGCCTGTGCCACATTTGTCTTTACAAATCCACACTGATGCGTTTTTCTCCTAAGCATTTGAGACTTCCGTAATTAGCTTCTGTGACACCAGCACTGAGGTCACTGTTAACCACATTGGCTTGTCATTTGAACCATGCGAATGCACCACTCTGTGCTGTCGATGAAACGTATCCAATTTTCTTCCTCAGGCCAGCTGGAAGTCATCATGGACCGCAGGCTGATGCAGGACGACAACCGCGGCCTTGGACAAGGGGTCCAAGATAACAAGATCACAGCCAATTTGTTTCGCATACTGCTGGAAAGGAGAGTCCGTGTGGATGAGGTAATCACTTTAATGCTGTAGTATTTTTTTGGATAATTGGATTGCTTGGAATGTAGGAAATAAAGCCACTAGTAGAAACCTCAGGTGTTTTCTACAGTAGTCTGAGTGAATTTACTAAATACGCATGATATTCAAAAACAAAAAATCAATTCAACTTTATACAAGGAGTTGAACAGTGATAATCAGTTCTGTGTTTTTCTGCTGTCCTGAGTTTTGTAAAAGCTTTAGTTTGTGGTATTCAACAGATGTTTACAGCAACAGACCAGTCCAGCAATGTTAATCAATGTTTACCAAAGTAGCCGTAGAAACAAAGATATATGCACATGTGACTGTTGTAATAATTAAAATTTCAGACTAATGTGAAATAGAAAAATAAATGTAGCTAAAGTAGAATATCCCAGAAAAGGGTATGTGGGGGAACAGTATGTCTAGAGCAGGGGTATAATACTCCAGTTATCGAGGGCCACAGGGTCTTCTGGTCTTTTTGATTTATAGTTTGTGCTTGTTTGTTAATTTTATATTCTATATCTGAGTGTCTGCTTTCCTGCTGCTCACTGGCCTTGACCGTGATGCTACCCTACCACAGTGACACACCTACATTTTTTACATGTACTCTAAATACAATGGATGTAATTTGTTTACTTTTTCATGGTATTGTTATCTGTAATATTGTATTTACAGTCATGGCAGGGATGTATGTCACTAACATTATTGCATAAATGGTTGACCTTGACTGCAGTGTATGGATCTTAATATTTTATTTTCAAAGACACTACTGATATAAAGCGGCTTCTCTGGGTACATTAGATGTCATTATTAAAAGTAATTTTGAATGACAGGCAGAATGGCAGGTTGACCTCAGAAGAGCTGGACGGTGATTATATACAACACAGTAAAATAAAAAGTGTTGAATGCAGAAGGTTTCTCAAGCATTATTGTAATTTCTAATCGTATTGGCAAATGTCAATCGGCTGTAAAGCAAGGCACAATGTTAATGCAGGCAGAGTACATGAAACACTTTTCATTTGTCTCATAGACGTGCCTGTTTTGTCTGTGTTCTGACATGCATTATGCTGTGAAGAGAGTGCTGAAATGAAGCCAGTACATCCATGTCCTTCATTTTAACTGCTTATGATATGGATTCTTGGATATCTGTTACAAAAACAGGGAGAGGTGGGACCATGTCGATGAAGAATTGAACTGCTCCATTTAAATATCCACAAAGAGAAAGCTGAAGCTTGGTTCACGTTCACAAAACAATGACAGTGCTGTATTTCCCTATATTTGCATAGATGTCATGTTAAAAAGTCATATACAGTGGACATGTTTAAGATGTACTGTACTGTACACAAAGCATGGCATTTTGTATGTTGAAATTTTCCAATACTACCCTATAATTAAATGTTGTAAAATGGACTGCATGTAAAATGAACTAGTCTTTAAAGTGTTCTTACACAGATGGTTTGGAAAGTATTTATTTAAGCACTGTACCCAGAAGTGCGCACAGAAGGTTTAGATTTGTGCTTGTATAATATCCAGGGACATATATACATTACTACTAAACACAAAGTGCTCCAAAAAACCTGGAAGATTTCCCAGGATTGATTCTGAATTGTTGCACATCTCTCACGTATAGAAGTCCAGTGGACCACATAAATTGTAGTCTCAAAAGTATTTTTGCATAAATTGTAGTCTCAAAAGTCCTCTTGGGCATTTGCATTACATACTTGCATTATCCTCTAGTCGCGTATGCACTGACATTGCCAACAGCTAAATAAAAACAGTATTTCACACAAAAAAAATTACGCAGGAAAGATTCCTAACAAATCACATACTGTATATTTAAAATGTAATTACAATCACCAAAACATAGCAGCCAGTGACATGGACAAAACTGTCAAAAATGAGTTTGGAAGGTTGCCAAGCTACTGTATCCAAACAAAAGAAACTGAGCAAAAAGAGTCAGTTGACAAGGAAATAGTCGCTACCCAGCCATTAACCAATCCTGTATACCAACCATTATCACAGATCCTTAAAACACCAGTAGCCGAATAAAAACTACCACACAGTAATGATACAGTCATGTTAATATTAGATTGAGCAGTATTTTTCAAACGCACACATCATCAGAAAGGAACCCTGAAGACTGAAGTCTTAAATGCATATAAAAAATAGACAAAATTACAGGAGAGAGATTGAGTATTTAATTAAAAATATCCAAACAAAACACAGCACAGCACAGAATAGAAAAACGAGAATGCACTGAACAAACAACATACGCTATATACAGTGTATCTGAGTCTCCCCTGCTTGTGCTGAGCCGTGCTCCATGGGGTGTTTGCACCATGTCATAAGCAGGAAAGTCAATAATAAAGAATATAGGCTTGTAACAGCAACATGTACCAGTACTATATTTCACTGTAGTGAATATATACATTACATGTATTGATTGGATAACTCCTAACTTCCTTGGGTGTCTGTGTCGTCCACAACTTAATTTCGTAATTTTTTTTTCAAAAGCCAGTTAGGAATATAGTCATTGTCGTGTTTCTCAACAGCTTGTTATCGTTTTGCATCCCGTACAATAATGATACCATTGTGAAAGGATAGCATCACGGCCCAAGATGTTACCGGCCGGAATTAGAGACTCGGAGACAGAAGCTGCACTGAAGCTCTGTTACGCACTTTATTAAACAAAAAGCAAACAAAACACAGGAACAAATAAACACGGCACGAGGGCCAAAACAAATGTTCAAACAAAACAATACAGACTGGCCATTCACTTTCACTATAATGTTTCAAAACAGTATAAAATCAGAGCAAAAAGACTCACCCCCAAACTCCTCCACCAATCAAATGTTTTCTCCTTCCCTTGTATACAATTAGCACTCAGTTACCAAATTGGGGAATGGTCACACCTGTGATTGCTGGCAGGGACAGATTTAACCCCATCTCTGCCAACCTTACATTCCCACACACGCACTATTTACAGCAGCAGGGCTTCTACCCTGCCACAGACATACTGTAGGTATTCCATCCACTGTAGGAATTGTTTCTTCTGCAACTGGGCTACTTTGAATACTCCACAGCAGTACAATCCACAACCTGCTTAGACGGTCCAGTGAAGAATACAAAAAAATATTGAATATTTATGGAACTCCCTCTTCTGCTGTGAACATTTAGGTGTATGGGTAGATATTAATGAAATACTGTTTTATATATCAGCTTGTTTGCTTAAAGGCATTCTGTCTTGACAAGACTTTCATTTTGTCTTGAGTAGAATATCTGCTACTATAATCTAACCTTATAATTATGTTTTATTCAACAGAAGGAAAACAGCCAGCCAGTGAGTTATCCCTCTCTGCTCAGTCATATCTCATCACTGTACTTGAATCACCCAGTGGTTCCTATGGCTGTCAACATGGACTTTGGGGCTGCTTCGCTGGTTTCAGAATTCAGACCACTTGCTTCATCCATGCCTTGTGATTTGCATGTAGTTAACCTACGGGCCATACAGTCAAAGGTATCTTTTATCTTTAATTATGTCTTTGTATTTGGAACTTGACCAGTTGTTAGAAAGTAAGATTTGTTTGTGTGGACATTTTCATGTTCGATGTGGTTTGTTTAAACATGTCAAATCACATCATTTATGAATGAGAAAGTGTTTAAGAAATGATCATATCTTGCCCCACAGGTCCTTTACTGTTTATTTGTCTGGTCCCGATATTACACAACGCTAAAAATGACAACCTTTTTTCAAGTCTAATGTCCCTTTGGATGTCTTGGTAAATAAGCTTTAAAAGCCAAATGTCTGTAAAAATCTAAAAATATATGTACATGTATGGATATTGGGAGCACTGTTTAGAATATAATCAGAGTTTTACAAAGTATGAAAAACACAGAAGCACATTCACACTGAACTTAGTGTTTCATAGCCTCTGGTACATCGCTGAGACATATCTTTCAGCATACAGTACCTGTACAGTACCTACCAAGAACAAATGTTGTGTAGAGCCTTTGAAATTCAATTTGTTGCCACATAGTAAAAGGTGTTTCCTTTCACACTCAAGTAAGGGTTTGGGAACCATCCTGCCCTGTACTGTGCATGTCAAATGCCTACTATTACTAGAAGATGTCATTGTAAAATTGCTCATTCATTTTTCAAAAGTGAGAGAGTCTGTGATTGATTAAAATGTCCTCTCATGCCAAAGATTCCTCTTCTAATTGCTTAAGGAGGTGTGTGATTTTGCTTGCCAAGTTACTTACTAATTAATTAAAAGGATATACTCTAGGATGTCAAGTGAGACAGATTGTGTGCCCACTGAGGGCCTTTGCGATGAAACCGTTTACTAAACTTTCATAAGAAATGTACAAATGCCAGAGACACACTACTATGTCTGAAGTCTTTGTCTGTCCTTGAATGTGTCCTGTAACGCATACTCTACATGATAGGACACATTCAAAGAAAGACACAAGGGAAGAGTATTAATGTGTGAAACGATATATAATACTTGAAGCATTCACAAATACTTTTTATATCAACTGTATTTTAATTTTAGACAGTGGAGTCACTCTTTTATCCCAAAAGGAGGCTGTGTGGTCCAGTGGTTAAAGAAATGGGCTTGTAACCCGCAGGTACCCAGTTCAAATCCAAGCTCAACCCCTGACTCATTGTGTGACCCTGAGCAAGTCACTTAACCTCCTTGTGTCCCGTCTTTTGGGCGAGGCATTGTTGTAAGTGACTATACAGCTGATGCAAAAGTTCACATACCCTAGTCTCGCATTTTGTAAAGCGCTTTGTGATGGTGATCCACTATGAAAGGTGGTATATAAAAATTAATATTATTATTATTAAAAGGGTTACAAAATTGAGCTTTTTATTTTAATTTGAGTCTTGAGTGTAAAACAATAAAGCCCCTTTGTTAGAACACCAGTCCATTCATTTTCATTAATACATTGTAAATGGATTCATTTAATTAATAATGTCTTTCAATTAACAAAGTTGAAATATTAATAAGAACAGTTCTGCATCTCAGTTAAAGCCGCAGTGGCCTTAAATATTCATAATGTGATTTCACATGCGTTTGTTATGCAGATGAATGTGAGGTAATTCCAAGCGATGTTCAGAATATATGCTGATACCAAACACTGGTTTTGTCATGTTTAGTGTTTTCTCTCTCTGTGTCTCTCTTTATTTATTTATTTATTTATTTACCCCCAAAGGAAATCAGTATTCAGCTGCATAAAATTAACATAGTGTTTTGTTAATCTCTCTATTTTGTGCTGCATTACTTTAAGGTGCACAATATGAAAATGAAAATAAGTTTGGGTTGCAGAATGAGTTTTCCATGAATGTTGTCTCAATGACAATATTAGAATGTGTCTAGGAGATCTTTAATACAGACAAGTAGCGGGGTTCTGAAAAATATAGCGTTACACGTCCCCACGTTTTGCTACAACTGTTTAAATAACCGACCTGTAATTTATATTTTCATTGTTAACATCCTGACAACCTTTTACACTTATAACTTTAAAGTCTGTTTCAGAGCTCTTTTCAAAATGTCTGCTCTAGTGCACTGATAGTGTAAGGATCAATGCCCACATTGTCAAACAGGTAGCACAGCAATAACGATCCATGATGTGGTACTGAACACAAAAGCCAGAGCACTTGTTATGTGTTTTTTTGTTTGTTTGTTTGTTTTTTTCAATCGCTCTTCCTGATTTAGAGGACAGATCTCAAACCCCAATGCACTAGAGCAGACATTTTGAAAATAGCTTTGAAACAGACTTTAAAGTTATAAGTGTAAAAAGTTGTCAGGATGCTGACAATGAAAAGAAAAATAACAGGTTGTAGCAAAACATGGGGATGTATAGCGCTATATATTTCGGAACCACGCTACTTACTCTAAGCAAAACTTTATTTTGAAATATTATGCTATGGTGTTGTAAAGGTCATAAAATATGCCAATTTCAAGCTAATTATTGCAGGGAATTAATATAATGTATTCTCAACCAAAAAAAATATGCATGGCTGCTTGATGGATTTTTTTTTTTGTTTACCACTGAAGTATTTTTTAGATGATTGAGAGCCAAAGGCACAGTCGACTGGGTTCTAATGATTGGGTTCTGACGATTAAAGGTTCTCTGTTGGAAATAGAGGGGTGAATGAAGCAACCCCACTATATATCCCTACTGAGGACATCTTATGTTATTACCAATTTATTCTGACCCCCATCCCGACAAAGCTGTTATCTACAAAATACATCAGTTTGGAGTGACTTTAGAGTTGCAGTCTTTTGTTAAATTGAAATATCAAAACCATGTATTCTGCACAATATCTGGGATGTTCCTTTATTAAACTCCAGATATTTAATTGGGTAAAGGCCATTAGACCGAATCCATTTCATCGTTCTAATGTTATATTTCAGTGTTCTTGTGTCGTTCATTTTCCATCACACTTAAATCTGGAAGTTGACAGCACATCAGATGCGTTAGCATACTGATGCATACAGCAGAAAGATGAGCACTATAAACAATTCTACTTTGAAGGTCAGCTGTCTCCCTACAGTAAATATCATTGGTAGCTTGAATTCAAAATCTTGTATTCTCTTGTAATTTATAGAGCTGTGTGCAAATTAGATAAAGAAGTATACATGTACACACAATACTTTCAAATATTAATTTCCTGTGTGCTTAAGTAAGCTGTGAAATCAGGTCTTGGCATTATTTTCCCTGCAGGAGGGAGTGGGTCCATCAGATGAAGCTGCCCTTATTCTACACAGAAAAGGATTTGACTGCAGCTTCTCCACAAAAAACACTGGGTTACTGTGTTCTACAACACGCGGCAAGGTAATCTAGATTATTACTGTATTTTAAAAGCTGGTGTAGAATACAGTATTTTTTTTTTTTTTTTTTTTTTTTTTTTTTGAGGGAAATATTTTGTTTTTTGTAAAACTCCAGCAATGGAGAAGAGACTGGAGAGAGAAAGGCAATGCAGTAGATTAGAGCACTGTCAACTTAATCCACAAATCAAAGGAGTTTGGTAGCAATACCCTAAACTAGGACAGCAGTCGGCATCAAGGAGTGAGGTCCAGGAGTGGTTTGTGATGTTTTTAAGATGTAATATAAGAAATGAAAGAACAATAAAAGAAAAAAAAAGTGTAAGGTCAGAAATAAAACTATAAAGCCAGCTCAGTGAGAAGCATCAGACTTTGTATCCCTTTGTTCAAATAGACTACAGTGGGAGTTCAGATACAAAGAGAATGTTTGAGAGCAGAAGCAAACCTACACTGTGTGGTCTTGCTTCATATATGTGGTTTTGACAATTGTACATAAATACCTGTACAAGCTTAAAGGGACTTTATTATAGAATATATTGTATTTTGTCATTTTGAAATCCATTCAGGTAAATGGAGGGAACAATTGAGTCAATAATGTAGAAGAATGCTTGTTTTTGGAGAGTGTTGTTTTTTTGGGGGGGGTTTTGTATTATTAAAATATTTTTTGTTTTGCAGATTCCAGTTAACAAGCTTTTTAATGAGATGAAGGTGCAGCGCATAACCCCGGTTTCTTTAACTTTAATGCAAACTCCTCAAGGAAGCCAGAACAACAGTGAGATCCAGCTTCATCCCATGGAGATCAGTACATTCCGGATACAACTGAGATGAGCCCGTCCCAAGAGCAAATACAGAGCAGACTCTGAAATACTGTGAAGATTCTGTACATTTTTTTAATACTTGCTTCTACCGGCTTACCAATGGATTTTAAAGCCATGAATACAATTCCTTTAAACATGTGCATAACTATGGATGATGGGTTTTTAAAAAAAATAAGTTTCATCTGAACAACGAGTCACACATTGAGTCTCGGGTTGAGTGTTATCCTATGGGATTCTGGTTAACCTACTTACAAAATACAAAATAGTTCTTGCTGTGATGGATAACTTATTTTACGTTTCAGGAGACTTGCTTGGGATAGTGATCACCTTTTGTTTTATGTTTCAATGACAATATAATTCATTTAGTTTAGTCATGTAGAATGTTGTACAAAATCAAGAGGATAATCTTAAATCTAGGAGGTGGGAATCAGCTGACTAGTGCTAGAATAGATATTATTATTGGGCTGTACCCAGTCGTGTGTGTCACAGCTTAATCCTGAAGGACATGTGCAACAGCACTAGTTATTGAATCAGTACTCTATTGAAACTGGTTCATTGTTTTGGTTGCCAGAATTTTGGTGATGGATTTTCTTTTCCAAATTCCAAAGTTGCCAGTTAATGTTAAAATGTGCCTTATTTTTTATTATAGAATACATCTTTTACATATTGTTCTTACAATCTTGTCTTTGTATCTAGTGTCCCTATGTATTGCTTGTAGTGAAGTGTCCGTATCTGTCTTAACAGTGTAGATACAATGGAAATGAAGACAAGTGACTGGCAAAAGAAGCCTGTCCTGTTTGTTCTGTTTCATTCTTGTGACCTTTGAATGTACAGCGCTGATGTAATTGGATGTTATCAAACAGCAGTTGAATTGAGATTTACTTTTTACATGTGGTTTGCCAAGAAAAAAATCGGTGTAAAATACTGCAGTACTGCGTTTTTGTAAAGGGCGAACATGACAGAATTTGTTTTTATTTGATTAGAGGGATATTTGAATGTGACTGGATGTGTTTTTAGAATTATTTTTTCAAACATAAATGTGATTTTATAATGCAGTGGGATAAAGATGTGTTTTACACATGATTGTATTCCCTACATACAATCATTGTTTACAGGTTACAGTTAATCCCTTAAATTAAGAGACACCGTAATGACCAGGACCAAACTATTGGTTCAATTACAAATCATTCCTTGTTTCCAGATTTTATAGTGAATTAAAAAATTCCATTCAATAACCCCCCCCCTCAGAAAATGTGACCAATAAAAAAGAATCAAAATATACATAAATAAGAAAACCATATAGTAAGTGGTTTCACTGAACTTTTGAAGATTATTGGTAACAATGGTATTTGAACATTATTCAATATCAATACCTATTCTATAAATCTGTACAGTGACATATATCTTTAATAGTTCATTCTGCAAAGCAGTCTTTATGCCTTACATTGCTTCATCAAGGAACTCCTTGTTTATTTGTTGAAATATACACGTTATAAAACAAGGTGCAGTGTAACTAGACTTGCATGACTTGGAGCCATGATGTGTTAAGAAATAATCCACACACCACTACTACAAAGCCTACTGCACTGAACTCCAGACCACTATCATTATCTTCTTCTTTACTTGTGGCCGATTTATTACTCGCGTCAGTGCTCACCGTCGTTCACATAATACAGTCAGCACTCACATATCCAACCCTATAAAATGATGACTTCAGGACGATTAACGAGTGTGACACAGATCTGATTATTTCATTAAGGCTCGTTCCAACCCTTGTCCGTTTTTCAGGGAACACAAAAAAGATACAATATCAAAAGTACATATCTGAAAGGACTGTGTTTTAAAATATGGTGGCTTCCATTTAAATGTACTGCAAAACAGCAAAATGAAATCTAAATGTTATCCATGCACAGAACTGCATAAAACATAAAAGGCAATGAAATTTAGTAGATTAATAGATTAAAAAAAAAAAAAAAAATCAGTTTTCAGAATTAAAACAGTATCCAAAGTCAGTATTCAAAATTGCAGAATATAGTGCTCAATAAGGCCCTAATGTCACAGTTCACTTGCAAATGAAAATGCACAAAAGCAACAAAAGATCACAGATAAAATAAAAACAATGTTGTTTGAAAATTATGTCATGATGCCATTACTTTGCATGTTACTTTTCTACAGTATGTTATGTTACTAGTAGTAGATGCCAAAGTTCAGTCAGCCAGCCTGACTTTAAATCTGTACCAGGTTGCTCAATTGCATTCATTCAGCTGGCTGCATTCAACAGAATGCCATTAAACATAAAACAGCCACACTACAACAACAGATATATTTTAGGGTTACTGATTTTCCGGGAGTGCAGAATCTTGTCTGGAATTACAGCATTACATAATAGGAACGAAATTGCACTTAAAGTGCGTAATTATTTCTATGCTACAGTGCTCTCTTATTAAAAGTATAGTCGTATTCTTTTTGGCTGTGCGCTTTTAAAGTGAAAACGGAAAATGCCAGAATGGATGTTTTTGTTAAACAGTATGCGCTATTCTGCAGAACAGAAGGTCTGCAGCCCTACTGTCAGTCATTGCTGTCCCTTTAGTGCTGTTATTTGCACTACATAAGAGGATACATGCCATTTGTTTTCTTTTAATAGCTGTCAAGAATCTAAAAATATCTTGTAACTGAAGGTATTCTTCGATATGCAGGTTAAGAGTTCACTGCTCACTTGCACGTTCTGTACTTCATAGGTGCCGCACATTACACTGTGCCAATCTCACAACCTTCAGAAATGTATACATCTTTTCGTGTTTCTTCATTTTTTAATCCTCATTCTTTCTCTCTATGTGTGTGTGTGTGTGTGTATGTATATATATATATATATATATATATATATATATATATATATATATATATATATATATATATATATATATATATATATATATAAAAGGATCTTCCACTGCATTTGTCAACTATTTGAAGAGTTTATTTTTTTCCTTTTTTGAAATGCCTTTTATTCTTTCTCAGAGCTCTGTGATTTTATTGACAATTTTGCAATTCTTAGTTTGAAAAGGTGTTTGCTTGCATTTTAATGCCTTTCGGTAAAAGTTGCTGTTAAAAGTTTAATATTTTCCTTTTGAGATTTTTGTATCTTTTGGTGAAATATAATATAAGGAGATAAACAATAAAGATGCATTATTCTTATATTGTCTTAACCTATTGCCTTCTTTAGTGTGTTGCGCCTCATGAAATCTCCAGATATCCAGCTGTGATAACAGGTTTTTTCATAAGATGTATGCATACAAGGTATCTCTTCTCTAGCAATATATAACATTGGGGAATATACAGTGTCTGCTGACAATACAGAACGACTGGAGGTAGGACACGTTTTGCACATTAACAGAAACCATCCTCTCTATTAACACTAAGAATGGCAATCATGGTTAGATAGTATGGATGGGTATAGGTGTCATGGTTTACATTAATAAATAATCATCCCATGTCCAGATGCATGGAGATGATGAACAAACCCCAGGGCTTGCAAAATTTTGGTAATGGTACTTGCCCTTCGGGCAGCCAATTGTCGACATTTGGTTTTCCAAAACAATGTAAAGTTGCCCATAATTAACCTATCGACTGTGATTTGTACACAGTGCTCAATATAGGTACAGTATGTCAGGGTTCAAACATCAGCAGTTTGATTATTTTTTTTTTTTTTAATCAGTATTTAGTCGTATGATTAAGGCCATATATTAAGGATGTAAATAGTGTGTATATCTCTATCTATCCATCCTCGAGATATCGAGGATGAAAATAGTATATCTACACTGGGCTAATGGTTTGGACCCAAGACTGTTGCTGCACCCAGTACAATAAGTTACAAGTAAGCCCCATACATTTAAAATAAAATTAACAGTACATTTTATTAATCACATTAAAGAAATGAAAAAAGCGATGTCAACATGCTTTGTGCTAAATCAGAGTCAGTGATAACTATCGTATTAGATTTTTTATTTTTTATTTCCTGGGTTGGGAAATAACATTAACGATTTAATAAAGGTAACAACAAGATAACAAAATGTGAATCTTGGTGAGCAGATTACAGTAGCTTGTAATTCCAGTCTGTAACTTCGTTTAAAAAAACCATATACTTTGGCTGTCGTAGTGTCTGTTTTACCCTTCGTTTCAATGGAGAAGACACAGTCATGCGACATATACCAGTGCGCTGACTAGATAGGATTGCTTGAGTTGTCAGGGGTGGTACGTGGGGCAGTCCTCGTGGGATCTGGTCACAAGCAATGTGTACGTCACCCTGGAAATCACTCAAGCATTACTAATGAAAAACATTGATCCCTCTAAACGTGTTTTACCAGGATGATCTGTGAGCGGAATCTCGATTGAGAAACTGCTGTTTGATTAAAGCACAGAACGTTATCCTGTTATAGAGTAAAAAAATCAGATTGCCAGTAGGGCAAGCAGCCCAAAAAAAGACGTTGTCCAACAGATTTTTTTGGTTGTCCCGGAACGTCGGGCTAGAGATTTTGCGAGCACTGAACCTGGTGTTGGTGTTTCAAACACATAGAAACACCAAACTTTCTTTAATATTTTCTTTGACATACCGTATAACGGGACATTTTGGAGTGGAATTTATTTTGGCTTTATTGGCAGTTTGGGTTGCCAATAATGCTTTCATCAATCAAAGTGTGGCATACATTGCTATCCCACCCTCTGACAGCCTGGCGGTATGGAGCACAAGTTAAAGAAGCATGCGCTAGACGAGGGAAAGAATGTGTTGGATGTCAAAGTGAATATGAGAATAGCAGTGAGTGATGAAGCCAATTTGCTTAAAAAAATTAAAAGCAGACCGGCCATTTCCATCAATGGATTTAGGAAATTTGGAATTTATGATGCGATCAGGAACGCCAAGGCTGTGTAAACTGCACCTGCTACTGTGGTCGGTTTTTTTTTTTGTTTTGTTTTTTTATTTTATTTAGTCGTTGCCAATTATTTTTGTTATTTTCTCCCAATTTGAATGCTCAATTATTACTTAGGTTCAGTTCACCGCTACCACCCCTTCGCTGACTCGGGAGCGGCGAAGATGAACACAAGCTGTCCTCCGAAGCGTGTGCTGTCAGCCGACCCCTTCATTACACGCTGCGGATTCACCATGCATCTGCCCAGGAGCTACAGCATAGGAGGACAACGCAGCTCCCGGGCAGCTAACAGGCAAGCCCGCAGGTGCCCGGCCAGACTACAGGGGCAGCTAGTGAGCAGTGAGCTGAGGACACCCCTAAACCCGCTCCCCTCCACGGTCAGCTGTGGAATAGCCCAGACTCGAAGTGGCGACGTCCAGGCTATACAGCACATCCTGCAGTCACGCAGAGCGCCTTTACTGGATGTTCGACTCAGGAGCCCAGGACTGGTCTTTTTTAGGTTAAGCAGTTTTGTGTTGATGAATATTGTGTTGATGTAAATGATACTGTGATCATTCCACTGTGTTATGTTAGTGAATCCCAGTTAAGTTTTAAAACTGAGAGTTAGCAAATGCCTGTCGTTAAAGTGTGCTGCAGTTAGTAATCCTTTCCAATTACTGATTTCTTAAAATTGAAGGGCCATATAATAACAATATTATTAGAAGGCCGCCTTCTTCTAACGGGCGCAGCTAGGAATGGAAATTTGGGTGGGCCCCAACTTCGGGTGGACGGGCAAGTACCAAAGGTCTTACGTCACAGGAATAGTTTACATTACAAACATGATTTAAATCAATTAAAACTCTGAATACATCAAATATCTCCCCGGGGATTGAGCAGAGCAAAGTAGCCAAGACTGAAAATGTATGTTGCTGAGTGAAGTGTATACACTACAAATACAAAGCACATATGCATACAACCTAAAGAAACAAACACATGTGCACAATAACTGCAAAAACCGTTTCATTTGACAAAAAGGTGCAAACAGAAACTAAAAAAAATCCCCAAATAAAAAAAGCTCTATTGCTTTTCTGTATAAGCTGTATTGTAATCTCTTCGCTATAATGTTACCTGTTAGTTGTCCTGCATAAGGGCGTCCGTCAAGCAAAAATTTAAAATCAGGCTAAACTCCTGCTGCCTTCAAACCAAAACAAAAAATCTTAGCTGTGCTGAGAATACCTTGTTTCAAGGTAAATATGGCTGCTTTCGTTGTCACTGCATTTTCTCAGGTACAGCTAAACAAAGATATTGCGTTGGCTGCAAAAAAACATAACAAGCAGACAAAAACAGATTTTTTTAAAACAACCTTGAGTGACAAATTCTGCAACCTTTTCAAGTTTTGTAGACCTTTTAAAATGATGTTGACACACTAATGAAAAGGACCGTGTAATTTCCATATTATGCTGCCTTTAAAATAAATACACGGGAGAAGAGTGAAGGGCAAACCTTAAATGAAAAAAATCGAGTTTTTGTATTTCTTTACATTTCTAATACCATGCAGAAATAATTTTGAAGATACCTTCAAATTATTAATAAGTTGCAACATCATATGCCAGTGATTCTCTAGGTCATTGTAGTATGACTGGAACACAAATTATGAAGTTGGTATTAGTTTGACACTGTTACCATAGTAACCAAATGCAGGGCGCTGATAAACGTATGAATTCACAGTGTGAAATACTATAAGGAAAATAAAGTCTATTTTTTCACAGTAAATTGAAAGAAGCTGAAAGCAATTTTAAGCTATTTGTCAGCATTCGGCCAACTGTTTTAACCCTGTTCATGCTATTCTTTCTACTAAAGTTAACTCTTAAAACTTAAAAGTGTGTGTATATATTTTTTTTGCCACGTTGACCGCCGCACTACTAATAACTTATTTTAATAAAAATGCACATTAAGATAAACATCTAGGACTTGTCAAGAGATTCGTGCAAACTGTCTCACAAGATGTCAATCAAACATTGCTTTCACATGAATCTTTGTGTGAGAGGAAGATCCCACCTAAATATTGCATCACAGTGACTATTTTTCTTTGATTGGCTAAAGCCTGCAGCATTTAAAAAAATGGTCTATTTGACCTAAACTTAAACACCACCTTCAGGGCGCACAGTTGAATCAAATAAGAGCAAAATAAAGAATACAGTACATAACTAAATATGAGAGCAAATTCGACTAAGAGTAGTTAAACTTATAATAGAAATATTTGCTCATAAAAGTAAATTCCATTAAGACCACGTAGAAAGTATGAGAAATGGATAACAATTTCAAATAAGGGCAATTACAAAAGCGTGAATATAGATACATTTAAGAGTAAAATCAAGTACAAGATACAGGAAGTAGTTATAATTAAGAGCAGTAGTAGAATACGGCAAAATATGGAGTAGTTGCGTGCAAGTACAAGATGATGCAAGTACTGATACAATCATCTAGTCCAGTATAGTTGAGAGTTCAGTAAACTTGTTCTAATGGCTGAGAGAGTTTTCAGGCAGGTTTTTCAAGCAGTTTCAGGATTTCAAAGCAAAGGCTGGGCCCCTTTTGACTCGCAAGCTCAGGTCAAGATTGGCAATCAAAAGTCAACGATTTTGTATAGCTTGACTTCAATATTTATGTCTTGAAGACTCACACAATCATTACAATATATATATATATATATATACATGATTCATTAATAAAGAATGCTTACAAATTACTTGTAACTCACTTAGTAAAAATGCATGTAATACAATAACATTAGGCTTATATGAGCATTATGTTGCTTTTTTAATATTATTAAACAAAGATAATTTTAGCAAGCATAATATTCTGAGCTGTATGGGGAATTGTTGCAGTGCTTGAAGATTGAATGAATGCAGCCATGTATCAAAACATTCTACAAAGTATAATGACACCATCTGCTTGTAGGCTGTTTATCTTCCGACAAGACAACGACCCAAAGCATATGGCTAAATCAACTGGAATTCTTGAAGAAAACTAAGGTGCAAGTTCTGGAATGGTCTTCTCATCTCCAGATAGAAATGCTTTGCTGATCTGTAGCTAAGCATTGTGTATTCGATCTGTTTGAGTTGAAGGAAATATGTGAGGCAGAATGGGCCCAGATTTTTTCAACAAGAACATACATGAACAAATACTTTAAATGAAATTAGTTTGTTGTTTTATTGATAAGGATTATTTGTTAAATTACTTGTGTATTTTGCTTTTTGTTTTATTAAAAAGTGGTTAAAGTTTATTAAATGACTGTCCATAATCTGTTACCTTGAATTATAGTATATTAAGCGTAAGGTGCCAATATTTTTGTCTCTGACTGTATTAAGTATTTTTAAAATATACCGTATTTTTTCTTAGATGTAAAAGGAAATAAACAATGTCCTGATTAAATGATACACTGAAGTTAGAAGTAGCAAAGGCACAACAGCTAATAACAGATATCAGGCTTAAAGAGCAAGGAAAGCAAGAGAGAACAAGCTGGTCTTGAGAGTTGATTTAAAGTGAGCGACTGTGGGAACATCAGGCACCAAGGCTGCTAGAGAGTTCCAAAGAATCTGAGCCATGAAGCTAAAAAAAGTGTTCTCCAAGTGTGGTGCACTTTTGCTTGGGAATAACAAGCAGGTCAGAGTCGGAGGACCTCAGCTTGCGGTCAGGGGCATAGCAGGTCAGCAGGTTGAAGAGGTACTCTGGACCTGTGTGATGAAGGGCATTATAGGTGAGAAGGAAAATTTTGAAAGCAATCCTGAACTTTACAGGTAGCCAGTGCAGCTGGGCAACACAGGGGTGATGTGTTCATGTTTTTCCTACCATTCTGAAAGAGCTGCAGTAGTCAAGTCGAAAGGAGACAAAAGCATGACAGAGTATCTCCGCATCTGGGAGGGAAAGGTAGGGACAGACTTTGGAGATGCTTCAAAGGTGGTAGAAGGAAGATTTGACCATGGAGATGTTGCTGTCCAGAAGTACACTAACGCTTCGTACAGTAGTGGAAGGCAGCAGCAGACTGTTTTCGAGGTTCAGGGCAGCTATATTTATACTCTTAAGTTGAGTTTTAAATCCTACTAGAAAGAGTTCTGATTTGCTAATACTGAGCTGAAGAACATTGCCAGACATCCAGGATTCGATGTCTTGAATACAAGCTGAGAGCCAGACCATGGCAGAGGGGCTTCCAAGGTTGAGTCTTAATTAGAGCTTGGTGTCATGAGTGTAGGAGTGAATTATGAGGCTATGTTGGTGGATGAGGTGACCCAAGGGAATCATGCAGATGTTGAAGAGAAGAGGCCCAAGAACAAACCCTTGAGGATCACCACAAGTGACTGAGTTTGCAACACCACTACATCCAACATAGAAAACAGAATGCATGCATCCAGATAGGTAAGAGGACATCCAGGAGAGACAGGTTCCAGAGATCCCAGAATATTTCTGAAGGCAGACAAGAAGAATGCTGTGATCTGTGGTGTCAAAAGCAGCTCTTAGGTCAAGAAGGACAAGTACAGAGGGAGCAGTAGCATCAGCATTCAGCAACAGATCATTTACAATCCGATGCCAGACTGCAGAGATTCAAGCAGATTGTTATCCATGAGATGTTTCAGCTGTCTGGCTACAGCCCTTTAGAGAGTTTTGGAGAGAAAAGGAAGATTGAAGATGGGATGGTAATTAGATAAGACAGCTGGGTTGAGGGAGGGTTTTTTGAGTACCGGTGTAACTCGGGCAAGCTTGAGGGCAGCAGGAACCGAGCCTGAATCCAGGGACAGATTGAGAGTGTGCATAATGGAAGGAGCAAGATCAGAAGCACAGAGATGGACAAGATTTGTCGACCAGGGGTCCAAGGGGCACATGGCAGTAGTTGATTTTAATAGTAGGCTGGAGATATCAGTAATGGCTGGATGTAGGATTTGGTCAATGGTTTTAAAGAGAACTTTGGTTTACTGTGTCCCCTACTTATGATTTCAGAGAAGTGCTTCACTGTAGCAGCAGCGAGCGCATACCTGTAGCCACCGAGACGGTCGGTCCAGATCTCTCTGTGAACCATTAGTTCAGACAACCTCCACTTGCGTTCAAGCTCGTAGCAGGCAGACTTAAGCGATCAAAGTTCGAGGGTGTATCATGGGCAGTTGTGATCTTTCTTGACCGCTCTGATTTTAAGTAACGGTTTCGATGATCTGGTAAGGGTGGTGTTGTAGAGGTACACTGCATCGTCAACCAAAGACAGAAGAGTGCCAGTTAGAGGGGATAAACAGACACATTTTAAGAGTTTCAGAAGATTCAGCAGATTCAGAAAGACATCCACTTAGTAGTAAAAATAACAGTTTATTGGTTGTGAAAGATATGACTGATGGCACATGAACAATTGGCAAACAGATATGCCCAACATGAACATGATAACCGACAGATACATAATACATTCACATTACAATTGACCCATGGCCTTATCCATTGGAGCTTGATAGCCGCCCCTATGCTTGCCGAGCTGAGATGAATGCAATACAGTGATTAAGAATGGCTCGGCCAGCGGGCAGGACAAGGGGCACATGGGGCCACCTTCCCCCAAGATAAATAAGGCTACCGCCAATTGTTTGCACAGTTACACATCACCCGAGTTGAGGAATGTGGGTAATGTCCATTAATAATGTGTAAAATTAATTATACGCCCAATCAATAGCCCAGACTGACGAATGTAGGACAAAATTATATAATGGAAATAGAACATGATTATTACTTTGGTTCTGCCTGGTTCAAGGAGCTAAACGCTGCCCAATACTGACAGGTATGATATGTATACATGATGAATGTAGATGTCAGCAGCCGGACAAGTGGCACTTGGGCCACCTTCCCTCCAAAAGAACGAGGCAAGCTAAGCCACCCCCACCCTGTAGATCTAAACCACTGAGAGCTCAGGTAAGGAAAAAAAATGCCATAAATAGGGGGAAACCTTAGGGAATCCATGGTAGAGGGTTACCCTTCCTCCGGGTTCTAAAGTAATGACTCCACTAATCCAGTTAGCCATATAACATGTTTTGTGCTGATAATAGGTCTGTGGCATTCTTCCAAATGTAGTATGTACTGGAAGTCCATCTCCCCATAGCCTTGATTAGGTGAGGAGCGATGTTCATGGAAGCAGCAGAAGTTGCGGCACCGATCCTGAACGAATGTCTGGAATAGCTGTTGGGAGGAAGCCCAGCGCAAAGGAGACACAGATGAAGGTGGTCGCAGAACCAGTTCCTGGACTATCCTCGCTGGAGTGAGAAGAAACAGGGATCCTGGTTGCTGGCCGCCGGACGCATCTTTGTAAGGAGAAAAGCAGCCTGAGTGTAGAGTGTGGATTATGGATTCCAGGACTTCCTTAGTGATTGGCAACTTGGAGGATGAAGGTTTGGAAGCAGTTGAATCCCCCGGAGCATCATTTGTATCCTAGGAAGATGAGATGGGGGAGGGATAGAGATTCCGAGCAAGCGAGAGTGAAACTGTAGTCCTGACAAGTATCGGCGTATGGTGGAAAGGGAGAGATTGTGATTTAAAAAACAATAATGGAAGATTCAGTAGTGTGACATGGAGCAATATTTGGTGTAAGACTGCCACCCTGTGTTATAAGCAGCTCTGGTGTTTTGTGAAACTGATTGATTCATGAGAGAGAGTGCAGATTCAGATATCTGGATGTTAGGAGTTGCTTGATTTAGTACAGTATGAGGTCCTTGAGCTGTGGACATGGATGCAGTAGGGGGTGTCCTAAAAACAGAGCGTGGAATTTCTGGAAATTAAAATGAGAGAAAAAATCAATTTCTTTGGAGTCCCAAGTTTTGCTCCTCTGATAGAAGAACTTCGAGTTCGGAAAATGTGGTTCTTAAAATGTTAATAGAGAAAGCAGGGGGCAACAAAACAGCTCATTGTCTAAAATGCCCCAGTTAACCCTGATATTAAATTGCTCCAGAATTGCAGCGGTCTTGGCTGAAAAGGATTTGTGTTAGTTGTAAAAATCTGAACCTCCATATCTCATGGACAAGTCAGTTACAAGACTAAGGCAGACGTCCAGCCCTTGACGGCGCACGGATACTTCCTTCCGTAGTCTAACACTCTGTTGTCATGAACCTCGAGGGAACAGATAAGCAAAAGGACTAGATTTATGTCCCTACCTTCTTGGATTTGAGTATGGAGCCTGCTAGATACCAAGGCTGGACTGGGTAGCAGGGAAGCTGGGTTGTGGGAATCGGAACTAACTATTGCAGTGGAAAAATTAAAAGAAGGGTCGGAATTGAGTGGGCTTGAACAGGGAGCCACGGCTGGAAGCGGAGATGGAGTGGCGAGGAAAGCTGATGCAGAGGGACTGAGAGGTAAAGGATGGTGTTCAAGGTGGGAGAGACAAGTCTCCAGCGCGGAGATTGAATCTTGCATTGTTTACAGGGCTTGAAGGATGTCCGCATTAGAGACGGAGCTAGCGTGCATGGGGGACTTAAGGCTGATGCCGGGGAAATCGGACCCGGATTGGGAGTTGGAATGAATGAGGCCTCGCCAAATGAAGACGGGACTGTAGACTTGGAGGTCGATGCCTCGGATCAATTTAGCAAGGAGATGAGGTCCTCATGGGAAGCACCAGTGGTAAGAAATATTCCTGGAGTACAGAGTACTGAGAAGCCGAGGAATTTTCTATGACTGGTATTTCTTTTTTTTAATTGGAGCAGCACGTTGAAGAGGCATGGAGATGTTCTCTTGCGGCTAGGTTGAACGGGAGTAGCTGGGCTCTCAGGAGATGAAACACGACTACCGGTTTGAGGAGTAGAAGCCATAGTGCCAGGTAAGCATACCAAACAAAGAAACGACAGGGGTTTGTGGGCAGAGAGACCTATTTAACTGGCCAAACTGCTAACGTATGAGATTGATGTGTGGAGTCTCCTTTCGGAAAGACAACAAGATTCCAGTTCTTGGGATGGAAAGAAATAACAGTATCGGCATTGGAGGAAGGAACAGGAAGATTAATATTAGCAGTGATTAAAAAATGGTCAGAGAGAGAGAGATATCTCAGACGGAGAGATTGGAGAGGTAAAACTCCTGGTGATGAGCACGGGTCTTACCTCTCCAATCTCTGTCTCAGAGTGTGTCCTCGGATGTGAGTGGGGACGTTTACAGATTTGAGAGAGCCCATGACAGTCCGGAGCGTGTTGAAGTCGGTCATTTAGAAAATTAATTCCTTCAACCAGCTGAGGTAGTTACATCAGCAAACTAGCATTTCAATTTACTTACCAATCACTATTTAGTTTTGATGTCTAACTGCAAACAGCATCAGAATCTACATACCAAGCAGGTATATAACTGTATCATCAAGTGGATTAACCCTTCCACTCCGGTGAACATTGTTCCTGTTTGAGGTCTGAGTATTATACCTTTCTAAACAGCTTAGAGTCTGGAGATATTAAGAGAATAACGTTTTCAGTCCATGATAAAATATACCTAGTTTGAATGTAAAAAAGGTTATAATGTACTCAAAAATGCATTTCCTTTAGAAATGTCTCCATAAGTGTAATTTAGTGATCTCCTACCTAAAAACTGTAACAGTTTAAACCAAAACACCACATAGAAAGTCATTATCTCTTACAGATACTGAATATGGATAGTAACATTCATGAATAAGGCCTGGGAGAAGCAGTTCTGTAAACAATACAAGACTATTGGGAATATGCCTTCTTACAGATTATCACATGGTGATTAAACCCAGAAGTTGTATTACTATGTGTGTTTAAATTAAGGCAGTATTGCATTTTAAATTAGGAGAGCAAATCACAAGTTTTATGTGATGGCAATTTAGTAGTTCTGATTGGTCACTTGAGTTGTTAATCAAAGGAAAATTCAATTTAAATTGTAACCAGCAGTTTTATAATTGCTGCCAATAAAGGTTTTATCATTTTACTAAACACCCAAGTAGCTGGGAATATAACGCTGCTCTCCTTACATATTCCGGACACAGCTGTTTATTATAAATCATACAGGAGAAATCACTCAATCACTGTTAAGAAATTGTCAAAATGGCAGGACCTTATCCTGAGGTCATCCCGTGCAATGAGCATACAAAAATAAAAAAAAATAAAAAACTAGTAGTTCTTGTATTTATAAAATGCATATTTTATCCAATAAGAAACACCTGCACACCACGTCCTAACATATATTTACAAAAAAAATGATACAACTGGGAAAATAACTGTTAAATAATTAACTTATTGTTAATGGCTGGAGTTCTGTGCTAACAATAACAATATTGTATGATTAGTGAATGTTGTAAATATCAGTAAATGGTAACTACAATGTACTTATTGTACACATAGTTAACCTTTGAACTATATCCAACACAACCAATCATATTAAAGGAATTCAGATGAGCTAAGGTATCACACTGCTCTTTAAACCTGTCAACGTGAATAATGAATGTACCGTACACCTTTTCAGAGACTTGCTCTGGTGGCATACTGATAACTGCAGCATAAGGTTTTGATAGAACTGCAGTTTACACAAGCAAACCATACAAGTAGTGTTTAACAGAAAGAATAACTGACTGATAGAAATCATTTTACACAAGCTTTCAAGACCACACATGTCCCTTATTTAGGTGGTAAATGAAAGTGAATTGAATGGGACTTTTGAGAGGTTATGACATTGTCATTCCTTTCAATAACTTGATATCTTGAGACAAAACGATTAACTTAATTCAGCGAGTGAGAAAGGCAAAGAGACCCTGTGACAGGATGGACATGTGGTGATGTCAGGCCACATGCATGAAGCAAAACACAAGCAAGGTACTACAGGGCAAAAAGATGCATGGTGCGCCATTTATTTAAATACAGAAAAATGGTTTAAACCAAAAAACACTTGCTTGCAGAGCAAAAATAAATAATTAAACAAAACAAATCGCAATCACAAATAATACAAATATAGGTCAGGCTGGGCAATTGCCTTCACTGATCCTATATGTTTGTTTTATTTTTCTCTCTCCTCTGGCTCTCCCATTCTCCAATTCTGAATACACCCACCTGGAACAGAGGAAACAGCAGGGTATTTCTCTAGCTGGTTATCTCCTAATTAACAACTTAACCAGTGAATTAACCTTGGGAGATGACCACTTTCTGCACAAGGACTTTAAATTACACTGGTAGAGGACGAGCTGCCAAAATACAAACACACAGGGCTCTCACCGTCATAAATAAAATAAATAATAAATAAACAAACACAAAATAACACAGGGCGGAGGGGGAGACCCCATTCTAAAAATAAACAAACAATGTTCAGAGCTCCTCGCCCTGTCACAGACCCCAGCGAAGAAAAACGGAAATCTTAGATAGGGGTGAAGGAAGGTTTAATTGAAGTCTAACAAAAGAAAGAAAGCAAACCAAGTTGTCAACATGTACAACCATGTGGAACACAAAGAGGGACTTGAATAATTAGAGTCATTAAACAGAAGATATTAATAACCGTTTGATTTTATACTATACAGTAGATGTGGGTGAAATTATGAAAATGATATTTGTAGCTATGGTTACTGATTGGCACCATAGTGAAAGTTGCCACTATTTCACAATGAAATAAAAGGCAAGTAGGACTTTATGGTTTGACATTTACATAAAACAGTATAGAGCAAGATTAGATGCTGAAAATAATCAAAGAAGACAGCTGCATGAGTTTTTCTTTTATTCACAATTCAAATAGAATAGCTCATAGCTGAATTGCATTTCTCCATAACAATAGATAGTTTTGACCTTGAGAAAGGTGACCTTAAGGTTCATGTTACATTTGGAAAGGACAATAGAATATTTTTACTATACATTACAAACAAGAAATAAACAAACAGCTCTTTTTACACAAATATGCTTTACCTGTGCAAAATTCTATATCAACATTCAAGTAGTGCTCAAAGGGTTTGCATTTTCTGGATCTTAGTCTGTTTCTCAGTTCAATTTGCAGTATAAAGAAAAATGTTGGTCATAAATCTGAAATCTAATGATACTGTTCTATGATGAAGTTAATACCTTTGCAGGGATTTTAGAGCGCAAGTATATCTTCTTTATTGCTCAAGGGAGTGCCAACAAAGTAAAGGAAATGCTTGTGTGGGTTCAATGCTCCAGGCCCTCGGATTTGACTTTCTTTGATAATTGTTTTCCCTTTTTGAGCAAAAAAGATAAGGAATGAACAGAAACACATGACTCCAGAATGAAAACAATTAACTTTCGTTACCTCCTTTTAGTCAGAATTCTCAGCAACCAATTCCCTCAGGTGAGAATCCTGTAGTTCAAAGAGATCATTTGTAGACAAAAACATGGCACAGGGCCATTTTGCCTCATAGTAATTCAACAAGAACAACAATGAAAAACTGAAATGAACACTTTGTTCTGTGCCAAGGCATTGAGGGTTCAGCTTGGCCCATTAGTTTTAGCTTCCACTACAGGTCTTTAAAACATGAACAGCTAAGTGATTGCCCATAAATGCTGTCCATATCACTGTCAGTCAGTCTTAACTGCTAATACACTACTCGAACATGGATATTTAATAAAATGGTTCAAATTTTGAAGCAATTTTTAGTTTACGATTGCTTTGCAGAATCATTTGCATGTGTTTGATGTTTTAGTCAGACATTCCAGTTTCTTATTTAAGAAAAGGAACAGTACATTTCTGAAAAAGGTAGCAACAGTTATCTGATTCTGGTTGTCACTGTTTGCATCTCTGAACCATTATAAAAGACTGATAGAAGTCCCAGTACTTTCAGATCTGTGCATTTATTTTACATTGACTGCTAAATAAAAAGGCTGCAACTGATGTTCAATACCATATCAGCATTTAAGACATATAGCTACAAATGCCATTTATATTTTTATTTATTTATTTTACCTTCCTAACCTTGTATGGTGTTTTGAGTCATTGTGAATGCTTCTGAGTTGTGCTGCTCTAACACTGATATTTGTATTATTGTTATATTTTACCCTGTCTGCCATATGGCTTGGAAGTGGTAGGAAAACAATGCATTTATTGAACTTTAAATACTGTAATATGTGTAAAATACATTATTCCACAATTTACATTGCACCTAAAGGTAAACTATACACATATTTTGTGTCTTTTTTTCTAAGTAAATCAATACAACCTGAGCCCGTTATAGGTGAAATCAGACTTGTTGACATTACTGTATTGCAGCAGTTTTGTTTTGGGGGCTGTGTAAGCACAGTGTCATTTGTTATGTCCTGGTATCTTTTTCATTTTTTTATTAATCCTCTTTTATATTCTGCACTGTGCAGTGTCACAGAAGTCACGCTCCTTTGGGAAGAGCACCAGCTTCTCTGCTGTATACTGATTAGCATCGTCTATCTTGCTTTGGATCAGATCATTTCATGTGGGCAGAGGGATGACACTCCTCATAAGAAGGGAAAAGATAATTGATCCTAGGATCTGTTTTAACTGTCAGCCCTGCCAGTTTTCTTGTGTTTCTGCACGGGGAGGAATTCGGTTTCTTTAGCTATATATTCAATAGTATTTTTAAAAGGGAATGTTAATTTGGGCTTTTTAAGATCAATAATAAGGGTACAATTTTGGGGATTTTTATTTCTGTCTGTTTAATGGGGGGGTTCTTGCAGGTAGTTGGTTTTGACAAGGTCATTGGAGAAGTCAATTACCTTGTTAGGGTTCCCTATTTAGCCTCTCCTCCCTCAGCTAGCAGCAGTCTGACAAGGACTAAAGCATGTACACATTATGTCCCCCACCAGCGGAATGGGGAACCTCCATTGGTAGAGAAGGAGGAGAAGCTTGATGGCAGCAGGAGCTACCTCTAACCCCGGTCAATCCGTCATCTCGGGTGGGAGAGAAGCCAGTTGGCCACAGCTCCAGCAATAAAGCACCTTATGCAAGGGCACACACAGCCAAGTGCATATAGGGTTCTCTTTTGATTTGTTTACTGCGGGTCATTTTTATACAACATAGGAGCAAAAGCTTGGTAAGATAAACACGTTCTTAATGAGACTTCACCTTTAAGGCCTTGATACTACAACAATTGCTTCAGGCAATGGTCACCGGCAACATTAGGCTGTTAATGATATCTTAATGTTAATGAAATCTGTTAGATATTGAATGAAAGATGCAGAGGAGGTGTACACTGATGAGAAACTGTGAGCAGTGAGCTGCAAAACATATTAAAATGCAAACCAGTTGACTAGAAATAATTCTGCTGTACAGTGTAATTTATAGCATCAGCATTACAGAGTTTTTAAAATGAATATAGAGCAATGTGATTTGTAACATCTGTTAAAAGTAAAGGGTATTATCCCATAGGGTTTATGTCCACAAAGTAATCAATAACTGTGAAAAGAAAAAGAAAAAAAAATGCTCTTAGACGATCAAGCTACTTTATCAGTACAAACAAAAACCTTCATCCATTAGGTATTTTGCAGAAGAAAATACAGTTACACTACTCCCAATTAAACAAATATAGGTTTCTAAATAATAATGAAAAATGAGCCCTGGTTTTACAGTGTGATAAAATAATGTTGCTAAACTAGCAGGCTGTGCTTGTTAAGGTGTCTTTCTGCCAAAGAAAGTGTTACCAAAAGTAAAAAAAAAAAACTCTTTCGCATTGTTTTTCGACCTTAGTGATCAATCCCAAAGGTTGCTGTCAGAGCTAGGCGCAACTCAATTCACATTTGGTTATGTGTTATTTCCAAATAAACATTTCACCACATTCATTTGTTTGTTATGAACTTATATTTCTCTCAGCTTCCTTTCCTGCTAAAAAGTTTATTGAATTGTATAGTTTTCTAGTTAACTGGTAATGGTACCAGATTTAGATGTCTAAAAGCAATGAATTGTGAACTACATTCCTGTCTGCCCTGCAGTGTTTGCCCTTTCTGAATATCTTCAACTAGGCTAAAAAGAGAGCAGTCCTTCATGCTTCTGTGCACTGCCAGAAAACTCTGAGACTGACATCAACTTGAACCTTCCTAAATCAATATACTATACTGTAATATCACTAAATGGGATGAATTGCCATTTTCAAAACTTAATGAGATAATAATGGTAATCCAAACTGTAAAAGCTGATATATGTGCATGTTCTATACTATATGCAAGCAATAACACACACAGTTGTAACTTCAGTCACCGAAGAGATGGATTGTATCGGTACAACCCATGCATGCCTTTTATTGTGTTATTGCACTTAAGAAGTTGATATCATTCCAGTTGGAATGAAATCGGATCCATGCCATTGGTTGTCCTCTTTTATCAATATGGGATTGCAATGTCAGCAGCTAATCAGGATGCAAGACATTTCCAAGGAATTTAAATAATACTATTACCTTGTAGGCGAGACTGCATATATTTATTTTGTTGCATCAAATACTCAGGGTGACTTTGAGTCATAGACAGTACTGTTCAATGAACAATGTAACACTATGTGCTAAATAAAAAAAAAAAGTGTATAAAGAAATACAGAGAGTTCTCTCAACTAAAACCTGAGGCATATAGCTTTCACTACTGGTTTTGTGATCATTTGAATCAAATGATATTTTGCAAGCTGCCCTTATTACATGTAAAACAATTGGACTCTTGAAGGTTAAATAAAGTATAACATAAAAGGCATTAAAACTGTTGCAACTTTATTTAGTTTATTAAAGTTTTACCTGTATGAAGTAATGAATCCTAAATATACAAAAATAACTATGTTAACATTCACTGAGACTAAAGTCCTTATCATCTCTAGAAGAAATGGCGCCTTCCAGAGAGGGAAAGTATTGTAGAGTGGTTGTAATGTTTGGTTTATAAAAACAATAATATATACCTGTATACAGAAAATATGATAAGCCTTCACTAGTGTGATAATTTCCATCAGTATCAGGCTCTATTGTGTAGCTTAATTATGTATTTTTTAAAGTGATGTTGATATTATTTTTATTGGTTCATGTCTTGTGTCCGTCTCTCTGGCCCCTATGTTAAAGTAGCTACACGTCTGTATACACAGCCACTCGATAAGAACATCTAACCAGAAAGACTTAATAACCTGTTTTTACTGATCTTAACATTATTACCAAACCTTGAAAGAAAATAAATTTAACTGTGAACAGTTTAGATTGCTATATTAGTGAATGGGGCACAACATGTGATATTTACAAATTCTAAGGCATTTCCACTTCTTGAAATTGAAACGAGTAAGTAAGCTTCCAAGACCAGTAATTGTACCAAGAAACATGTTCCATCCCATGAGTGCTTTATTTTTGATGGTGCTTTGTACTATGCACACATTTCCTTGGAGAACTGTTAACAAAAACACACAGTTAGGACATTATATTTATGCCTTTGTGCAAATATTTTGAAGATAATTAAACAGATGGCTTTTCTACTGGAAAATTGGGGGGAGGGCATTAAATTTCAATTTATAATAACATAAGAACATAAGAAAGTTTACAAACGAGAGGAGGCCATTCAGCCCATCTTGCTCGTTTGGTTGTTAGTAGCTTATCGATCCTAGAATCTCATCAAGCAGCTTCTTGAAGGATCCCAGGGTATCAGCTTCAACAACATTATTGGGGAGTTGATTCCAGACCCTCACGATTCTCTGTGTAAAAAAGTGCTATTTTCTGTTCTGAATGCCCCTCTGTCTAATTTCTATTTGTGACCCCTGGTCCTTGTTTCTTTTTTCAGGTCGAAAAAGTCCCTTTGGTCGACACTGTCAATACCTTTTAGTATTTTGAATGCTTGAATTAGGTCGCCACGTAGTCTTCTTTGTTCAAGACTGAACAGATTCAATTCTTTTAACCTGTCTGCATATGACATGCCTTTTAAACCCGGAATAATTCTGGTCGCTCTTCTTTGCACTCTTTCTAGAGCAGCAATATCTTTTCTATAGCGAGGTGACCAGAACTGAACACAATATTCAAGATGAGGTCTTACTAATGCATTGTACTGTTTTAACATTACTTCCCTTGATTTAAATTCAACACTTTTCACAATGTATCCGAGCATCTTGTTGGCCTTTTTTATAGCTTCCCCACATTGCCTAGATGAAGACATTTCTGAGTCAACAAAAACTCCTAGGTCTTTTTCATAGATTCCTTCTCCAATTTCAGTAGCTCCCATATGATATTTATAATGCATATTTTTATTTCCTGCATGCAGTACCTTACACTTTTCTCTCTTAAATTTCATTTGCCATCTTCTGCCCAGTTCTGAATCTTGTCTAGATCATTTTGAATGACCTTTGCTGCTGCAACAATGTTTGCCACTCCTCCTATTTTTGTGTCGTCTGCAAATTTAACAAGTTTGCTTACTATACCAGAATCTAAATCATTAATGTAGATTAGGAATAGCAGAGGACCTAATACTTATCCCTGTAGTACACCACTGGTTACCACACTCCATTCTGAGGTTTCTCCTCTAATCAGTACTTTCTGTTTTCTACAAGTTAACCACTCCCTAATCCATGTACATGTGTTTCCTTGAATCCCTACTGCGTTCAGTTTGAGAATTAATCTTTTGTGGCGGATTTTGTCAAAAGCTTTCTGGAAATCTAAAAGAATAAACTAAAAGCTTACCATTTCAATTACAGCCTGAAAACATTTACCTTGGATTCACACTTTTCAAGTCTTTAACTTGCAAAATTTCAGAACTTCAGATTATGTTTAGTTTAACCCTCTAATTAGAATCTCTTCCTAGCGGTTCATGAGTTGATAATGTTGACACCACCAAAGACCCGCTACCTCTTTAGTAGAGAGCTTCCTCTTCAGTTTAATGGGCTGTGATGCCAATTCATTACAACCCCATGGGAAGCAATGTCACCCATCTATTCCCTTGGTGTATTATTAACTCAAAACCTTGTTACATATAATTAAACATGATCTTCTGTGTTCATTCTGTAAAGGATGCGCCATAGTACAGAGGAGGATACTAATTTAAAAACACAATGAAAACTCCTTGGAAAATAAAAGGTAGATTCAGTAATGTCTATATTGGTTCCCATTTCCCAGTTCCCATTCTTTGATCATGATATGTTACAGTTAGAGGTCTTTTTTTTTCATTTTTTAAATAAATTGTGCTTTCCCTTAAGAAACATTCAGGGTATCGCAAAGACCAGTGTCCATTATGCCTCTTTGGGTTTACGTAAAAAAAAAAAAAAAAACCTTTTATCTGATTTATTTTATATCATAATGAATTTGAAAGCATTTGAATCTGTGTCCAATCAGCAGTCACAAACCATATTGTATGTGCAGCAGAGGAAGCTCAGATACTATTCCTTATAAGTTATTAGATTGAAAAGTACACTCAACTTTACATACAAATGAAGAATCAACTAAATTATACAGTTCAGCTTATAGATGCTACAGTATGTATTCGTTTCATACTGTATAACCCCCTACTGTATGTTTACTTGAATCCGGAATATATTGTTCTTCAATAACAAAACCTGACAAACTTGTTTAGATAAAGATGCATCTTAATTACAAAATATAAGGCTGCTGCATCAAATCTATTTATGATTATTGATTTGTCATCAATTGTGCAGGTATCAGTACAGTCGAACCCGACAGCAATTGAATTGATTTCATGGGTCCATCGGATATGTAAAAATAGGGAGTCATTATACAACATGTATAATGACTCCCTATTTTTAAGTTGGGCATTATAAATTAATGATGTCAGGTACATCAATATGTCTAAAACACCAAAGTACGGTACTACATGTATACTATACAAAGACAATCTGTGAACATTACTGCAAAATAAAGCACTGTAAAGAGCATTTGACAATTTACGAAACAGCATTCCACCAAAAACAGTTCTTACAGTGCTTTCCCTGCCTATGCCAAAGTAGTCCGACGGTTTTTGGGGGGGGGGTTTGTATTACGAGACAAACTACAAGAAGAAACCGCGCACACAGAAACACAACTGGCTTTGTAAGTCGTCCAAAAAAATTGTTTCCGCTTTTTAACAGTACTGTTATTATATGAATTTCTTGCTTTCTTATTGCTTTTATTTAAAATGGTAACTGTGCACTTAGATGAAATGAGAGCAAACACATTCTTTTTTTTTTTTAATATGAATCCATAGTCGCGCTAAGAGCTGAATTTACTGTTTTAGGCCTTTAATAAAATGAGCATCAATCAGTTTCCATCTGTACCGTTCAGTTAGCAGCAGCATGTGTAAATGACACACACCAGAGCTCTACCAGTTAATAGAAGGTGTGGTATCTTATAGGATGGGGCATGACAGGTTCTAATATATTTATGTTGACAGGATCTTAATGCAGTATCATATGCAAACAAGCACACACACCAACATTCTTATTTGCAAAAACAACTAATGTGTCTAATTTTTAACAACAGATAAAAGCAGATACAGGTTTGTGCTTTTTCAGTATAGGCAGTCAGGTTGTAGCATAATTATGTGTACTGTAATATATGTTTTGTTAGTTGCCAAAAAAGGGCCTGTGCTAACTAAAATGAAAGGGGTTTTTCGATTATTCGTAATCTCAGGGAACCGCAATGCACTTTTGGTCCTTAATCGAGTGAGGTCGGCATGGAGATGTGAAGTCTGTAGTCACATGCATACAGATCCAGCGCAGAGCCCAATTGATAAGAATATTTTAATACAATCAGCTATAAGGCTCTGGTCAGAGTTGTATAAAACCACTGATACAGTATAAAAAAGGTATCCACTGTGCCACACCCATCCACCCTACGCACACACAGAGAATTGCATTATCTCCATCCTGTCTAAGAGTCACAAAGTACTGTATGTGGTTTGTTGTCCTAAAAAAAATATATTGACACAAATATCACAAACAGTCCCCAATAGTCCAATTTTTTTGAGCACAGTAAATTCTCCAACTTTTAACAAATGTTTTTTGTGTGCTACGTGACCATTTTGACAGACCAGAAAAAGACAGCATTAGTAGGCATCACAGTACTTCATTATTTCTAACTTTAGTGTATGTCAAGCAAACCATTTAGGCTGTGATCTATACAACTTTGTGAGAAGTCTAATCCTTCTACAGTTATTTCTGTCTTTGCTTCAATTTCACAATACAGGACACTTTTAACTAAACAATTAACTGCATGTTGTTTTTTTTGTTTTTCTCATTTTCTCTCAGGTACAAATTCTACTCCTGGTCTCAGAAGAAATCTTTGTGCGTGTTATAGCCATTTGAAATACTACTTCTCTTGTAATGCACTGAGAATAGACCTATAAACATATGTTAAAGAATGTGTATGGCACTGATGAGCCATATCCTAGGTCAATATGCTTGAATATATATATATATATATATATAGATTGTAATGACCCTGGGTCTGCTGTAACCGCGTTCAGGAAGGCCGGCGTCTTTAAGACAACGTTAAAACAAGCTTTGCATTAGCAGCAAGTACATCTCAGTAATAATAACTGCTCCAGCTATTCTTTTCAGGAACTAAACCGAACTAACATCCTTTATGTCAATGCTAACTATTAATTATCCATTAATAATAACAATGACCATGTGGCTTCAAATACAGAATGCTTTATCTACAGTTAGCAGTTGAGCAGATGTAGTTTCTTACCAAAAAGATAAAATAAGTTGCCTTTATTTAAAAATAAATAAACACATAACTAAAGTATTGTGAGTGGTGTACCCCAGACAACAGACTGAAAACTGTAAAGATTTGTTTTATTTTAATGCAATAGATTAACTAAGAAAAAACATACACTCTCCAAAATGCGTAGGTGCAAAATATAAAATATAGTTAGTATGAGAAAAACATTATTAAACATTATTAGACTTTATTAAACATGACAAATATCCATGAGTGGAGACTAATATACACTAATATACGATGATAAAGGACACATATGATGGGGAAATAAACAAATAAAACAATAAATCTTATGCAGTGTTAATCAGAAAGTATTCCTTCTCAGACACACAGCGTCCGATTATGTCCCAGGGACTCACATTCCACGTAGATGTGCTGTAACCTGGCATTGTTGAAGTGGACACGGTAAAGAGGTGAACTAATTCAATTACAATTTCTTAACTGGGGTGCAACATGTTTTTTTTTTTTTTACTTCACAGATGGCGTAGCTGGTGAAGCCATTGGTAATTACTGCCTTCAGAAAGATACATTATGATATTCAAAATTAAGGAGGCATGAGAAATACCAGTTTTTAACTCAAGGGCAATGTCAGGAATGGGCTGGCAGCTGCAAAGTAGTAGAAATGGTTCAATTTGCATTTCAAGTAGTTTACCTAGGAAAGGAAAACAATACAAGTTCCCTGAAAAGCAATAATAAAGTATTTATTTATATTTAAAAATTGAAAACTAGTACAAAAATATTTGCATCTGAACCTGACCTGAACAATAATATGTAAGTACTATCCAGTTGAACCAAGTGAATATATTCTTGGCTGTACTTTAAATACTGCTGTGGGTTCCCTTTTTAAAATATAAAAATAAATGTATAAACAAATATAAATCGTGTGGCATACACTGTTCATATAAAAAGTTATATTCACTTTGGGATGGATAGAACATTGTAATAGGATGTAGGGCCACCATGGGCAATCAGAGTTCTAACCAAGTGTTAAAATCAATTTTCAATGACTTCAATTATTCCTGAAAAAGAATCAGTTTGACCCTGACCTTAGTATTTTGACATGGTTTAACAGAAAAGCATGTGCTGCACCAGTGGTTGCCACTAAGGATGGGCTATGGTAATATATTGGATCTATCAATTCAAAGTGCATTTCATTAAAAAGGGTGTTTCCAGCTGCTTTGTAAAATATTTGATATTACGGAGTAATTCTGATTTACTTACCTAATTATGGCCCACCTAGGTTTACAACTGATGTAACTGGAGAGTTCTACTTCTCATCCTTGTCTTGTTCTATCTCTGAGGATAGTTAAATGTATTTATTTGTTAAACATTTCCCTTAAGATTTCCTCTCAGCATAAACAAGATTTGCTAATGTGCTGTGCAAGAAGTGTTCCAATATGCTTGCAATATGTGTTTTACACCCCTCTTCCCTCAGTATCAATATCGTCACTGTAATATGAGCGTCATTCAAGTTGAAAACAAAATGTGTCTGTTTAAAGACGTATGATTCTTAACTCCAAACAAATTAATTTTTCAAAGAAAGACCATAGCTACTATAATTATTAGAATATTACTTTTGTATTAAGATACTTTCCAACAGCAGGATGTGATGCTTTGGTTTTAAGGATCACAAGCTAAGGTTTTATTGATTATATTTACATGGACAGCTTGGCTTGTTAGTGAAATTTCAGTGACAGTAAAGGTGTGTGTGTATACAGTAGGTTTTTTTTTTTTTTTTTTTTTTTTAATTTCAGTATAAACAGATAAGCGTGTTTTGAGTGTAGGACCATAAGAGTAGCTAAAGGATTTAACACATTTTTATTTGCACAAGCACCTCTTCATTCTAAAAAGAATTTAAGGAGCAAACTGGCCACATAGAATCCACGGCAATGTAGATAACAAGAGGCTCTCTGGTTAGCTAGGCTAACTTCTCAAATATGCAGCCCCGTGTGTTAATGAAGCAATGAGATACCGATACTCTATGTGTGAAGGTTTGTAACAAAAGGTAGCAAAGTGGTTTGCAGTGCGCAGGTGCAGTGGAGATGCAGTGCTCAGGATAAACAGACACAAGACAGTTCATGGTAAAGCAGCTCTTTATTTGGCTGGGTTGTGTGCCGACAACACTTACCAGTAAATAATAAGCACAGGCTCTACACAGCAATGTGTACCTCTCTGTGCAAAACAATGGGTTCACTCCTGAAATAATACGACACGATATATAATACACACACAAACACACCACGGTATATAACACATACCCAAACACAACATGGTCACAAGTCCACAGTGAGTGCTGTTGGTGTAGGTGGTGAAATACAAGTAATGTGCACTGTGGTGATGTGAAGTCTGGGTTTGGAAACTGGCCCCTTAGCAACAGCTCCTGGATAGTTTAGCCATCTAACAATGACAAATACAACAATTACTAGATAGGACAAAACAAACAAAACACGGTTTTACGCAGGTTTTCCTTTGTAGGTCTTTGCGTAACTATAACACAAGGAACAGATCACTCGGCCACATCCCCTGATATACCTTCAGTCGCACCCCCTTTGGCAGCGAGTGCAATCACATGACTGACGCATCGGCTACCGCAGTAAGGAGCTGACTTCTAGTAATGTGGCTTCACACCCTTTTTTGGATGGTCGACTTCTGACTGGCCCTGAAATTACCTGTCAAACCATCCAGTCCAGGGCACACTGTTCCTGTTATAGCATGCCCTCACAGGCCAGGCGAGAGACTGTTGACTCGGATTATACGGAGTTGACTTTTTTTTTTTTTTTCCTGAAGGGCCTCTGTGATACAATCAACCAATTGAATATCAGCATTTTCTCTGCGGAAGCCCAATCATAAGTTAGCTGGGTGGGACATAAACTGTGTCTGTTTCAGTTGCAGGTACTGACAATAAGTTTAACCAATAAGTGAGTCAAATTTCTGCCAAGTTTTATGCAGCTGTCCAATCATAAGCAAGCAGAGGCCGTTCAAGAAAATTAAAGGCAATTGAGTAGCCAATGGGAAAATGACAGATCTGGCAGCTGTCCAATCATTCTTGAGCAGAGACGGGATGTTAATATGACGGATAAGCACTGAATTTTGACGACTGTTATTGAGAAAAATAATACATTTCAGCATTTTAAATTTAATTTTCTCTCTCTATATTTTTTAATCTTACCAGAGAAGGGAAACACTGAAGTATATTTAGTTCCACATCTACTTTTTCTTAATAATTGTACTGGAGATGAGCGATCTTTAAAACAGAGTAGTGTTGACAAATTTGCCAAATTGAAACAAAAGCGAGACGCTATCTATTTAGTTTATTCATGGTTATCTGTGTAAACATGCTGGTATTGAAACCACGATCCTCCGGTCAAGAGCCCTAACCACTACTCCTCACTGCTGCCCTGTGTAGGTAATTAGATCGCTAATTGCAAATGTAAAAAATAACTAAACAGCAGCTGCACAAGCTGGTTGCTTGCGTGCCTTGCAATGAAAGAAAAGTTCCTGTATGTATGCTGCTGACGAGCTCTAATTTCAATACTATACAGTATCGAAGATGTAAGATCTCATATCTCAGCCGTCCAATCACCATTTTTTTTTTTTTTACAACCATGACAATGGTACTGGGGTAGGTGGAACGGATATATATTTTTGAACCACAAGGATGAGGTAGACTTGCCGCAGCAGAGTACATTCTGATACTGTTTGGTATGAAATGTTTTTAATGGTCAATCGCTCCATAACTGGGTGGGCTGATCAACCAGTTGTCCAAGTAATTCATTGCCCTGATCACTTGCAGCTGCAGATTCGGGGCCTGCGTTATCGGCTAAGCTGGGGCCTGCTGCCTGGCCAGGGGCTCCCAACGCCGAGTATGGCTCAGTCCTGTTTAGAAGCACTCAGGCACCAAGGGTACAGACGCACGAGGACACTGAGTGAGGTAGAATACACTAAGGGTGCACCGAGGCATTGGGACCACTGAGTGCAGGTGTTATTGACATGCTGTGGCACTAAGCATCGAGGCATGGAGCATCTAAACACCAAGGGTGCCAAAGCACTGAGAGGGGCCCAGTCTTAACCGTGTGAAGTCAACACAACCCGGAATAGCGCATAGCATATACCGGGGTGGATACACAGGCTTGAGTGGCTGCGGTAGGCAATCAGGAGACCAGTACAGGGGAGCGCACAGTGCTGCACCATGGTGCAGAGTGGAGATAACATGGTCCTAGACCATGTGCAGTCACACAACATGGCAGCGCATAACATATGCCAGAGTGGAGCACAGGCTCAAGGAGCTGCGGCTTGTTAGGCAGGAATAAAAGTGTACTGCTTTTTTAACTGCAAAGGCAGTAATAGGAAAAAATACTGTCTTATACACACAGCCATTAGCTATGAGAGAAACACATTCACCATGCCAGGCGGGTGACCAAGCACGCCAAGTAGGTGGGCTACAATAAGCCTGCTGATTCAACTCAACATCAGGACCCTGCATAGCTGGGTCCCGGTGGAGGAATCACACTGTTATTTTTCTTTTTAAACTGTAAGGCAGTAAAGAAGAATAACACACACAACAGCAAGTTGTGAGGGTAAAATTGCAGCCACCACAGCAGTGCATACGACTTTTTTTGTTTTTTTAAACAGCACGCCGAATAGGAGGGCTGAAACAAGCCGGCAGATTCAACTCAACAGCAGGACACAACAGAGCTGGGTTCAAGTGGAAGAATCACGCTTATTATTTACATATTTCTAACTGCAAGGCAGTAAACACACACACACACACACACACACACACACACACACACACACACACACACACACACACACACACACACACACACACACACACACACACACACACACACACACACACACACACACCACAGCAAGCTGTGTGGGTAAAAAAAAATAACAGTCACCACGGCAACACAGTTAACTGATTTTGTCTTGTATTCCTAGCCCACCGAGCACTCGGGCTGAAACATGCCGGCGTATGCAACACAACAGCGGAGCGCAGCAGAGCTGGGTCCCGGTGGAACTCATACTACATTTTCTTTTTAAACTGCAAGGCAGTAAAGAAAAAACCCATATACACACACACAACAGCAAGGTTGTGATAGTAAAATAGCAGTTTTTAAAAACAGCACGCCGATTAGGCGGGCTGAAACAATCCGGCGGTAGCCACTCAACAGAAGGGCCAGCAGAGATGGGTATTATTTTTATTTCTAAACTGCAAGGCAGTAAAGAAACAAATACATACACACTCCACAGCAAGCTGTGTGGGTAAAAATAACAGTTACCACGGCAACGCGGGTAACTGATTTTGTTTTGTTTTTACCAGCCTACCGCGAGGTGCAGCAGAGCTGGGTCCTGGTAGAGGAATCTTGCTTGTATTATTTTTTGTTTCTAAACTGGAAGGCTGTTAAATAAAACCACACTTACATGCACACAACAGCAAGCTGTGAGGATAATACAACAGACACCATAGCAACGCGGGTGAACTGAAATTTTTAAGCGCACCGAGAGGGCGGGCTGAGGCAGTCCCACAGAGTGGACTCCACAGCGGGGCACAGCAGAGCCGGCGGCTGGTGGAGGATCACGTGTCTCTTTTTCTTTTTAAACAGAGGAAAACACAAAACTGCGAGCGCTGTAAGGTTTTAAGTAGACTGCAATCACAAAGCGATGTAGGCTGTTACACAGAAAAACAGTAAACACAGCGTAGTAACTGGACAGGGATGTCTAGCCTGGACTTCGTGCAGTCACACGACCGGGGCAGCGCATAGCCTACAGCAGAGTGGAGCACCGGCTACAGGAGGCGGGCAATGAGGCACCTCATGCACCGAGTACCTGAGGGCGCTATGCGCACTGACTTACTAGACACCTGGCTACCGATCACCGTGCGCACAGAGTATCGTAAGCACTACATGCAGGCCATACAGGGATGGGACCCCTACATGGGGTCTGTCTGTGTGCATTAGCACTGAAGCACTGCTTACATTGTGTTGAACACTGGTAAGTGTTAACGTAGTGCATACACCCACTAGCGTTGCAGCAAGGGTATTAACACTGTGCACTGTGCGCCGAGTACCGTGGTCACCTTGTGCACCGCGTACAGTGCAGCACCTTATCAGCACTAGTGTAGTACCAGTTTACATGCGTGCACCGCGTATCCTGTTTTACAGCACTGTGAGCTATACACTAGGTTGAGCAGTGCCTACGCAACTAGTGCAACTTGCACCACGTGCACTGCTTGTGCTGTGTGTCCCAAGCACCGTGCGTACCAGGTACCGTACACTAAGTGAACTGCGTACCGTGTGTAATAGCACTAGATTGGTAGAGGTATCAGCATGTGTGCATACGTGCACTGTGGAGCCGAGCACCGTGCACACCGAGTACTGAGGGCACTAAGTGCACCGCGTACCATGCAGCGTTGTTGTGCACTACCGCTGAGGTGCTGGGCACCATGTGCTGCCTATACTACGCACCTATGCCCTGAGATAATATATATCACGGGCTATGCGTGTGCCGCAGTTCCACAGCACCAGGGAGGCCGCTACGCAATGTGCCTACCCTAACTACGTGGTCAACAGACACACCTGGTCAGCGCATAGCGTGTACTGGGGGGAGAGTACACCTTTTATTTACAAGGCCTGACTCACCAAAGTGGCGGGCTTGTGCGGCCGGCAGAGTCTATTCGACAGCGGGGATGCGGCAAGGCCTAACCCCGAGGAGGACACGTGTACTCTCAGGAAGAAAAGACAATCATTCACGGATGACTGCACAGGCAGTCACTCACATACGACAGACAGATAAAAAGTGCGGCCCACCATGCAAGTGGGGAGGCAGCTGAAAGACAGAAAGGCAAAAAGGACTTTTTTAAGTCGTTGATTCCAAGGGAAATACAACCGACTCGAGAAGCTCTTTTCTATCAACACGCTCAGCTCAACACAGAGGTCTTACCTTACTATCTTGAGAGGGGAAAAAGAGGAGGATCTTCCTGTGAGTGATGGTTTTATTCCCATCAAGTGCATCATCCCAGCAAGGGGCCTTTTGGCAGGTCTGGTATAGAGAGCTCAGCAATACCTATCTGAAGGGCAGGAATAACCCATACATAATGTGGTGGTGTTTGTCTTTGAATTGAAAGGGAACAGAGGCTGAAACACATGTCCTCCGAAACGTGTTCCTGCCAATCTGTCATTTTTCATGCTGTGAATCCACCAGATCCCCAGGTCACTGGTGGCAATGACATAGCATTGATTTGAACCTGTGATCTCTAGGCTATAGGGTGCATCCTGCAGTCCACGTGGAGCCCCTTTACTGGATGCATCGCTTGGGAGCCCCTGTACAGCTGGTTTTTAATGTACAGCTGGTTTATAATACTGGTCATTCAGCCTTCCCTTAATCACAACAAGTGACATTGTACAGTAGTAAGTTAGATATTGTAGTAACACAGCAGTCTGCATGAAAAGACAATATTCTGTTACCAGCGCACGAATGGTCTGGGAAAAATTTCTTAGGATGAAATGAGCATCCTAAGAAAGGTTCTGGGGACAATGTGTTCCAAAAGTGGGACTTTCCCATCCAAAACTGAACATTTGGTCACCTTACTTATACTTCCATTTGTAACATGCAGCTTTTGACCAATAAAGCACATAATTCACTGAAATATATGGGACCTGCTGATTTCTCATAACGATTAAAACGTAACAGGAAGATGGATCATTTTAAACTGTTTCCTATCTCCAAATAATGTGCAGCTCATTAATTTGCAGAATGTGTAATGTAGGTCTGCTGAGTTCATTTCATTGATTCCCAGTAGATTTTGACAGTATTAACAGAGGCCTACAACAACTCTTTCCTTGAATGTACTGGATTGATTGATGCTAATCTTTTAAAGCTCTGCCACGCCATTAGCATACTTAATTAACCTTTCCAGCAAACCTGGCCCTATTTCTCTGGAGAAAAATCTGAAGAGCAAGTGTTTTTTTTTTTTTTTTTTTTTTTTTTTTCTGGAGGTCAAGGCACTCCAATGCTAGAAAAAACATCATGTTTCAATACCGCCTGTGATGTGTACGATCGAGGAAAGAAAGGTTCATTTTCAACTGGCTATATCTCAACAGTCAATAGTTTCTTGATTAAAAAGACCTTCCACAGAGTGCAGTAGACATGCAAATGTTGTTCCAATTCTCTTTTCAAAGGGATGATTCAGACCATGTTTAAGAATTCCAGAGTGCAGAGCATCAATCAATGAATGCTTTTATGACAGATTCTGATGTGATTGAGTATCATGAATGATCATATGAATAGCTGTTAGCCATGCATGACAGCTCTTACTGCAACTGAATGTTAAGAATTTTCAAACCTATAAAAATCTGTTTTAAAAGCAGGAGCTGGATAATCTATTAGAAACACAAGCTATAACATTGTCACTGAGGCGTATTGCCAGGACAACACTGCTTCTACATGACCAGTTTGCAAGGTGTTCTAGGAATGCATGACCAATCCTCAATTATTTCTGCTTCTAATTCCTTTAGAATGCCTATAGTGCCATTCATTTCAGATTGATCAACGTTTAATTAACCCATACTAGGGATACATATTCCCACTGGGGGGTTTCGTAGAGGCGGGAATATGTATGCCCCACTTTACAAAATCAAATGTCCAATTGTGATGAGTATCAGAATACAAGGATATATGGAGGCCTCCTTTCTGTCACTATCCTCAAGATATGAAGAGTATCAGATTCTGAGTGTATATGTCTGTATGTCTTGGTGTTACTGTTTTTTCTGTTGAGCTCCTGTATATATTACTTTTTTGTGCAATTCTCTCAAGTTGTCTTGGCAGATAAGCAAATGTATCCTTCTCACAATGGATGATGCTCCTCCCCACCTCCACCAATGATCCTTACTCCCTCATTAACTGTCAATGACCTTAAAAGAGAATGTGAGGCTGTAGCGATCCTTTGAGAGGAACCTGACAGGAACACACTTCTGTCTCAGAAAGAGCCCTCATTTTCTTATTTTAGATTTCAACAGTACAAATGCATGTCTTATACAGAATAAGGCAGTGATGAAGTAGGCATATGAGACAGGGACCATTTTTAGTCCATGTTTAATCAGAAGAGCAATGACAGGGAGGTCTAAGGTCTAGGGCAAGTTAAACATTTCTAGTTCTGCTGGTACTGGATGAGACACACAAATTTAAAACCTGACCTGAGTACAAATATATACGCACTAATTAGACACATTTTAAAATGAAAGTACTTTAGCCTGCTGGAGATAAAGATGAGAACAAAATGATATGTTGAGGTAATTTTAATGTTTTCCATTTACATCCATTGTGTGCACTTTGCTTAATTCAGGGACCCTTTTAAATGAGATGGTGCAAGTTCCTTGACTGAGTGCTTGGCCCAAAATTGCTTTTGCATACTATCATTAGCATTAAATGCAATTGTTCCGAGTCCATGACCAATGTTATTGCAAATCAAAACCCCTTACTGTTAAAAGTAGATGAAAGAGGGTAAAATGTAATTTAATGCATGGAAAATCTCATTTACTTAAATGGAAAGGAGTAAATCTCTTTAACCTGATGATTTCCACAGTGCTATAAGATGAACTGCCCCTCCCGGGTATTTTTTCCAAATTTAGCTAATTCAATGTTCTGAATCATTAAATCAGTGTAATACGTGAGTACCTCCCTGAACTTCTATTGTTTTGTTAAACATTTATTGAATTATTTTAGTAAATAAGTTTGTGTGTGCGTGTGTGCGTGTGTGTTTAGAGGCTGTTTAAAAATTCCTTCTCCTAGACAGGTTATTTTCCTTAAGTAAGCTATATTTTGCAATTTTATGTGACAGGAAAAACATGTTCATTTTACAAAACTAAAAACCTAGACATTCTTCGCTAACAAAATGTTTTTCATTAAAAGAATGACCTCTTCATAATAATATCAAGCGCTATGTTAAACTGCGTCACATTCCAAATACTCTTGTCATAGATCTACTCCAGGGCAGCACTTCACATATCTGGGAAGGTTTTTTTACATGCTGTGAAGTGAACTGGTTAAAATAATCATGCCTTTAATATAATAGCTCCAGACCAGTCACCTGAGGAAAATAACTAAATGAGTCTTGGATGCTTTGATATTAATACATTCTCCACATAAAACTGTACAAATATATTACCATTTCAGTCAGCATCTTACAAAAATTTTAAAATAATGTTTCAATGGTATCTAAAAATACAAATAAAAATGACAAGCCATTGAGTTCATTCATTAGTTGCATCCCAGATGACACCAATTGCGAGCAAGAGCTTGTATTGAAACACATCAATAGCATACACCGATGTGCGTGACACCAGGCAGACTGCAGACGCCTGACTATAAAAGTTGGGGAACCCTAAATTAAGAATCATTTATCTAGGAAAGCTTTATCAGACTTTTTTTCCCTGTGGCTACCTGACCAGAAAGAATGAAGACAATAATTCTGGGACAGCAGCCAAAGATGTAAACAATGCCACAGAGCTTGAGGATAGATCAGAGATGCCCAAAGCAGTTTATCATTTCAAAAAGTTATTTCAAGTGAACAAGGAAGATAAGAAACAACACAGCAAGGCCCATTACATCTTCTAAGATGTGATACTGGCTCTACAAGTACAGTTTCATTTTCCTTACATCTCTTTCTACAAAATGTTTTTTTTTTTTTTTTTTTTGGAAAAGCTCTTCTGCTTTGGTAACTTGGGACCATCGTCACAAAACATACAAATCTTGCAAAGGCTGTGTGACAGGGTAAAAGATCATACTGGTGAAGTTTGTCCTCCCGATGGGTGGTGGCGCTGTGCTCACTCCTGATACGGTCTGTTCCATCATGGTGAACGGTAAGTCTATGGTCGGGTTGCGGAAGCAATCTTGGTGAGGGTAATCCACGCGAATGCTTCAATACCCTACTTAAGGAATCACTGATTCCGTAGGTGAAGTTAGGAAGATATATGGGGAACGTGTTGGCTACAGAGTTAGTGAGCCTGGGGATGTGAGAAGGGACGGTATCAGACCAGTGCAGCATGTAATCACAAGCTGGTAAACTTGTCTTCTTTATTGTTGAATACAGTACAGCAAGTGAAAGATACTGACCTGGACAGGAGCAATCCAGGATGGGGGAACTGCTGAGTTGGCTGGACAGCACAGACTCACAAAAACCCAGGATTGTTACCGCTGGACTTTTTTGGTGTGAGAAATACTTCACTGAAGTCTATTTTTCTTTTGTTAACCACAACAGTGTACATCAATAAAGAACAGATATACTGGAACTTTACTTGATTGGTGTCACTTTGTCCATCTGCTTTTCCACACACTTGGGTCTCCCACAGGCCGTAAGAAGATAATTCAAAAGAACTACTAGCAGCTTTTTAAACTTCCAGTTGTGTTTCCTATAAGTCACACGATTGTTAATTAAGGAACCAGGAATCCTTGCTACAAGCTAAATGTCATATTTAAAAACACTTCCTCGATATCATTAACAGTATCATTTCAAATTAATAAATTTCAACTTTCCCCATGAACTGTGGTCCTTGCTTAGTAAGATTTACTAAATTGATTCATTACCTTTAGTCCTTTAAAGTTTAATTTGCCCATATGTTCTGTATGAAATATAATGTTCTTGATTCTACAGAATGATAATATTAACATGCAGCAAGCTTCCTGATGTTAACCAGGTTGTTAAGTCTATTTAATGTGAGAAATTGCAGGGTGTCATTAAAAATATATCCATCAAACCCCATGAAGTCAAAATCCAATACATCCAGTCACAGTGGCGGCAGACACAACATTAACTGCAAAAAATCAATTCGTAGGGCGATTGATTTAGTTATGTCTTAACTGCTTTTAATTTCAACCCATTACTCTCTGTCAATTTCTGTTCGTTTATGAATACCTTAACACCGGTGGGGGGGTGGGTTATGAATTTTTCAGAATCAAGATTACAGTACAACCTTCTGGTCATGCAACCAATAGATTTGCTTTCATTTAAAATAGGTCACAGTGAGCATCGGCATACATCAATGCTGGGAAAATGTTATTAGTTTGTTCAACAAGGTTATGTTTTGACCTACTGGGTTACGGCCTAAGAGAATACCTGAATTCTAAGGTGGTTGCAGTTTCAATAGAAAGTAGCTAATTAACAGACTCCTATCGTTGGCCTGCCCTTCCATAATGAAATCATTTACCTTGGCTTTTCCAAGGAAAAATATTATGTTCAGTTTTGAACACTACTGAACTTGATCTGATTTAATATCTACATAGTATTTATAATGTGTCTAATAAGTACCACATGAATTTATATTTCAGACTAGTAACAGTGGGCCCTAGTCACAAAGCTTTAACTCAAGAGTTATCTAGAAAACCAAAATCTGGGGCTCCCGAGTGTTGCATCCAGTAAAGGCGCTCTGTGTCGAGTGCAAGATGCGCCCTATAGCCTGGAGATTGCATGTCATTGCCGACCATGACCAGGGTTTTCCTAGGGAGCAGCGCACAATTGGCCAAGTACCACCCGGGTAGGGAGGGCTTATGTTGACAACGCAATCAGTGGTTCATTGTGCACCAGTGACACATGTGCCTGATAGGGCTTCTGCGGGTCTGCAGTGGAGCCATTCAGATTTGTGTTGTATTGGTCCAGTGGCCTTGCTGTGGATCCGCCATGCACATATAGGGCCCACTGTTACTAGTCTGAAATATAAATTCATGTGGTACTTATTAGACACATTATAAATACTACGTAGATATTAAATCAGATCAAGTTCAGTAGTGTTCAAAACTGAACATAATATTTTTCCTCAGAAAAACCAAGGTAAATGATTGCATTATAATGCATGTTTTGTAGACGCATGTTTCAGCCTTTGTTCCGAGTCACCGGAGGGTTGCAGCGGTGAACCGGGGTAAAAATAATATTTGGGCATTCCAAACTGGGGAGAAATCCAGGGTAAAAACCATTGGCGATGATTAAATTAAACTAGATTTTTAAAAAAAAATTTTAACAAGAAAAAAAAAAAAAAGCAGCCCCAAGGGCATGGTGTAAAAGGACCCAAAATGGTTAATTTGTCTATTACAAAAAGCAATACCATTGGAAACATAAGTTTTACTTTAAAACAACTTTATCCTGCTGACATCCATAATACTCTGCAGGTCTGTCACCTTCCCTAATGCTTGAGTCCATGCAACTATTGATTTAATCATTATTGTGATCATTGATCTTATATAAGTCTTTTTGACCCACACAAAGTCTCTGAAATTGTGGTGATTACTCTGGTACAGATGTTCATCATGCACATTCTTTGTCAGGAAGCTCATACGGTTTGGTTTTCTTTTTCAGCTTTTCTTCCCTTTTCCGCATCATCTCCTTGAAAAGTTCCTCTTGCTGCTTCTGTTTTTCTTCCAGTTCTTCGCGCTCCTTTTCCTCTTCCTCCTTCAGCTTGATCTGGAGTTCTTTTGCCCACTAAAACACAAACAGATTATCAAAAGGATGCCAATGTGTTTCACAGTGGAGTAGTGTGCAGTTCTTCAAACAATTTCATCAGCACTGCTTTTGTCCCATGTACTAAATCAAACTTCTGAGTTCAACACATATATGTGTACCACGTCAGTGGTTGCTGATCTACAAATTACAGACCGTATCAGGAAGAAAGGTCCAGCTACAGCTGATACATTCCACTATGTCAGAGGGAATTGTTCGACTTTGAACAAGGCGTCATATTTGGGTGCCATATTAGTGGCAAGAGAAATTGGAAGACTAGTGAGATGACCAGACATCCACAAACAACTGTGTTGAATGTGATATCGCAGTGGGAGGACAAAAGGATAAAAGCCATTGCTGCTAGACTGGGAGTCAAGTACTGAAACAAATTCTCAAATCAAAATGGAGCACAGTGCAAAGAATGAAGACATTTTCTGCTCAAGTCTTACCCTGACAGCTCACAACATGACAAAATAGATAATGGGTATGGTTGGGTAGTGGCCCAACGCTTTTTTCCAAAACGCTGTACAGTATGTGCTGGCCTGTACCTGCTGTAAGTAGGGACTACAACAGTAAACATAATGACATTCCTTTACTAAACTAGTTAACGAGCATCATCCAATAAAGGAATATTACACAAAATTATCAAATATATTGTCTAAAACTCAAAATCAATGCAATATTTTTTTTTTTTCATGGCAGCTCAGTGAAATCTATACTTTACATTTTGGCGCCATTGCTAGATCAACGGGAGTTCTTTATAATAAACTTTTATTCTGAGAAATTCAGATCAACATTAAAAAAAAAAATAAAAACTAAAAACATCAAGACTACTATGCTTGAAGCAAGCATGCAAATTGATTACTCCCTTTGATAGGAAAATGTAATGCTAATGTATATTTTTTAAGTGAACTGTCATATTCTTTATGATGTGCTTATAAAATATGTATATTCCCTAAAAACATTAGTCCTTTTTGGACATGAAGCCCTAGGTTTGAGGTTAAGCATGTTAATTTGCTGTGTTAATGAATCCTTACATTTGAAGCACACATTGACAACTCATTAACCTCTCTGTAGAATGTTACTGCAGGTTTACAGACTTGACAAAGTTTTGAGATCAATCAGCTACTAGGAACCGGAGGGGCTGAATGGCTCCCTCTCGTTTGTAAATTCTCTTATGTAAATATTAACACAACCTCACAATAGTATTCTGATACTGACTATTGAGTTGTTAAAAACCTATTCACGTTTTTTCTTTTGCTATGAATTAGGTTTCCCTTGTGCACTGAAAAATTTTTTGTAGGGTTATTTTTTTGTCGACTAGAGCATTTATGTGTAAAGTGTTTTATAAAATCTGTAGTATGAAAACTTTTAATACAGTATAGCCAATTCAAATAAAACAAGTTCAATGGTTCAGATGTCTGTTTGCTCAATTAGAAAACATGCTAAATCTTTGTTTAAGCATGTTTCATGTAAGTTTGTTGCATTATAAAAATGTTTACCATTTGGGTTATTTTGCAACCAAAAGATAAAGTATTTATACATTTTTATGCTGGCCTGAATTTCTTTGTCTGCACTGAATATTCAATGTATTCATGTATTTATAAACCCTTTGTCTTACACTGTTTCTCAATGGCATTTATCATGATTAAGGAAGGGACTTTTAAAGAGTATGCCTATCCTCAGCTTAATGTGAGTGTCCAGAATGGTTTAGAAGTAAATTTGGCACACAATCAAATATTAAATATATTATAGTAGCTACTACATCTACCTGTACTTTACCTGATCCTCTACCACCTTTAGCAGATCATTATCTGTCCTGTTGTTAAAGCTTGTAGGGGGTTTATAAGTAGCTTCGGCCAACTGAATTTCTTTTCTGAAACAAGCAAACAAACACAAACAAATACATAAAGTTTAATGCGCTTCAGTATGAGAGCTATAGCGCTACCAAACATGTCAAGTGTTAAAACAAAGTAATTACCTTCTCGTGTATTGCGCATATCCTTGCAATCTCTATTTCCATAGTATCACGATTGCTTTGACATTTATTAATCGCATAGATAAGTGCAGAGACCTCTCCGAGTGAGAGACCTCTCTTTTTCATTAATGTAACTCATTGCTTTTTTTTTTTTTTTTTTTTTTTTAATAATAACACCCTGTGACAGAATGATGTGTGTGATGAAGTCAGGCAAGAAGCAGGAAGAGACAGACACTGCAAGCACGGTGCAAAAAGGTGCTTGCGTTGTGTTAATTTTAAGAAACAAAATAAATACTTAAACAAGTATTTATTGCTCGCCAAGCAAAATAAAAAGATTAAACAAAAACAAAAACACTTACTTTTTCTTTATTTTTAATTCTCTCTCTCCGCTTTCGTTCATCCTCCTGAGCACCCCCCCCCCCTCCCCTCCTCAGAGTGCAGAGAGCTGCGAACTTTTATAATAGTGACGAGGGATTAACTTTCGCCATCATAAATATATACAATAAATCATAATGAAATACAAACACAAATACAAAATAATGAACTACAAAGGGGTACCCCATTACAAAATAAACAAATAATAAACAGTCCTGTGCAGGGCTCCTCACCCTGTCATACACCCCCTCCAGGAGTATACTGCAACAAGCCAGGCAACACATCTGAATGATCAAGGGAAGCCTGGGTTTCAACTTAAAATTGTGCAGGATTTCTGAACTTTTTGCAAGGAACTCCAATGGAACAGGAGCTAAGAACAGAAAAGCAGCCACTACACCTCAGTGTGGGGATGACATGTAGACTAGCAGCTCAGGATTTCAGGGTTGGGTTGTCCTGGGTTATGAAGTATTATTTTAAAATAGCAATGTGCTTTCCATTATCCAAATGCTTTCTTATTTTTACATTTTGATGGTTTGCTCATATCAAGACAATATGAAATAGAACAGATAGGGGCTTTACTATGAGCAAGGTGTGATAAATATTGTTATTCACAGTTATTTGTTTCCAACCCCAGCCCGTACTACTAGGAGGTGAATGTATCAAAAAGGGGATACACAGAATCATCACAGCAGTTTGTCCAAAAATTTCTGCCAAGAAGATTTATTTACCTTCTTTTCAGCTGGAATATAAAGCCTAGATACTTAACAGCTGGCAAAAAAAGGGAGAAATTACATGAGAAACACAATGATGTAAATTATGTGCTTGCTCAAGCAGAACAGAACTCAAATGGATTTCAGTGAAAATCTGCACAAGCATTTGACTTTTTTTTTCTTTAATATTTTTTCTAAATATAACAAACAACGCTGTAATTCCACCTCTGTGATCTGATGGGGATTCACCATCAGATTGCCTCAATGGAATTCTACAGCACTATAACACACTCAGCTGCTATATTTCTTCTGGTTAATAAAGTTCATCAGAAACCTGCAAATCTCTACAGCAGGTCTCTATGTAAATTAGGTTCCATGATACAGACTGTATGACCATGTAAAAATGTGGATCAACTTGCAAATTGCAATTTACATCAAAAGAGCTACCTCTTGAACTGATGCACGCAGAAAATAAAAGCTGAGGATGTTGGAAATGTCTCACTGTGTAGAGGCAGTTTATTCATATTTGTATTTATTTGTTTGCATCTTACTATGAGATAAACCTTGAACTCATAGATTAATGTCACCTTTGGTTTTCAATTAACAATACTGTTGTAACGCTTTTTATTTATTAATTTATTTGTTTACATTAAAATTAAATCTCACAGTGCTTCACTCAGAAAAGTCCCAGGTTGGTCTCTAGATTTGTAATAAAGATATTGAATTGCAAGATTCAGCACCCAGACTTTTTTTTTTTTTTTTTTTTTTTTACTTACATAGTATGCTGTAAAGCTTATAATATTCATAATTCACAACAACATTTAATTGATGCGAGACAAAAGGAATCACTCATGCTTGATTACACAATGCATCATCCGTCCAGGGGCACCGGAGCGGGGGGTGGGGGGCAAAAGACGATTGTATAGCACGCAATGCTTAGTTGCAGTTACAGTACACTCTGCGCATACTTTTACTTTGTGACACCCTCAGCACAACCCCTCCCCACCCTGGCTAAACCCTCACCATGCCACACCCCCAGAACGTCACCCCCAGACCTTGGCCGCTCCACTTTTAGAAAGGCTCTGGTGCCGTTGGAGAAGTTCAATTTGAAGGAAATGCATCAGCAGTGATGCAAAGCTTCAGAGCCCTCAAATTGATGTGTTTTCAAAAGCACCATGTGTACAATATTTAAAACATACATTATTCAAGAGCAGCATACAGCATTCATAGAAAGCGAGAAATGTTTTCTGTAATATTCAGTCTGGCAATGTTCAAACTCAATAATTCAAACATAAAATCAATCAAGCCTTGAATTAGTTTTCTGCATTCCCAATGGATTTATTATGCTTAAAAGCACAGCAAACATTTAGGATTTGTAAAATGTATATTTTGGTTGTATGTATTTACACTGCTGATAATACTTTTCTTTTTCAAATTTCATTCTTTAGTTACAGTTAACTACACACGGCTAAGAATCTGTAACAATTATAATCACATCCCTAGTTTTAAAATTACTGACTAGATGACTCACACAAGAAATATGCCATTAACTAAAATACCTCACTGGAAGTAACACAAATCCAAGTAATTATAAGTCTTTTGAAGGTTCAAACAAGTACTGTATGTTGTTATGTACTTACATTAATACAGCCTCTTTCAATGACATTTTAAATGGTGTGTAAAGTCCTTTACAGAGCAGTGATATCACAAGCCGTGGCAATGTGAGTCACCCCACATTTCAACACAAGCATGTCTCAAGCCTGCCCCATCAGCTTTCCTATCACACACCAATATGTTTGACACTGAACCCAATTACAGCAGTATTTCAGTTGAAGATCTGATGCAGAGCCTCTTCAGAACAACAAGCACTACAGCCTGTACCAAAGTGCTATTAATTGATCAAAATTATCGCCAACAGCATTTCAGCATGATAATGATGTGTCACAAGAGAAATATTGACTCAGGTGCTTGAAATACAATCATTTGAATTGCAGTGTGCATGGTGTTTAACCATTTCAAGGTGATATTTGTGATGTTTCAGCAATTTAATCTGTAGGTGATAATTACCTATTAGTATATTGCAAGACAGGAAATTGCACTGTTTTATTGAAGCTCAGACAAAAAAAATAAAAATACAGTGGTTGTTGTTAGCTTCACTGTGTCAAAAGAGCCAGCTTAAATAATAATAATTAAAAAAAAAAAGATTTTCACCAGAAAAACAGTCATTACTGGAGATGTTTATTTATCCATCTGATTTTACTTTTTAATTAAGTACCATTGTGCCTACATTTCAGAAGGACTCACAGTGGGTTCAAGGGGGGTAGGGAGCTTCTATTTCCACACCATGAGGCCACATCCCCTCATATGCATATGAAATCAGTCACGGAATTCCACATGATTCCATCAACAGTGCATCATGTATTCATCAAGAAAAGAAGATGCAATGAAATCATTCCCTATCATTCCACAGCTTACATATTTCTAGTACCAAGCACCATGGACATTAGGGAGACCTCTCAAAATTATCATTTGTCTGTCACAGATTGTGGAACTACATCAAGTAAAATCACTGAAAAAGGGACACAATTTGCAAGATGCTACTATAAAAAAATACATTTGTGAATTTTTATAGGAAGAGTCAAATAGAGCCAAAAATGCCTGGTCCTGGGGGAGCATCCAACTGTAAGATGCTTGGTCCCAAGATCTTGTAACAGAGAGCGAATTAATCCTAGCCAACAGTCTCCCTCTTGATCTGCGAGGGCACAGTATAACAGGAACAGAGTGTCCCGGAATGGATGGTTTGACAGTTCATTCAGAAGTCAGCCATCCAAAAAGGGGCGAAGACACAACACTAGAAGTCAGCACTGCACGCCAGCACAAATCGCAGACTTCACTGACCTACTGTACCTCTGTGTTTGTCTTTCACTACTCACTTGCACTAGAGCACCCACTGTCAGGAGACGTGTTTGTGTGTTATGTGTTTAAAAAAGTGTCTTATTATTTTGGCACTGTAACCCTCTGTAACAGGGAGAGATCTGTGTTGACTCTGCTGGCGTGTTCACGGGCTGCAGGAAGAGGGCGGCAGTCGCCCAACAGCCGCCTGTGAGTCATGGCAATGACACGGGAAGGTGGGAAAGGGTGTGTGTGGACTTTCCCCGTCTCTGAATGGCTGGGAGGCGGGTGTTGTTGGTCCTATAAAATAACGCTCTGTTGTTTCCTCAGGTCTGCCCACTTAGACGCACCAAGAGTGCGGAAGCTTTGATTCAGGACCGGGAATCAGCCGGGAGAAAAATAAATTCACAGCGAGAAAGAGAGAGAGCGGGGGACCCTTGGGCAGACCCCGGCATATTGTAAAAGAGCAGGCTAGATAGCTGACAGAGTAGGACGGTGATCCGGGTCGTGCGGGTAGCGGCGACTGGGATAACGCTGCCGAGTGCAGCACCTTTTATTTGTAGTTTTATTACTGTTTTAGTTTCCCTTGTTCTTTTCGCCTTCTGTTTTCATTATTATTTCTTTGAGCACCTGCGAGTGCCCGTCCTGTTCATGTACCAGCTGTGGTATTTCCGTGGTGCTGTCTATCATCGTTGATAGGCAGCCCACGGTCAACAGTGCCCTCTGCCGGAAAAAGTAAGAACTGTCTGAAAATAAAACTGGGCACCTGTGTGGTGTTTTCAAGTACACCTGTCTGTCTCCTAGTCAGTGAATTACCCACACCCCTTCCACACCCTCCTTGTGCACGGCGCAATACACATTGAGGTGTAGAGCCCGTGCCTATTATTTAAAGTGTTGTTGACACGCAACCCAGTTGAAAATAAACAGCTGTTAATTGTGAACTGTCTTGTGTGTGTTTGTTCCAGAGCACTGCAAACCACCTGTTCAGAGATCTGTTACAGCAATACACTGCTTATGTACTTGGGCAATAGTAGCAAAATACTGTACACTATTCAATTGATCTAAACAGTGGCGGATGTCAGTCAAAATCAGTAAAATATTAGCCTTACTGAGTTTTCCCTCCCAATATTTCTAAAGACAGGTATATCTAACAAGACAAACAAGATTTTCCTAACATTGGTATTTAGATTAGCAACAATTTAGATAATTTGAATATACAGTTACCTTATTGTGCTATGTGTATAATGCTGGTAATTATGTGGTCTGTTAAAAGTAAATCTAAAATTGAATTAGTTATAGAAATGGCAGTGAAAAAAAGTATCTAGGGTTTTTGGTAAAATGTTACATTTGTAAAAATTCAAGGCTGTTATCATATTCACCATGTAGAGTACTACAGAAAGATGAATGGAAAGATAGACAGTCATATGGGTTCATATTTTGAACAAGGGCCTGATGTTCAAACTAATGAGTCGAGGTTGGCATATTTCTCCTTGTTGTTATGCCATCATACAATTTAATTGGGTTAAAAAAAAAAAAAAAAAAAAAAAAACCTTTGGATCTATAGCTCTTTGATTTATAATATAGGTCAGAGTGAGAAGCTTTAATCAAAGGATACGTGATTCCCTTCTTCAATTCAATTAACTCTCTTAACTCGTGGAATCCTCAAGACAAACACTGTATTCCAAGAAAACGTATTCTAATTAGTCATGATTGATGTCTCATATTTACAATACAGTACACCCTCGCTATAACAAACCTGTTGGGGTCCAAGCAGTTTGTTCGTTATAAATGAGGGGTTTGTTATAGCGAAAGGACAATCAAAATTGACAATGTTGCAGTAAGCTAATGAGATGAGTGTGAATAAAAATCGAATCACATGTACCTGTTCGTCTCATGTGTGCAGTATTCTGCCCTTGCTTTATCCTATCTGTTAAAGAGTTAAAACGGAGTACAAAATAAATCCCAAATTGATGCTGAACTTTTATTTAAAAATCTACCTGATATGAATCATTTCAAAGTGCACCAAATCTTAATCCAACATGCAAGAATCCAAAACCGATCTTTTATTTCAAATCAACCCGACGTCATGAAAAGTTCACATTCTCAAGCTGCTTTGCCACATGGTTGCTGAACAAGCCAAAAGTGCTTTTTGCCAACCTCTACTCACGATAGATATACCTGTGTTACTCCTTTTTTTCAAGTGATCAATACAGTTTCCAGCTTTGTTGTAACAAAATTATTTTAATTTCAGAGGCATTGTTACACAGCGCACATTTTTTAAGACAAGATGGTTGACTTCACCGCGGAGGTGGCATCCTGTGTGTACAGAGCGGGACGTTGACAGTGTGTGTTTATATTATCTTTTTTTGTTTTTTTTATTTGGGGTCCAGGGACCAGGTTCATTATAGCCGAAGGTTCGTTATAATGAAGGGCGTTATAGCGAAGGTGTACTGTATATATTCTCCACTTTAAAAGGTCTGCAGTTGCTCACCTAGTACAGACACTGCCAAATCCTTCAAATGCTGGTCACACGGATTTGCTGATCTTGGCTGGGACCCATATCTTCAATTGCATTAGCCTTTGTGCTCCCGCTGGCTAGGGGAGAAAATCAGCTAGGATTTGTTAACTTCACAGTGCTATAATGATTCTTACTGGTCTGACTTGGGTCAAGGCCAGACAGACATCATTTAAGCCAATCACTTGCCTACAGTTCGGCAACATGGCAACATCCGCTGCTTAAGATTTGCCTGGTCAGAAATAGGTAATTGACTTGAACAGGGGTATTCCTGGTAAAATAGATATATTTAACGGATAAGTGCTTCATGATCTGATCAGGGAGTTAATTGGTTCAATGTAATAACTGAGGCCATAGATGGAGCAAAGACCTGGACTGGAAGTACAGAGGTTAATTATCACTGAACTAGATAGTGGGAAGGAAGATTATCTGTAGGTGACAGTCAAATTCGGGAGAAGGAGAGGGGAGTAAAATACATCACTGGGCACTTTAGACACCTATTTAGAGATCTCATGCTTTCCCAAGATACAGAATGTGTTCTCACTAAAGTGATTGAGCAAAGGATATCTGGTTGAGCAAAGGAAGATCATTACGGTAGGAGTTCTGTTTTTCCAAAGCACAAGCTTACAGAAATCAAGCCAATCTCCTTTTCACAGCATCAACTGCTGCACGCTGGTGTAAATTGTATTGTATTATCATGGTACCATAGATTGAATTAACATAGTTTAAATCGCTTTAGCATCCTTTTGTCTTCTTACTACTTAGTTCAACTTCACTTATGATTTTTTTTTTCTGAACAATGAAACAAATCTGATGACATAAAAAATACAGAGCTGGTTTGTTCAACAAAGATGACTAAATGTTCCTTTTAAAAGGAAATATTAATAGTTCCTCCATTTAAAATAAAAACAAAACAAACAAAAAAAAAACTACAGTATGATGTCACAGCATGTGTAGATGGATATCAAACTCTCCAGCAAAGTAAAACAGGTTTTAATAGATATGGAGCAATGTGGAGACTGCTCTGTGTCGTAATCATTCTGAAAATCTTAGGGACTACTTTTAGACGTCACACACAGCAACAATGTTTTGCATCAGTTTATGCTTGTAAGCACTTTAAGAACAGCCGAAATGCCAGATATGTTTTTGGAAACATGAACATACAGTATATTTAGTTTATGCTTTTAAAAAATCTGATTGTTAGTTGTGCTAGTTCTCAAAAATTTCAACATATTTATAGGTAGAACAGCCTAACAATTTGCCACAACATAAAAACCTTGAACAAACTAAATTGTCTGTGATATTTTTCAATCTCTAAACTCTGCTGAAGACTAAAAAAAAACACACACAATTCTCAATGTAATATGTTTAATATAAATCTTGTGGTGGATCAAAGGTTCACCTTTCCCAAGCTTCTTTAGAATTTAAATTATGAATGCATCTGATATAAAAAAAAAAAATGCTGATTAACTAGAGCTGATTTGCATATTGACTACAATGACAAAAATAAATAATTTATTAGGTCATTTCATATCTGTTTTCATGACAGTCATATTTGTTACAAAACTGAGCGCATGTGGCCAACTCGGGAAAGCAGGAAAAACAACTTGGCTTTTTTTTTTTTTTAATTTGTTTTGATTTATCAATTTTTTTTATTTAAATCAAAATTTCATTTTTTTTATTTTATTAATAATGAATTTTTTTTTGTAGTACCCTAGTTGTAGCTCTACAGTACCTCCAAACTGTAAATTTAAGGATGTTGGAAATGGTGGTTTGTGAATACTTACATACCAAACTAAATGACTTAATCTTAAATTAATACATAAATAAAGCAATTTTTTATCATTGTGACATCCTCTAAATGTGAACTACAAAAAATTTAGCGAGAGTACGCCAGAGAAAAAAAATCCCCTCACTCATCCCAGTCATTCTTTTCTTTTACTTTTCTTTCCTCTTTCTGTGTCAGTCCAAACACATGCAGTTGTTACTTAAATTGTTAAAGTTCTTGACTGCACCACTAAATAAACCTTGTTTCAGCGGGTCTTAACACTGTGCTCAATTGTTTATTTGGGACCCCACTGCACTGTCATCAGAATCACTTCGGCGAATATGTTAATGATGGGGCAGGCGCTCTATGACGGGGCAGGACATGTCTTCAGAATACCATTTCAGTGGAGTATTTTTTTATTTTTTTTGTTACGTCTTTGCTCCATTTATGGGCCACAGAATCGGGGGCAAGCATTGTTTGCGCTTGCATTTGCACTGTGATCAGAATATAGCCCTAAGAGTTAGTTTATAGACAGTAAGAGTTTAAGATGTTTGTGTTGAAAGTTTTTTAAAAACATACTTTTGATGTCTTTTCCTTGAGAAACTATATAAAATAGGTAGTAAATGAAAACAAGATTTAAATCAATGATTTATTTTTTATTTTTTTAAATCAAGAGATTTAACTCGACTTGATTTAAATCAGTCAACCTTAGGAACAAAGTATAATTTCATGCATCCATCGGGATTCATATGTAACCTATCTGATATAAGGCACAATCATTTTATTGACTAAAGCATCAAAATCAAGCATGCCGACTGATCAATCGTAACATTTCCATATTTAATTAACATCTCAATCCCAGATGCTGATTGAAAAAATAAATTAATAAATAATCAATCATTTACTGGCTGCTGCTGTGTCATATTGCAAAACAAACATGAGAATAGAGGATAGCATTTTCTCCAAGTGTTGCAGATCCCACAACTGATTCTGTTTTAAAATGTTTTTTTGGTTTTTTTTGTGCTAAATTGCTTTTCAGAAAAGTGTTAACGACACTTCATACCTTGGATAATGAAGTTCTCACATCAGGTAAATTACTGCAACCTTGAAAGAGTGAAAGACGGTATGGGAGGTCAATCTTTATTGCAATCAGATCAAATCAGTTTATTACAGTGCCAGTCTTAATTTTGAAACAGGCTTTCTGATACAGACACCTGCTAAATAACACCTCCAAAATACATCTCACAAGCCACCTAAACATCTACAGTACAATACATAAATAACCTTGTCATCTGGACCCCAGTTTATTAGTGAACTATGTAATCATGCGTATTTTAGAGATGGAAGCATAGTATGAAGATACAACAGCAAAAGAAACATTCTGGAATATCTGCAGGAAACTTTAGATCACCTACATACAGCTTCCTTATATTGTGTGCATACTCCAAGCAGAGAAAAAGGACAGGACATATTTGAATGAAGAGGTGATATATGGGAAGATAAGTGATTAAAGCTAAATCATTTTACCGCAGAGTTAAACCACATCATGAGCCAAATGCCCTTTTATTGCAGGCATTGTTCTGAGCTACCGAGTGTGACACCCATGTATCTGTTACCCACAGAATATTAATTATGGACAATGTGTGCCATCCAGTGGGGCACTAAAGAACAGCAGCACAACATTTCACATAACAGCACACAGGGGTAGGTTTTAAGATGGGCCAGTCGCAGCACAAGCACACCGCAATTTGCATTTTCGTTGCGACACTTAAAAGTAAAAATTTTGTCGTCTGTAGTAAGAGAAAATACCTTAATGAAGACAGCTGCAATACACAAATTTAAATTTGTTGCGTCTTCTTAGCGAGATCTCTAGAATTACACATTGCGGGAGTCGTGCGACATTGTTTAAATAAATAGAGACAGCTGAGTTGTGGTTTGCTGCAGCAGAGGGCACTCAAAGGATAACGTCTATACCTGCAAGGGTGCAAGAATCAAAACAACACTCTGTTCAGTCTTCATTTTAGCTATTTTAATACTGTTATACATACAAAAAATGAAAGGCAGTTTAATCCCATCCGAATATAGTTCTGCAACTTCACCCCCCCCCCCCCCCCCCCCCCAAAAAAATGTGTTTCTATCAAAAAGCTTTTCCTATTTTCTCTTTTTTTCACTTTTCCTTTTCCTCATACTGTAGCCCCTTGCTAAACTGGATATGTTTGTCTGACATTAAGAGGGTCGGGATTTTATATATATATATATATATATATATATATATATATATATATATATATATATATACACACACACACACACACACACACACACACACACACACACACACAATAAAATCGCACACATACATTTATAGTAATCAATGTATTTTAAATGTATAAATCATTGTGCTGAAATAACACTAATGCGTTATGGGTAGTCTACACATTACATTATGAAAAAAATATATAAATATGTACAGTATGCCTACATAGTAGTAAAATCAAATGAACACCACATTGCACACTTTCTTTTTACTTTAGACTGTGAGCTACCAGTATGGTAACCCAAAATAAATCATGCTGCTGCATTGCACACATTAGTGTACAATGTGAATAAAAGATTATTTTAAATAGAAACAATGATGTTAGCATTTTATTATTATTATTATTATTATTATTATTATTATTATTATTATTATATTATTATCATAATCATCTTGGCAGCCTAGACAATTAACACAAAATAGATCATGGTGCCGCACTGACAAGTTACGATACTTATAGGAGGACAGTCAATTCTCGTTAATATGTATTTCAAAGGACCAGCAACAAATGTTGCACAATACCACTAATTCGTATTGATCATGAGTAGCCTATTTAAGTTAGTCAGTGGTGCAGTGCTAAAAGATGCTCAGAGTGAGCTGGAGGGGTTAACTGCACTGTGTGCAGTCTATTCCTTCCAACATGCTGGGGAAACCAGAAATGTCATAGAAATTTGTTTTCAAGGCTTGTAAGTACACCCTGACATTTGGTAAAAATAAGAATTTGGGTATTCGTCTCAAATACATTGCGCGCAACTGGCAATGCACGAGAACAAGTGGACTGGGAAATGCCAGCAACAATTGCGACCGTTTAAAACATGGGGGCAGATATTCAAAGTTGTGAATGTTCTCATCTTTCTTGCAACTCTGCTTGCGTTGTGAATGTTTTGCGTAGCATTACAAGCTGGTGAAATCTAAGAGTTGAGGAGAAACTGCAATTATCGTAGCGCTTTGGAGATTAATAAATGAACACAGTAACCATCACAATGTTTTCCAAAATGAAGCAGCATTATTTGGGCTTAGGCATAGCACCTCTTCAGCTATGAAAGTTAAAAAAGTCATTCAATGTTTTGCTCTCAAATGCATTCTTACAAATCTCAACACAGTTTTATCCATTCTGCAAGTTCTTGCGTGCGCTAAACAGAGACAGTCCACTGCCAGGGACATTTAATTACTTTACCATTTACATGCCATAAAGATGACACTGGCTGCAAAAGAAGGACTGCGACTCTGTTGTCATTTTTTTTATACACCAGTGAAATAAGCTTACTTGATTTAAAAACGTCTTGAACGATGTAAGCAAATTCCTAACATAACATTTTGGTTAATTTCCAAATCAAATGTTTAAATTTATTTGTGGTTTATTTTAAACAATACTGATTACCAGTGCTTAATTTCTAAAGAAAGAGGTGCCGGGGCACAAGCAATTACAATAATACTGTTCTTAAGAAGCGCACATTCAAAATCATGACAAGTTTATTTGAGTATTGTATGTACTAGTGTTACATTTTATAATCACGCATTCTACATCAAAGATGCAAAGCAGTACTATGTGCAGAAAAATAAATTAAAGGCAAATGCAGGAGATTTTATATATATGTGTATGTGTATGTGTATATATATATATATATATATATATATATATATATATATATATATATATATATATATAATATATATATATATATATATATATATATAGAGAGTCATTGAGTTCTCTCCTTTTTCTTTACAAATTAAGCACTGGTAATTAGTATTGTTTAAAATAACCCACAAATAAATTAAATATTTGAGTTGGAAATAAACCAAATTGTTATTATGTTAACTGATTTAAGGACTACTCAGTTTCAGTAGAAGGAATGTTCAAGGAACAGTCATATTCGTTGATTGACCACACGATATTTCCCCTTTTTCTCTTGTTCTGCTAGAATTTGTAAATATAGCTGTCTGAAAGCCATATTCACTCTTTAGCTAGAAACAGAGATTGTCCTGAAATACTTCCTGCTAAATAATTAAGAGGCATGTAACCAGTCTTAAGTAACTTCAATGCAGCATAGTGATTTGCGAGCAAATTAGCTTTTGAATTTAGCTCGTGGTGCTAAACTAAGCTTCTCAGTTTTTAACTATAACCAGATAGCTACACTGTTTACAGGTAACAAAAACATACACTTCACAAGTGTCACAATACCATTTCAGGTCTGCCCACACATGCTTCCTTCAGGCCTTAGCCTTAACACAGACACCAGACCAAACATCTTGACCTGCTTATATACACCTGCCTCCTTTATTACTGGCAGGTTTTTCTAATTAAACTAGAGGCAGGTGATTCTGATCCTGGCTCAATAAACAATTAAACAATTACATTGTAACTGCAGCCACTGAACACACCTTCCCCAGTGTGCAGGGCCTCTGCCTGGTCACACATGCACAATATATACAAAAAAATATATAAATAAAGGAACATATAAAAAGGTATATCAATAGGAATTTACAAATAAAGGTTGAATGCGTGGGTTTTGAGAAGACGACGGAAAGCACTAAAAGACTGAACAGTCCTGAGGATAACCGGTTCTGGTTCCATGAAATACAATTGAGAAAATTCAAGAATAAGAACAATTGCAAATCATGGCAGTGCAAATATAGATTTGCTGAGTGCTACCGACTTCTTCAGACAGACAATGTTGAATGTGACACGGCTCAGTTTGTACTAACAATGTACAGAATCTTTTTTTTTTATTATTTTATTTTCTAAGTATATTTATTTCAGTTTTGCACTTAAATATTGAGTTACCATAGCGAATCCATCTTTCACTAGACTTTACCCAAAGTCCATATACTGCCACGACTTGGGCGGGAATGGCAGATGTAAGGTGACTTTTAATTATAATAATTTATTAGACATACTATTTTCTTTAAATTCATTGGTTCTCATTTCATTTTTAGTGATCTGATTGGCCAAATTAGTATGTGTAATAATTAGAATTACAACACGTAGTAAAGTCAAACACGAAAGTGTGCTAAATGTTTGAAACGCGTACTAAATAACATGTTTTTTGACCCGGATGGCCTTCCATACTTCTGAATGCTTGCACACCCTCCTATCTTTTCAGTACAAAATGCTCTGTAATTCATGGTGATATTATACTTGTAGTTGTCAGTTACGCTAAGAACTACTGTGTAAAATATTAGAATTTGAAATTAAGCTAAATATGTATGTTTAAAAAAAAATAAGAAAATGTTTTCAAAATAAAATTTTATAAACTATTTTCTTTCACTTTCTGTTACATTAAAAAAAAAAAAACATGGTTGCTAAGTGAAAGGAATGATGTTTTGTTTTTTTTTACTTTTTCAGATAGGCCTATTTTTGTCTCCATAACTATGTGTATGTCTATCACTTCAAGAGTGGACAGGTGTCAGAGGAATGGCAATGTTTAGGATGATTATAAGTGATTATGATCCATTACTTTGTTTTCATGAAAAACACATGAAAGGGCTCTGTTCTACCAAGATCTATAAGACTGAAGGCAGGATTTTCAAAAGGTTGCATAAATGATAACTCCAGTGTTAATCAACAACTCTGTATGTAGCAATGATTTTGGCATTTTCAAGCGGTCGTTACGTCTATTTCATTATTAAATAATCATGCTAATTTGATTTCCAAAATTATGTTGACTTCTGAAATAACGTTAATCTCTTAAGAAGCAGTGCTTCTAGTGACCATTTCTTTTGTTTGCATGGGAATTTAAAAGGAAATCGTGTTAATTGTCATAATTTATCAGGAGTTACTTTGCACTTGGAAAAGGAGAGTTTTAATTAACGAAAAAGTACATAACGCACCTTGAAACAGTATTTAAGTGCTTTGGTGATAAAAAAATAATAAATTAACAAAATACAGTAAGAATTTGCTGGGAGTGGCAGCAGTTGCAGCAGCAGTCACAGCAAATGTAATTTTAGAGCTTGAGTGTGAGTCAAGATTGACAGACCCTGGTTGCGACGCCGATGATACAGAGAGAGGGTGTACAGGACTAGGGTTGATTCCTTAGATTTGCCAGATGATAATCAAAAAATTTCATTGCGTCTGTGTAGGGCATTTTGTAGACCTCTGTCAGACTGACCTTGAATAGCCTACGAAAAGTGTCCGTGCCGTACACCCGCATAGATAGGTGTCGGAAGCATTGTCCTTCATTGTCTCTGGGTCATTTCAAAGGGTAACAGGTGACTTGATAACAAGGGTTAACGATTATATCAGTAACCCACTTAATCAAGAGCAGCTGCAAAATATTAAAAGGGAGTTTTATGACATTGCTGGATTTCCCAGAGTAATGGGGGCTATCGATTGCACACACGTTGCACTCAAATCCCTGCAGCACCATGCTTATACACATGTGAACAGGAAGGGGTTCCATTCACTAAACGTGCAGGTGATTTGTGATACATCCTACAACATCTGGAACATATGTGCTAATTTCTCTGTACATCAGATGGCATATTAGCAGGTAAGTATTGTAACACTACCTAGATAATTTGTAGTTCTGAAAATTTGTCTTTTTTGTACTTGTGGTTATGAATGAGATTTATTCACTTATTTTAACCATTTGTAACTTTACGGAACGTTGTTATATTGCTAAAATGATATACTGTTACTTGCATCCAGTTTTTTGAAAAAGCTGACAGTTTGCCCTCCATACTTGCAAAAAAAAATAAAAATCATCCAGATGCGTATCACAGAGTTTTTCGCAGTATTGTAGCCTGCCTATTCTGTATATTTCTGCACTTGCATTTCTTTTTTGCACTTTTATTACATTCATAGGTTTTAATACATTTTTTTTATTAGTGTAATCAGTGTCTTAATAAAGATTTAACTGCAAACACGCTTGTTTGTTTTGATTACTGTACTGGTGATTGGGGGACATTTTGAATGTCAGGTCATTGTGTGGGAGTTTATACCATCCGTCGCTTACTGCGGGGGAATCACGTTAACTCAAACACGCCCGTTCTAAGCGGTAGCAAAATATCCTGCCAAATGAGGGTAAATCACGAGTAGGATTTCATTATTTATTTATTTATTTATTACTTGTAAATCCGTGCCGTTCGATTTATACCCACAAGTCAGATGATCGTAAATCAGCATGTTATATGTGAAGTGTTCTAAATAAATGTACATTCTTGATGACAAAATGCACAATTTATTACAAATTAAACACAAAATAGATATTCCCATTATTTTTAATTTCTATTTGTCTGCTGCTCGCAGGTGGGGGAACCGTCTCCCTGTACGCTAGTAGTTTCCATAACAGCGAATTCCATTAATTTGTCTTGATCTCGTTAACATGCATTTTGATTAAAGAGTTCCCCTTATCTAGTCGTTGTGACAGGAAGTGCTGTACATGACCTGCAACAATTAAGCTTTAACAAGAAATGCATTAATTAACAACCTCATCGACTCAATTTCAAAGCATTAACAGATTTATTTTATTAACTTTAGTTTATAAATCACTTGCTACTAAAGCTGTTGCTACTATACCGCAAGTTCAATAAAATAACACGGTTTTTTGAGTCTGTTGCTGTATACTGCAGTAAATAAACAAATGACAGGAATTAAATAAAGAATCATAATATACAGTACCAGTCAAAAGTTTGAGTACACTTGCTGGAAACTAGTTTTTTTTCATAATTGACCATGTTTTACGTCGTATACGTTTCTGTAAATACTTGAAAATGAAAACACATGTTACAATATACAAAACAAAACATAAGGAATATCAAAGCAATGTTCAAAAAAAATTAAAATTGTCTCTAAATCTTGGATTCCTCAAAATAGCCACCTTTTCCTTAATAACAGCCTCACAAACACGAGGCATTTGGTTAACTAGTTTCTGCAGGAAATCATCCGACATGTCTTCCCAGCTCTTCTGCAGCAATTCCCAGAGATGTAGGGCACTTGTGGATAGCTTTGCTTTGACTCTTCTATCCAGTTCGTCCCATACAAGTTCTATGGGATTGAGGTATGGAGACTGGGCAGGCCAGGTCATTAGATTGAGTTGTCCTTCACTTTCCTTCTTCTCCAGATAGTTCTTGCACAACTTTGGGGTGTGTTTCAGGTCATTATCTTGCTGAAGAATGAAAGACTGCCCAACTAGCCATAATCCTGATGGAATGGCATGCCTCTGAAGTATGCTATGAAAGCCATGCTGGTTGAGCTTGCTGTGGACTTGGTAAAGATCACCAACTCTGTCACCAGCAAAGCAACCCCAGACCATGACACTGCCTCCACTCCATCCATGCTTGACAGAACTCATGCAGAACTCATGCGCTCACCCTCTCTGCGTCTTACAAATACTCGGCGGTTGGACCCAAATATTTCAAATTTTGACTCATTGGTTCATGAGACCGACTTCCACTCCTCGAATGTCCAGTTTCTGTGTTTTTTGGCCCAGGCAAGTCTCTTCCTCTTATTCTGCACTCTTAACAATGGTTTCTTTGCAGCAGTTCTTCCAGTTAGGCCAGCTTCACATAATCTCCCCTGAACAGTTAATGTTGAAACATCTGTACTTCTAGTAGCATTTAGCTGAGCTTGTATTTCAGGGGCAGTTAATTGCCGGTTTCGCAGGCTTGTGACTCGAATGAACTTGTTCTCTGATTCTGAGGTCACCCTTGGCCTGCCTGACCTTGTTCGGTCCTCATGAGTGCCAGTTTCTTCAAATCGTTTGATGGTCTTGGCCACAGCAGTTACAGACACCTGCAAAGTTCTTGCGATTTGTCTTAGAGATTGACCTTCATTTCTTAAAGTAATTACAGTCTTTTTTCTTTGCTTAACTGAGCGTATTTTGCCATTTTCTGCTCCCTTACATTCAGGAATGACAAACTTGTGCCTATGCTACCTATATTTATAGTAATCATGGACCCTCACCTGTTAACAATAATTGGTGACAAAAGGTTAATTAGGTAACATGCTAGTTAACTCAGAGAACATCTAACAAAGACACTTTTATTCTTAGGCCAGTGTTCTAACACCATGTTATACACATTTCAGACTTTTAACTGACTTGGGCTTCAGACTGAAATCCCCTTGCTTTTGGTGACCATTTCATTGAAATTGACAAGATTTACATTTTCATTTAAAAATTAATTTTTTGAACGCAATTCACTTATGATTATCAGCTTATATAAGTACATGTATCATATAATGAAATACTAAGTGTTTATAATCAAGTTTATACAGTTAAAAGCATAGGTAATCATGAAAAACCTGGTTTCAAGCAGGTGTACTCAAACTTTTGACTAGCACTGTATATATATTTTTTAATGCAATGTAATCTAGAAGGACTCACGTGTAGTGTGTCATCATGAGTCATGCCCTTACACACTTCCTTTGCTTTAAAAAAAAAAAAAAAAACACAGACAGAAAGAATCGGACCCCTGGGACGAATTATTTGATATTTCAGCAGACTGGTTCAATTTTTACTGGACAAATCCAGATCTGGCTTTATTTCAAGTCCTGGAGGAAGGTTGTTGTTATGGTTACATGTGGTCCATTACTTTGTTTTCATAAAATGTGTGTATTTGCATGACTACCGGCATAGAAGTTTGCAAAAGTGGCAAGTTTAGAAATTTGTATCTATACACATACTCAGTCTGCAAGTATGAAGGCTGTGCAAATGCATACACATACCCAATTGTGAGTATGAAATTTTGAAATATGCAATATGCAAACACAATCTGAATTTTCATTCTCATTTAAAAATAAATGTATTGGTTCACAGAAGGTTATTCTTTTAGATAACAACAAAACAAAAGGACTAGCCAAGTGGTAAAATGCTAATTCTGAGTCATATCATAGCTCAAAAGAATGCCCATTTTATAAAACCCACATGTGAAAGTGCATCTTAAGCCTGGGCTTGGGCTGTGTCCACTTCAAAGCAATCAGAGAAGAGTATTAAAGGGGTATTAAGATCTTTTTTACAATGGATAAAAGCAAAAAAACTATTTTTCATTTTTATGAGAAGATTGCCAGTCAAGCACCACCTGTTTTAGTAAGTTTGAACAAACTAGACCAAAGTTTTGCACCTCTAAAGTTTTGCACAGTAATGTTTAACATGCTACATGCTTTTGTTTGCCCTTTTTTCCACTCTTACATTTCTCTTCCCAGGAAATGCCTTATCTGTGTAACTGTACATGAAGTTATATTGAAAGGGAGTGCAATATACCTGAGGGAGAGATGTGTCACTTTCTTTTTCACAGCTGGCTGCTTTGGAAGTGGGGTCCTGGGGGGAGGTATTTGCTTTGTTGGTCTTCTCAGGAGTGAGAGATGAGGATCAGTGGGTGGGAGGTAGAGCTGGGACAGCATGCAGGCAACTCTACAGCTAACGTGCTGTGATGGTGCACTGTTAACAGGAGCTGATGGAAATTTCAAACTCCCATTAGAGAATGGATTTGCTGGACCACTGACTTCAGCCTAGAAGAATTTAAAAAAAAAGAAGAAAAAAGAAAATAGTCTGACATACCCACACAGCAGCAAATGACTTGGACCACACATATTCACGACTGTGCCAATGTCTCTGAAAAGAGTAATAAAGACCATCCCAGCTGGATGTAATGTGCGCTACTATTTTAATATTTATATATGTTTACAGTGCAAACTGGAGCAGTAGTAAGATACTCCACTGTTTAGACATCTGAAATAGAACCCTTTATTATTTATAAATCACTTCCCCATAAGAACCCATAAATGGTATCCCACCCTCACAATGTCATAACAAACTTAATATTCTACATAGAACTCATGAAGTTAACTGACAGTCATCAAAATTCCACATAAGAACTGAAGACTGGATGGCCAAAAGTCTGAATTAAATAAATTTGCACCTGCATAACTTTAACCTGGACCAAACCATTTTAACAGAAGAAAGGGAAAAAAATCTAAAATTCTTTTTAGATGTAATAAAAAGAGAATCGCTTACATATATCTAGAGAATCTCTTATCAAATTGTGTTGGAACTTGCTAAGGGCCTCCTTTCACACAAGTTATTTACCTAAAACAAGTTTAACATGTTATTGTAATCTGGAGGTGTATGGAGGCTGTCAGTCACACTTACAGTCAATATACTGTAGGTTATGATGTAGTTTTTAATTTTACTGAGGGACCATAATTTGTATTTACAGTCATGACATGGATGAATATTCATGTTAGGCTTGTTTTTTTTTTCTTAAACAAGGGATTGGAGACACTGGGTAAATACATCACTAAAGGAGGCACTCTAAAACACTGTCATATGTATCTTTACTAATAAAGTATCTGGGTTGAGGACAAACCTGAACAACTGAGTGATATTCTCACAGAGTTAACATTTACTAAACAATTTGCATGCATAATACACGAATTTGCCCTCAGATGCAGGCATATGTGACTCTTTAATATCCAAGCATCATTAGAAAATGTAAAGTATCTTCAAATTTGCAATCTCTAATTGCAGTCATTACTCACACCTTGCATTGCGGCTGTGCGCTGGTGGATGAGACAGATGATAAATGGCCATGTCCTACATTTCATTTAAAAAACTGTCCTACAGTTAAGTTCAGATTAATAGATATAAATTATGACTGTACCGTGAATAGCTGTGCATTGGCTTTTCACTGCAAAGGAGCCCTGTATTCACCGTGATTTTTAAAAGTGATTTCATTTCCTCTGGGATAATTGTTTTATTGGCTTTTTGCTTTTTTCTGGATTGTTGTGGATTGTTCTATATTTTTTCTCCAAAACATTTAAAAAGAAATGTCTTTGTATGCCAGTCCTTGGCAAGTATCTTGCAATAACAAATGAAGCTGGTATTTTTGAAAATATCATGTAATGGCTTCATCAGTCCTGTATTTTTTTATTGGCATAATAGGCTTGCTTCTGCTGCAAATACATTTGAGTGTTGCTTCCTGTCAGCAGAGGATACAAACATGGAGACAGCCTATGTGTAGAAGATTATAAATCTTTAGGCCAACATCTGCCAACAAGTCAGTATAATCAATCCATTTAATGTAGAGCTCAGGATGGCAAATGGCTTTCTGTTATGTTTTTTTTAAAGAACAGCATAAGCACGAAAAGCAAATGCAATTTTATTAAACAATAAATAATACATAAAATAACATCACGCTTATAAAGATAAAGGGCAATGCTTTATACATCCACCACTGTTTAGATTATTACATGGATTCCATTGACCCATATACTTGCTTTCCAGATAATGGTTGTTTGAAAGGTCTTTGGAGCAACTTAGCATAACTGATGTTGGCTAAGGCTTTTCCAAACAACTTGTTTCATGCTCAGTGACCTCAGCCGTAAGAACTTCTCAAAAAACTATTTTTTTTCCCCATGCGCCAAAAGAACTTCGCTGCACTTGCTTGGACATATTTTTTTTGGTTTGTATTTTCGTGCTCCACAAATGTCATACAGTGACTACTGCTCTCTGTATTCCTAACTGTGCAAGTGCAGTCACTAAATAGACCGATACGCTCATTGAGACCCTCATTATCATAATTGCGGATCATTAATTTGCATTGCTCTTAAGCTTATGTAGGGCACAGTGCAAAATAATTGTCTGGCTGCAACGTAATTTGAATTTTGCATCCGCAATTATTTGCACTTCGCCTATACTTGCATCTACCCTGTAGTGCGCATGCTATGGTATCTAAATTAGCCAAATAGTGTGCATGTAAATTATTGCATTCTGTTAGTAAATGGGGCAGTAAATTTTTATTTATGGTGCACGTTAGGCTCACTACTTAACCCTCTTTATTAATAGTTATTATGTGGATCTAGTGACTTGATTTTTGTTTCTTTTTAGGCAGTTGTCAGGCACCCATCCTGTTACACTATGCAAAGGATAATTCTAGTCCAGGTAGCCTGGTTTAATTTCCCAAATTGTTTTAGGTTTGGGGTCCATACGGAATAGATTAATGAATGACGTGTGGACCCCAGATGTAGTGTGTCGGCAGGCCTGACCTTCTCACGTGACTATCTCAGGCACCGTAATAGCTTTCCAATGATGACATTACTACAGCAAACTGAAACTAAGGCTTGAGTCATGTGACATGTCAGCTCCTAAGTTTCGGTTGTTGCCTATTACTCGGTCGCTTCAACAGATAGCGTTCCGTTTTCAGTGTCATTTAAAAGCGCAGGCTTTGCGCGTTCCATTGATGTCAGGCATGCCTGTATGTGTACGTTCTACCACATCTGTGTTCAAGTGCCTGTAACTCAAAAATGGAAAGTACTATGAGCACACCACCAAAAAGTAATAATTGCCTAGATTGAGAAGAAATGCAAACATTTCTAATTCTGAAATACTGAAAACATTCCAAATATATGTTGATTTTTGCATTGTTATCATTCAAAACTAAGGCATTGGCAAGAAATTTATAAAGTCATGTGTTTTATTTATTTATTCTCTGAATTTTCAAGCAGGTATTTGTCAGAAATCTGGTAGAAATTGGGATTACTGGTACAACCATTTGCCTGAATATCACTGAACTTTAAAAAGAATGCTGAAGCAACTATTGAAACAGCAGAAGCATTCTATATTGAGCAGTGAGATAAGAGCTCAAATAATACTTCTTTATAAAGAAAGCTATAGTCAAAGGAATATTGCAGTGCGACAGGCATTGCAGTGTTATGGGGAACATAACTGTATGACGGGATCATAATTTCGTTCTCTGGTTCTTAGTTTGTACTGATACAAGCAAAAATGTATTTTGTTGCAGAGGACAACAGAAATATTACAGTACAGCGCACTCATGCGCCAATCTAGCTAAAAGCAGCATGACCAAAAACCATTATCATCTGGAGCCCTGGTGATATCTTTCACAGTTTGGAACCAGTAAAGTCAAACAGACAGATAGCGTGAGAACTGAAATGGCATGTTAGGGTTCTGTCTATTTTAAAAGGTGTAATTCCTATGGATTTAAAGTCTATTCCCTGACTCTCACTTTTTTTTCACTTTGAAAAGTCTTTGAAGGTACAAAACCATGAAAACAGCCCTCAAATCCAGGATCTTCAGCTCCTATTAGTTTCCTATGCTTTATTCTCTGGTAGTCCACCTCCTGATCTACAAGCTGGAGAGGGCTGCTTTATATTGTTGTACCTTCCTATATTCTAGACTTATGTTTATGTACAGTGCTTATAAAAAGTCTACACCCCTTTGAACTTTTTTCACATTTTGTTGTGTCAGTGCCTCAGAGTTTCATGCATTTAAATGAGGATTTTTTCCATTTATCTACACACCATACTCCATACTCAACACTGTTAAGGGGAAAAATATTATATATTAAAAATACAAAGCTGAAAGATGATAATTGGATAAGTCTCCACCCCCGAGTTAATACTTGGTGGAAGCACCTTTGGCAGCAATTACAGCTGTGAGTCTGTTGGAATAGATCTCTACCAACTTTGCACACCTAGATTTGACAATATTCTTCTTTACAAAACTGTTCAAGCTCTGTCAAGTTCCTTGGGGAACATTGATGGACAGCAATCTTCAAGTCATGCCACAAATTTTCAATTGGATTTAGGTCTGGGCTCTGAATGGGCCACTCAAGGACATTTACCTTTTTGTTCCTTAGCCACCCCAGTGTAGCTTTGGCTGTGAGCTTTCAGCTTTCTTGCAGAGGGCTTGCAAAGTTGCCATTGGCCTCTTGGTAGCCTCTTTGATCAGTCACCTTCTTGCTCAGTCATCGAGTTTGGAGGAATGGCCTGATCTAGGCAGGGTCTTGGTGGTGCCATAAACCTTCTACTTCCTAATAATTGTGTTTACCGTGCTCCAAAGGATATTCAAGGCCTTTGATATTTTTTTATGCCCATCCCCTGATCTGTGCCTTTCAACAACTTTGTCCAGGAGTTCTTTTGAATGCACCTTGGTGCTCAGGGTTGAGTCTTTGCTTTGAAATGCACTACCCAGCAGAGGGAACCTACAGGAACTGCTGAAATCCTGAAATCATGTGAATCACTACAATTTAACACAAATGGAGCCCACTTAACTTGCTGTGTGATTTTTAAGGTGATTGGTTACACCTGAGCTAATTTAGGACTGCTATTACAAGGGGGGTGGACACTTATCCAATCAAGCTCTTTCAGTTTATTTTTAATTAATTTTCTACAAATTTCTAGAATTTTTTTTCACTTGGAAGTTAAGGGTTAGGATGTGTAGATAAATTAATGTGTAGATAAAAAAAAAAAAAACTATTCTAATGTATTTTAATTCCAGGCTATAAGGCAACAAAAGGTGAACATTTTGAAAGGGGGTGTAGACTTTCTATAGCAGTGGTTCTCGACCTTTTTTGCACCAGGACCCATTTTTAAAATGCCAGCTCAGTGGCAACCAAATATACAGTAGTAATAATAAAAACCAACCAGCCTCTCTCTCAAATTATTTGACTATGTTTGTGATGTTAATAAAGCCCTCCAATCTGTTTTAAAATGTAGAAAAAACAAATGGGTCTACAGATTGATAATGATAAAATAGGAATAGCTTACTTACACTTTATGGTCCAATTCTTCCTAATGAGAAACCTGGGGCTGCCTCCTTTTTATAAGTTTTTCAAAGTCTGGGGTTATTGAGGACAGTGGAATCCAAGGTCATGCTCAATGTCCAGTTTGTTTCTGCTTTTGTTCTTTAGCTGGGTTAAAGCAGAGAAGCCAGTCTCACATAGATATGTAGTACTGAAGGGCAAAAGCACTGCGATCGCATGGTTATCAAGAGCAGTATACTCACTTGCAGCACTGTACCAAAACTGAGGGAGACTCAACTCAGAACTTCCTCTGAAGACCGCGATCGAATGATAATTGAACCAGTTGAGTTTCTTCTTCATATGGTAAATTCACAGTTTACACATTGACTCCAAATGGATCCCTTATCCACTCTTTGGCCTGCACGTTCACTTCTGGAAAGTAATCGCAAAACCGTTCGTGCAATTTCCTCAAATGCTCGTTGATCACTTTTTTCAGCAGTGAGCAGTCTGAATCCGTCAAATGTTGCACCTCAGAACACACATTGGGTAACATGTCCAGCCTGCCCATGGACACATGCTTGATCCAGAGTCAACTTTTTTTTGAAGGCACTGATTTTGTCAATTTGCTCAAATCGATTATGCCCCCTCCCTTGTAATGTATTCAGTTGGTCAAAAATGTCAGCAAAGTAAGTAACACGAGCAATCCACATCTCATTGTTAAAGTGTTTTGCTAAGTGCGATTGCTGTTCTTTGAGAAACATCGCTAACTCACTTTTAAGCTCATAGACTAGAGACAGTACTTTGCCTCTGGAGAGCCAGTGGACCTCAGCATGATAAAGGAGATATACATGCTCACTGCCCATCTCCTGACAAAAAGCCTGAAAGCACCTTGAATTCTTGGCAATATTCTTGATGTAATTAACAACTTTCACCACCTCTCGCAGTGTTTCATGAAGCTCAGGTACCATATCTTTAGCTGCTAAGGCTTCTCTGTGTAAAAAACAGTGGTTCCATGTTGCATTTGGGTCCGTCATCTCCAATATTCTTTTCACAACCCCTGAATGTTTACCTGTCATCGAGGATGCCCCGTCCGTTGTCACGCCAACACACTTTGACCAGCTCAGTCCCATTGAATTTAAGTATGTGTCCAATGCGTTCAAAATCTCTGCTGCAGTTGTGGATGTGGGTAAATCGGCATTAAACAAAAACTGCTCTTGAATGTCACAATCCCACACGTCTCACGTAAACAAGCAAAATCGCATGGCTAGCCACGTCGGTGGATTCGTCCAATTGTAAAGTGAAACAACCACTAACCGAGAGGTGCTCATTTTGGCTCTTACGTTTAAAAAAGTCCCGAGGCTTATCTTTGTAGCTGGCGTGTTTTGTTTCTAAATATCTCTGTAATTTGGAAGGCTTCATGCTTTCGTTAACTAGCAATGGCCTGTGCTCACAATGCCGATCAGAGTAGGTAAATCCATATTTGAGAAAACCTGGGTCGTACGTCCTTTTATACTTTCTGCTGGGATCTTGGGATGAACTATATCAGCTGGTATTGGTCGAAGTCGAAGCACGACTAACGTTGGATGTTAAGAATTTGTGCTATACAAGCTGGAATAGTGGCGATCAGTTAACTACTGTTAACATTACTCTCAACATTCCAACACCTGGACAGCTGTAAATTGAATTAACAAAATATCCCAGTACGTGGATCAGGGATGTATATCCTGCTTCATACTTTACCACTAACTAGTTCCAGAAGGAGTCTAACCCTGCTTATAGGTTAGAACTGGGGCTTGGAAATCTGATCCTAGATTTTCACTTTGGGTCAACTTCACCCTGGAGCGCATCTTTTTTTTCCCTTCTTTCATTGCCGCGGATCTCCTCCACCGTCAGAAAGACCAAGCTCAGGCTTGCTATATTGAGGAAAGTGCATACTTTGATGGCCAATATAAACACCTCTGTGATAATTTTTAAACATTGATGTACTAAAGAGTAGATTTGGAAAAAATTTGTTTTCTTTTGTAAAGTTTCAGAATTATGTACTTTGAGCGAAGATTAATTTACTAACTCACATCAAGTAAAGCTAGTGGCAACATAAAATGACACACAATTGTAGCCTATAAATCACAATCTTAAGATTTATTTTTAAACTTGTATTGCATTTAGGTTTCTAATTTTACAAATTGGGGTTTTAACTGCTTATGTTCCATAAATGATCCATGTCTGTTCAACGTCTGTTCATATCACAACTTTCCCACATTACAATAATAGTCACCTATGTGTTTATTTCCCATAGCGTCCACTGTGGCCACTAAATTGCAGGTAAAGTGCGTGTAGCTCATTTCTAAATGGAAACAGCCACGGACATTAACTTTGTTTTTCAAACTTTGGCTTGCGACCCTTTTAGAACGTGCCGCGACCCTAATTTGGGTCGGGACCCAAGGGTTGAGAACCACTGTTCTATAGGCACTGTATATATAATCATAGCAGTGTACCTCTGCGACTCTGACAGCATCGACAACTCGGCCATCCTTCTCGTCATTCTGTTGTTTCTGAAGGGCCTTCCATGCTGCATTCCTGAGACCCTCTCGGGCTGTGTCTCCATGCAAGTGATGGCAAATCTTCACCACAGCATGGACAGCACTGTAACGTACATACCAGGCTTTCTCTTCAGCTACAGATAAACAAAAATACCTGTGACAGGCTGGTGAGTGGATAGAGGCCCAGACACAGACTGCAGTTCAGAAAAATAATACTTTTATTATAAATAAGCATAAAATAAAAGGGCACAAGGGCCAAAACAAAGGTATTTAAACACAAATAGAAAAACACAAAACAAGACTTACAAAAATAAAGGTTTCCAGGCTGGGCGATTCCTTCACTGGATCAGAAAATTAAAAGGGAAAAAACCCCCAGCAAGCACAACACTAGCTTGCTTCCTCAGCTCCATCCTCTCCCTAATGTGAAGCTGAGGCCTCCTTTTATGTCAGGTGGCTTGGTGCTGATTGATCGTTAATTACTCCAATCAACCACAGCCACCTGAACACAATAAACCCAGGCAGGTGGGGGAATTTAACCCCATCCCTGCCAATCTATACAGGGCAGAGCTCTGCTCTGCCACAACACCTCTTAAAAAAACATTTATTTTAAATATGTTATGCTCTAAAGCCCTTTGTGCTTTAATTGAAACTACTGTTCCTGATATGTTACGGATGATGACTTCAGTTTATAAGCCCTTAAAGGAGTGCTGACCAAGGTTTTCACAGCTATTCCCAGTACTTTAACGCATAGGCAAACTAGGCAAGTGCCCACAGTGCGAACTCAAGGGGGCCCCAAAACAGTTATGTGTTTTTTTTGTTTGTTTTGTTTTTTTACATATACAGATTTGCGCCTAAACTGGAAAAAACTTCACTCACTGACAACCAAACTGAGGCATGCATCTCAAAATCAAATTGTTCAGATTTCTCTACCTCACAGAATTCTGTATCCCCGCACGATTCCATGCCTGTGCAAATGCAATTTTTCAAAGCTTGACATGCAATTGTGTAACTCAGTTTCAGTGTTGTACTTGAAAAAACAACTTATTGCTAATATTGTTGCTAGGCCTTAAAGCTTGGTTAGAACTCCTTTAAGAGAAGAACTCGAATTCCCTTTAATTAGCTGCCTGTACTGTCATAGCATGAAGAGAAAATCAAAAAGTATGCTTTACAGATATGGAAATACCATTCTTATTGCTATTGTTTACTTTTGATTTGATAATGGAACACCATTAATCCCAGGTTTTTCTAAAAGGGATTTTTTACACACACTACTTACACACACTAGAAGAGTGGGTTAAACGTTACGCATGGGTCATCTGAGCATTTATGATTAAATTGTCTGATAATGTATGATTAAATTAATACTGTATAACACAAACACCAAAGCTGATAAATTATCAGAAAAAAATACTTTTAGCCCATTCGGCCAATGAGTCTAACAAATGCCCAAGCAGTACTAGCACACAGAAACACTGAATACTTTATAGCTGTACAATTATTATTATTATTATTATTTTTTTTTTTTTTTAAGTTTCAATAATAGATCCGTATTAATCCATAACAACAAACAATGGTCAGTTTTTTAATACTTACATTGATTCCTTGTCTTTAGAAGGCAAAGTAATCCGGTTTCATTCAAATGTTTTTGTCCTGAAAATTGGTTTACACCAACCAGAGCAGTTTTTTGTATTTCTGAGTTGCAACCATGGAGACAGATGTCTGCTAATACAGTGGAATAGATGTGTGCCAACTGACAGGGGCAGGAAGATAAACCACTTACGGATACCTTTTCCTGAAATTACAAAACAAAGCATTTGCGTACAGAAACATTAGGCAGTTGTCTGTACGCTGCAAGTCCTGAATTTGGAGTGTGTATGCATTGCTACAGCTTTCAAATTCTACGACAATTATGTAATTATTGGACAATTATTGGATGGTAAATGCTAGAAACCCCTGGTAGGCTGTCACACAAGTGAAGTCAGCCAGCAGTCTGGCATTGAGGATGGCTTCCAGAACTGTAATGAGGCCATATAAAAATGACCACTAGGGTTCACTTGGAGTGTACACCAGTAATTTCTTCTCCCTCAAACAAAGAGTTTGTCAGAGGTTTTCTCGTGCAAACATTTTTATACTGGACTAGAGAGTCTGGAGTGAGGTGGTTTGAAAACGAGGGGTGTGCCGCAGTAAGTTCTGAAGTTTTCCAATTATTAACTCACAGTTGCCACAGAGAAAGAAGCTGTGACTAACTTGAGAAATTTAGCTCTTAATAACCTTTTGAGGAGCAGACCCATGGTGGAAAAAGGACATTAGCTTAGAAATGCGTAATGATCTATCAGAAGCACAGAATGGTATAATTGGATATTTAACAGGTAAGCATTTAAATATTCAGAACATGTAGGAGGCATATCATTTTAACGGGGCGCAGTAATTCATCAGTGAAAAAAACTCAAAGTAATAGAACTTGGCCTTAGTGTAATTGCACTGCTTAATCATCTTGAAGAGGGGTTCCATCATTAAGAACATTAAAGATTAGCAGAATTCAGGAATGTTTTATCCAGAGCAGCAGTGCAAAGTGGCAGAGTGACTTTATAACCCAACTCTCGTTGGACAAGATTAGAATGAAAGTACCAGCTGTGGTGCCAACCACTATTACCTGTTTTTGAAGAGAGTCTGGTCTCTGTGCTACAAGTTCCAAGGAAAGGTCCAGTAAAGCATGAAGGCACTGCATGTTCAATTTGGCAGCTTCCCCCAACACCAGCAACCCCAACACAGAATCAACCCTAATAAACATTGTAAATTCTTAATATAGTAATATATAACGTAATGATATTCTGAGAACACCTTCATTTTACCTTCTTAATGTCATTATGCTGCATGCTAAGATACACAGTAGGCAGAAACAGTAAATAGTATATTATAAATTGGATATTGACCAACTTACGTGTTTTATTTATATCAGATAATATGGAGTTACTGTGTGATAAATAAGCTTTTGCTTGTTGGCAAGAAACCCATAATTTAGCTTTCTGTTTGACTGCAGTAGCCTGCCTAAATGTGATTAACATTAAAAAGGTGTTTATTTACAGTAGGAAGAACCAGCCATTACATACCAGTTTTTCTGTCGAAGCTCCTCTCGAAGGTGTAGTAGATGCTGTAGAACTTGGTTAAGCTGGTGAATGTTGTTTTGCACACAGTACCAGGTGAGAAGGCAATGCCAAAGTATTTGATTAATGCCATGGCCAGATTCACCGTTGTCTGAGGGGTGTGAACCTGCAGAGGACTATAATGGAGATCTACATTTAAATAGACACATTACCCGGGTTTAGCTCTGTTGCATCACATCACATTTTTAATTGGTTCATTATTACCCTTGTTGCTTGCTACTTCGAGGTAGATACAGTAGGTTCAACCTATGGATTTGGTCTTTACAGGAAAACTTTATACCCTTTCATTTTACAAAATACAGTATCAATTATTTATTTAAGGGTTTGACCTTTTTTTAAGAATAATGTTCATATTTGTAAGTTCATTCTATTATTGTAGATTTAACCCACTGGGAGCCATTGTCCTCAATTGAGGACAGGCTATTTGTAATTTTTTTGGAGCATTTCTAACTGACCTGTTATTTAAATGTTCTCTTTAACTATATTTTTATAATAACTTCAATTTTTTTAACCACAAAAGTCTAAATGTAATGTATCAAATTACATAAATACAGTATGTGTTTCGATTTTTTTCAAAGAAAAATTTATTTGGTACTAAATGGGTTAATGATAAATCAGTCTAGCACACAAGCAGAATGTCTCATTAAAAATAATTTAAGAATCAGTCCATTAAATTGTCTGTAAAACATCACACAAAGCCATTTTGCAAATCAGATCTAATGTGTGGCCCCTTTTTTAGTTATGCAGCAGATCAGAGAGAACAATGGGATGAGTTGGGATGTGAAACAAGAAGCTCTCAGATTCACACCCCTAGCAGCCAATTATAATACAAAACTCAGAGATCATTAAGTATTCCCCATTAAGTATTTCACTTGTATAGAATGTTTTATAAAAGGTTTGGGATTAAGTGAAATTAGGGACACTTTCTGACCAGATTAATAAAATCCCTTAAGAATAGTCATTACAAATGGTCTGCACAGGTCAGATCTGCCACCAAATGAAACAGTCTTGTATGTGGTTAATTTTAAAATCTCCTTGATCACTGTGCAGTTTACTGGCCATCCACAATATTCTTCTGCGAACGTGACAACAGTCTATTTGATTGATAAGGTAATTTGCGCCTACAATATATTCTGTAAATGCTCCTATTCTAAGTGCAAAAAACAACATTATTTTTTAATGACATAGAAAACAATTATTTCTGAGACCAAATTACTTTCTTGTAATTAAAGTGAAAATAGAGTTTGAATAGTCTACATGTACTGTGAAGTAACATTTAATTAATGCCTTTTTTTTTTTTTTTTTTTTTGGTAAGATGAAATGTTATTCAGTTAATTGGACTGTATTCTTTACCTCACATATAAGTTTAAAACTAATAATTGATCAAAAGCAGCCCTTTGTAAGAGGACATCTCCTTTAAGCATCTAATTTAGTATTTAGTGACAATCAAAAAGAACACAATAGACTGCCTACCAGTAATGATGTGCCACAGCCATTAACAAATGTGCCTGACCCACAGATGATCTCTCCTGACTTTATTATGAATTGCACATCAAAAAGGACGTTTGGATAGGGCTGATAACAAGGCTCACATTCCACAAGAGCTAAAAACAGAAACATAAATCTTATTTATACATTGACTTACTGTAAAATCCTATCCCTCTGTTCTTTCTGTAGTAGCAGCTACACAGAACTCTTACACTGAGGGTGTGCCAGCACTACTGCTGGGGTGTTTATATTCCATATTAGAGAGAATCCATAGGTATAATAACTGGATATTTCTCTATGGAAAAACAGATTTATTTCATCCAAACAGGACATTAAGAAGAAATATACATGCCCTAAAAATGGTTAGTTACTTTTAACTAATTAATAGGACAGGATCGATGGTTTTGCACCAACTTACATTACCTTCGAAAGGCAGGAGTAACTAGACTAATTTGATATCAAAATTAATACACAGAAGCAGCTTATTGCAGATGAAAACATTTGCCTTTCTCAAGGACAACCATGTTTTGTTTTTTATCTTATTGAAGTAGCTGAAAAACTTGTAAACACTGTATATGTACTCTAGCATTCTTTTTATTTCAATAGCTTTATCTTACTAAATCTTCAACACATTATCCAAAAATGTTAGACATAGTTTTAAAGATTCCAGTATCTTTCCTATAAACAATTATTTAAGAGTAAAACAAAAAAAGCTAATGTCTGATGACCTCAAGGTGAATACAATTTGTGCATTAGTTTGGTTGAGGCTGCGTACCTTTAAAATTAGCAAAAAAAAATGTGAAACTATATTCTTCTGCTGCCTCGCTGAAATTTGATGAAAAGTGAAACAGGGTCATATGCATGGCATATGTACAGCAGTGCATCCTAACCTGTGTGCACAGAGCACAAGGCACAATTCAAGTTTAAAAATGTTAAAGTTTAATGCTGTAGAGTACAATGTTTTTTGTGTTTTGAAATAACCCATTACTTTGTGTGCAGGGTATCTCTAATTCTATAAGAGACGTCATTTTACAGTTTGAGCTAATTCGCTTTGCATAAGATGACATCTCGAATAAAGACACACAACACTCTTTTATATTTGCCTATTAATCACAACTGAAAAATCAACCAATCACTTGGGTGTATCTTATTCTAAGAGACACCATTTGCACAGTTTGAGCTGTATTATGACATATTATCATGTAACATACTGTCAATAAGCCTTTAAAACAATGGCACAGAGAAGCCTGAAACCACCAGAATCGTGTATGGATGACGTACCATTCTTAATACGATAGTGGAAATCTTCTCCAGAATTAATGGGTTAATATCATCAAATACTCAGATCAGCACAGGAGTCTGCCTAAAGTTAAACTAGGTTATGCTACATACAGTACCATGAAAAAGTATTTGCCCGTCTGATTTTCTACGTTTTTGCATATTTTTGACACTGAACATTATCAGATCTTCAACCAAAATCTAACATTAGATAAAAGGGACCCTGAGCAAACAAATAACACAACATTTTGATACTTATTTAATTTATTGCCCCCATGCGAAAAAGTAATCGCCCCCTTAGACTCAATAACTGGTTACGCCACCTTTAGCAGCAATAACTGCAACCAAACGCTTCCTGTACTTATAGATCGGTCTCTCACAGCGCCGTGGAGGAATTTTGGTCCTCTCCTTCATGCAGAACTGCTTCAACTCAGTGACATGTGTGGGTTTTCGAGCATAAACTGCTCGTTTCAGGTCCTGCCACAACATCTCAATGGGGTTTAGGTCTGGACTTTGACTAGGTGTGGCAGAGCAAAGCTCTGCTCTTTAGAAATTGGCAGGGATGGGGTTAACTTCCCCTACCTGCCTGGGTTTATGTTCAGGTGGCTGGGGTTGAATAGTTGATTAGGTTGATTAACGATCAATCAGCGCCCAGCCACCTGATATAAAAGGAGGCCTCTGCTTCTCATTTGGGGAGAGGGAGCTGAGGAAGCAGGTTGGTGTTTGTTTTGTGGTTTTTGAATTTTCTAAATCCAGTGAAGGCATTGCCCAGCCTGGAAACTTTATTTTTGTGAGTTTTGTTTTTGCTTTATTTGTGTTTGAGTATCTGTTATTTTGCCCTTGTGCACTTTATTTTTGTTTATTTATAATAAAATAGTTATTTTTTTGAACTGCAGTCTGTCTCTGGGCCTCTATCCACTCGCCAGCCTGCCACACTAGGCCATTCCAAAACTTTAAATTTCTTGTTCTTCAACCATTCTGATGTAGACTTTTTTGTGTTTCACATCATTGTCTTGCTGCATGACCCAGCTGCGCTTCAGCTTCAGCTCACGGACAGATGGCCTGACATTCTCCTGTAGAATTCTTTGATACAGAGCAGTCTTCAATGATGGCAAGTCATCCAGGTCATGATGCAGCAAAGCATCCCCAAATCATGACACTACCACCACCATGCTTGACCACTGGTATGAGGTTCTTACTGTGGAACGCAGTGTTTGGTTTTTGCCAGACATAACGGGGCCCATGTTGGCTAAAAAGTTCCACTTTTGACTCATCTATCCATAGAACATTGTTCCAGAACTCTTGAGGATCATCCAGGTGCTTTTTGGCAAACTTGAGACGAGCATTCATGTTCTTCTTAGTGAGCAGTGGTTTCCGCCTTACTACTCTGCTATGAATCCCATTTTTTCCCAGTGTCTTTCTGATGGTGGAGTCATGAACACTGACCTTAGCCGAGGCGAGAGAGGCCTGCAGATCCCTGGATGCTGTTCTAGGGTTCTTTGTGACTTCCTGGGTGATTTTAGATCTTGCTCTTGGAGAGAATTTGGCAGGACGGCCACTCTTGGGAAGATTCACTACTGTCCCAAACTTTCTCCATTTGGACAATATGGCTCTGACTATGGTTTGGTGAAGCCCCAGAGCCTTAGAAGTTGTTCTGTAGCCCTTTCCAGATTGATAGGCATCAACAACTTTTTTATTCTAGAGGTCTTAGGAATTTCTTTTGATTGTGGCATGATGTGCCTCTAGAACCTGTGTGCTGACAACTTCACTCTGATGGTAAGGGACAAAGTTAGTCAGATTTATATTGGGCAGGGCTGGCCCAGATCAGACCTAATTGTTAACCAAAGTATTCAAACAGCGGACCCTAATTATTCCTTTAATTGGGTTGAGTTAACTAGGGGCGCAATAACTTTTTCACACCTGAAGATTACATGTTTGATTACCTTGCACACCAAACAAAAGAAGCACCAAACTTTGGTGTCATTTTTTTCTCTCAGACTCCCTCTATATACTACTACAACCCGCGAAAAGATCTGACCAAATTTAATGTGAAAAAAATGCAAAAATGCAGAAAATCAGACAGGGGGGCAAATACTTTTTTCACAGCACTGTACCAGGAACATCTATCATTAAGAAGTAATCATTAAGAAGTAGTCATTAAATATTCATTGTGTTTACTATTAACAGGCAAAAGCTTGTTAGTGCTAACTGCATTTTAACAACTATTCAAATAGCAAAGATGTTAGTATAGCCATATTTAGAATTGCAGGTCAAATGTTAGCTGCTAGGCTGAGTGGCAAACAAAAGATGGGTGACAGCCAGAAGGCAATGCAAATCTTATTTTTAAAAAAGTGGCACTCCTTATTATTTAAAAATGATTTCCCTGCATAATTACAATCCAACTTTTGACAAATACTGTCTGAGGTTATTTTATTTTCTAGAGGGTTATATTCAGTTTGCATGGATGGATGACATTTTTGGGAAAATGTAGCAGAGATTACATTTTTGAATGTTTGTAAGGGTCTAGCAAGTTGATAAAACATTGTATGGTAACCTTGCATTTTTTTCCAAACTAGTTCAAACTAGATTAAGCACGTTATCATAATGAAATATATGATGATAGCTGTAGAACCTGTAGGAACAGTGTACTGCATGTGCAAACATGTCATTATCATACCTTGCAAGTATTTTTTAATGCTTGATTTATTCTTCTTATATTTTTCCAGGTGCCCAGAGAGATTAAATACAAAGAGTCTCATAAAGACAAGAAATCCAAGCTGTTGAAAATGGGGAAATTATTGATTAAATAATATAGCGATGCAAAAACTACAGCAACAAATTCCAAAAAACGTACCTGTAATCATTTAAAAAAAATAATTTGTGAACAGAAATCTGTCAGGAAAGGGTTAATTTTTTCTTGTACAACACCCATGATCAAACTTGACCTAGGGAATCACACACTATGGCCACCACCTTAGGTCACAGGTCAAAGTGATGGGTGCCGTTACATTTTGTCTGCAGATTTTCCATAACACTGAAAATTTAAAGTTGCCAGCTTAAATAGTTTATGAGCTACATGCTTAATAAAACAATCTAATAATTATTAAAAATTAATTATTATTATTATACCTACTGTACATATTTTAAATAGTTAAAAAGATTTATACACATAATTCAGCCGGTTCATATAAATTATTTAAAAAACATACACACACAAAAATCTTAATTCGATCAAATAAATAATACAAATCAATTTGCAGCAAGAAATACGCCTGTAACAGGTAGAAACCATATATCTGATCTAGATAACATAACAATGACATCTAGTGGGCACAAAAAATATGTAGCCTTATTTCTTGAAAAAAAAAAAAAAAATGAAACCTTTTCTTTATAGGCTTTGCATAATTGTTGATATGGTGACCTGCCAATATCCAACACCAAAATGTAACTCTGAATTACCTTTAGCATCTTGACTTCACAGGTGTACAGGTAGGGTTTGTGCACAGTATCATTGCATACCCAGTATAAAATGGACTCTGCAATGTAGAAAAGGACTGGCAGTTGCTCTGGGTCAAATGGAGCATGGTCCACAGAAACTAGAAGAATATCTAATGATTCTTAAACATAAACAAACAACAAACCATTAACAAGTATTTGTAAAACAACTATTTTGTTTATGTTAATAATACATGCCTACTGAATCCAAAAAAATGATATGTTCTTGTTTAAGGAACACTTTATATGATCTACTTTTTTTTTTTCTTCTAATATTTACAGTATTATTTTAACAGCTGCATAGTGCACTGTGCAACATTCAGATGCTTCCCCACCTCACTTCCTCACAATCAGCTTTGGAGAGTTTTTTCAGAAGCAATGCTTGCTGGAATAATGCATGGCAAAAAGCAATAGCAGCAGAAGCAACAATAGAGATAGATTAAAAACACACAAAGGATATTAAAGAGATAAGAAATTAAATATTAGGACAATTAAGATTATATAATTCCCTTTAACATCACTGTTTTACTTGAATGTATGACATTTCAAATCATTTATCAGAACTTTGTTAAAGACAAATTTACCGGTTTTAAAAAACTAGTTAAACTATTCTTCTTCATAGGTCAAATTTTCAATGGCAAATCTGATCAAAAGGTTAAGTGAGTACCTGGAACATTAAACACATACCTTCTTGTATTTTACCTCTGCATAGTGCCAGTAACAACAGCTCTGACCAGGCTAGCGGTAGATCAACATGATTTCCTGAACCGAGTGAACTCAACCCAGCTCTACGCTATAAAAGAGCATTTTAAAAAAGCATAAATGCTGTTGATTTACTGTAGTGTTTCATTTATCAAAGTGGACAAAATAATATAAAAACATTTTACAGAGGTACATATATTAAAATAATTACAAACGGTTAATGATGACATGTGTAATACTGCTGGTCATGCATCTGTGTTTTACATTTATATCTACATTCTTTAATATATCTTGAAAAAAAACCCTGTACAGTTGTGATAAAACTTAGTTCAGACATTCTTTACCACAATTTATAGACAACATAATGGTCATCCTTTCTAAAAATATGCACAGTAATTTTGCAGTTTTCCTTTGCTTTTCCCAAGGCTATGCTACGTATTAATCAGGATTTGCTATGTTTTTAAATATGCTTTACCATACTGCTCTAGGCTTCACAGTGCTCATCTGTGGTTTACCATACTTTCAGATTGCTTTATTACCCTTTTATTATGGTAAACTTTTATAAGGTATATTCAGAGCCAGCGCTTAAAGGAAACATATGATATCACAAATATTTACGGGCTGCAAATGTCAATCATTAGAAAAGCAGTTTGTTGGTTACTGACAGGAAAGAAGGGGCTGAAGGGGTCGGGACAATGTCATTGTCCACGTGAAATGGCCATGAAAGTAACAATCTAAAAGCAAGGCCTACAAAGAGATGTATTTATCTTAGTGTAGTACCAGTATCATGTTTTAAAATTAAATTTGCATGTAATAAAACATAATTTCTTTCAACCTGCACATTTATGACTTATAAAGTGAATGATGTGGATGGCGTGGAAAATGACTAGAATGATTTAGTTAGCTTTAATCACTTGAAGTGATCTCTAACACAAATGTTAGTTCTGAATATGGTAGTATGTATCTGAAGATAAATGGAGAAATCTGCCTGTATGTCACACCTATTATTACAAGTACATAGTGCGTCTCTTATTGCCACATAATGTAATTACCTTGATGCGGCTGAGTATTTTTCTGGCCAGGTCCACAAAGTATTCCTGCTCAGCAGGCTCCTGTGCATTGTTAAAATACTGGATAAACTCTTCAGTGATTTCAAACGGGTTTCTAAATAAATAATAATAATAATAAAAAAATCACTTGTCAGTAAGGCAGTTGCTTTGCTTGAGGAATGTTCTAGAAATGGAAATCTCTTATCATATAGAAAATGGTGTGTTCCAGATATATAGGACTAGCCTTGCATTTTCTTTCTAACCAAAGAGCACTGTGAATGTATTAAGTTATCCACAAAACCCAAGATACTTTAGTCCTAGGCAATCAACCTAAAAAAACAGGACAAGTAGGTAAGCCACAGACAGTGATGTTATTAATGACACTTTAATGGAGTAATGTTTTTAACCTCTGGAGCACTGCCACTGGCACAACAAAAGGGCTGCTTTGACAACCAAGCCCTGTATCTTTTTAGGTAACTGTTAATGGTGGTTCTGTAGTAAATTACATGGATTTTGAAAAGACTAGACGCAAGTAGGATATTCCTTACATAAAGAACAATCTAAAGTCATACAGGTGATGGTACGAATACATAAGTTGTTTATGCAGAAAGTAGTTGTAAATACTTTATACCTATGCACAGCGTCCTTTTCTTTGTTGACTTCTTCAATTTCCTGAGCCTTTTTAAAAATCCTTTTTTGCAGCTCTAACTGCTGACCGTGTGAACCAATCCCAAATCTGTGAACAACTGGAATTTTGACAATTGGCATTTTTTTTTTTTCGAACAAGAATTTCTGCAAAATAATGAGAGAGCTTATAAGAACCATTTTGTTTTCTTCTTGTTTTCTGCCTTGCCACAGGTAAGTCTACTGTATATACAGTATGTATATTGCATCAGGTCTGCATTAGTGGATTTGCATTAGTGGTGTAATATCCACTCTTGTATCACAAAGAATGAGGGCCTGATGAAGCCATAATATTAACTAATAAGCCAGCTATAGGGGAACAAATAACACTATGTAACACAATTTTTTTTCCTGGGTAGTAAGTATTATTTCCTAATTGCTTATGCCTCAAAAGTATAGAAAATGGCTATTATTCCCCACAAACTTTGCTTTTGTGACCAGGACAGTGATATTTGAAATTTACCTATTTCCAATGAGAAAACGGGTGAATTTGTGTCTTTTCGTTAATATAAAGTCAGAAAAAAAACAACATATGAATCCAAATTAACATGTATTTATACTAAAGTAATACAAAAATTACTACAAAAGATTTAGAAGCGAGTAGTTTTTCGAGATTTACGATTAAACTGTAAATCACTTTCATGAATCAGCCCCCAAATGTAGTCTCCCATCATCTTCTCGTTATACTGTCCTTGGTAGCGGCGTTCAAAGTCCAGTATATCCTGGTGGAAGCGCTCGCCTTGCTCCTCCGAGTACGCTCCCATGTTCTCCTTGAATTTATCAAGATGAGCATCAAGGAGATGGACTTTGAGACATCCTACAGCCCATTGTGCCGTAGTTCTTCACCAGAGTCTCAACCAGCTCCACATAGTTTTCAGCCTTGTGATTGCCCAGGAAGCCCCGAACCACTGCGACAAAGCTGTTCCAAGCTGCTTTCTCCTTACTAGTGAGCTTCTTGGGGAATTCATTGCACTCCAGGATCTTCTTTATCTGTGGTCTGACGAAGACACCGGCTTTGACCTTTTCCTCAGACAGCTTAGGGAAGAAGTCTTGAAGGTACTTGAAGGCTGCCGACTCCTTATCTAGAGCTCTGACAAATTGTTTCATAAGGCCCAATTTGATGTGCGGTGGTGGCATCAGCACCTTCCGGGGGTCCACCAGTGGCTCCCACTTGACGTTGTTCCTCCCCAAAGAGAACTCGGTCCGCTGTGGCCAGTCCCGCCTGTGGTAGTGTGCCTTGGTGTCCCTGCTGTCCCAAAGGCAAAGATAGCAGGGAAACTTGGTAAAACCGCCTTGGAGATCCATCAGGAATGCCACCATTGCAGCCTCTTGATGCCATCTCAGAAAAATGCAGCTATGTATCCACTTAGGCAGCTGGAACTAAACTGAACTGGTGGGCTTACGGCCCCTGTATTTATACTACTATTTACATTATTGGAAAGTTCTAGAAGTTACTGCAAGTTTACTAAGCACTGAATCTATCTGGAATGTTCTGGAAAATAGGTAAATTTCAAAATATCACTGTCCTGGTCACAAAAGCAAAGTTTGTGGGGAATAATAGCCATTTTCTATACATTTGAGGCATAAGCAATTAGGAAATAACACTTACTACCCAGGAACCAAAAAAATAAAAAATAAAAATTTGTTACACGGTGTAATAAAAATCAGAACCAGTGATTGCAACATCATAACATATTACTGAAAAAGCCTTTTGGATCAACAATATAACAAAACAGATGTTTAGACTGTTAATGTACATCGGGACAAAGACTAGATAGCGAACAGCCTACTGGACGTGCATATAAAATGCTTTCACTAAGTGTATCCGTAAAAAAAAAAAAAATAAATAAAAACATTCAATTGCTGGACTGTTAAAAAGAAAGTCTGTGCTAAAGTATTAAGCAAGACCATCTGTTGAAATTTGCAATTTTTAAGAAGATAAAAACTTGAAGTTGAACTCCGCACCTGAACGACAGAGGCTGTGAAGTAACTGTGAAGGGCTACATAACAATACAAGTAAGGAATAGCCTATTCTTTGCAGTGTACGTTTTGCATATGCTAGTTCATGGTTAAGCCCTTTGGGCGGAAAAAATACAGATTTTTCTTTAAAAAAAAAAAAAAAAAAAAACGAAAATATACATTACTGTCGAGAAACTATAGGATTATTGTCATTATATGTGTGTGTGTGTGTGTAGCTTATAACCATTTTAACTCTACAGTACGTACTTACGTAAAAAGTATAGATTTATAGACTATATAGTAGTGTTATGCTTATTACAGCACTGTTTTAAGAAAACAAGGTAACATTATTGCTAATGAATTATATAAAGTTCATTCTACATGCAACTGTCTTCGTTATATTCTTCATACCTGAAAGTTTTCTGGTTCCAGGGTGGTTGCTAGGGAAGCGGTCAGTCTGCCTTTGTCGAAAATCTTAATGTTAACGTCATCACAACTTCACATCATCATGATATATTCAATTTCACGGGGAGCTAGGGCAACTGCACGCACTTTATAAATATAGGAGTAACTCAGAACAAGTTCAAATAATTTATATCTAGATATTGTTCGACCTTTGTATTTAAATGTTTTGTTTTTATTATTATTATTATCAGAACTACTGTTCCCATAATCCTTCACATCCACAAAGCGGATGGGGGTAGAAGTGTTTCCTATACAGACGGTGTGCGAGGTTGACAGTTCTCTTTCGTTGTTTTTCAGGAGGAGCTCGGATGTTGTTTTTATTTGCAATATTGTAACCAGGCTTCTGATATAGTGAACACGTTACAAATTCCACCGTAACGTATTTTTTGCTGTTTATTGTGTGCATCTATTGTCTACTCCATGAATTCTCAGCGACCCGAGAGCTTAACTTATAGGGGCAGAGAGGATCCTCCCTATGCAAGTGGATTCGCATCAAGGTCATTTAATAATTCATCCAGCACGGATGTTCCACATTGGGTGTCAACACCTCCTGACATCCCCGGGAGCAGGAATCTCCACTGGGGAGAAAGAACCCCCCAGTATGGCCCAGCTACACCCATTGCTCAAGGACCTAGTGATGAGTCGTTACAGGGTGGACCATCCGGTGGTAAGCGAGCAGTACTGTCAAGTGTATCTGTTTGGTGAATCATTGAAAACAAACAAAAGCGAAAGTATATGAAGACGCGGTGTATACACAATGAGTAATATTTTAAAATCTCAAATGCTACTTGCCTTAAAATAATAATAATAAATGTACACAAACCAAGCGTCATCTGCACAGCTGGATCGTCTGTGTGAAATTTGTTGTAGAAATTGTTGCCAATGCGGGTCTCAGTGAGTAATTATTCCCACTTAAAATATATATTTGTATTTTTATCCCAAAATATTTACGAAGCCAGTGACTTTATTTTTGCATCAAAAAAACAAAATGGATATTGAAATAGTTGTATTGAACCTGATATGTTACAATGTTGACATCGCGCTGAATTTGCACAAGTTTCATACTGTCTGTTTGAATAATTTTGCAGAGTTGATAACCCTTACCCCGGCTCAGTTTTAGTGGTATGCTGTTCACTGAAAGCCAACCTAGTGTATGGTTCAACATATTTTATAATCTGAAGTCATACATCCTTTAATGATGTTAAACCAGTACAGTAGACGTGACTTATTTTTTATTTTTTTAAAACCCATTGAGTAATGTGCACTGAATATCAACTTATTTTAACAAGACCACTGGTCACTAACTGTGCAACTATTTTCTTAAAAAAACAACGTTTTCCTAGTTTCCGCACAATCAACCAGATACTGTGCAAAAATGTTGATCTAAAAATGTTATTGCCAAACCCTTCTTCCATCACACAGTACTGAATAAACTAAAACACAACTCCCAAGGTGCTACCAGCCTCAGTGATAGTCATTGCTGTTTATTAAAGCATTAAAAGTAGACACCCCGCACAATTCATAGTCATTTGTCTTGGTTCCCTCCAAACCAAGTTATGCCATTTTGCAGAAGACTTGTGGTACTAATCACACTGTGCAATAAGGTGTTGTCCATCTGTTCACATAAATTACTGGTTAAGCGTTGATTAAGTTTAAAATAAATAATCAGGATCAGACAGCACCCGAGAAAAATGTATTGTGCAAAAATAAAAACGACTTTCAGACATACGGCACATATTCAGGATCAGAAAACAACTGTCATGGTCTTGTGTAAAGTTCAGACATTGAAGATCCGTGAAGCATCTAAAAAGAAGAGGACATTGTCAGATTATGCTTAGAGAATAAGGAATCAGCCTCTGCGCACTTAAAAATACTTGTGATTTAAAAAAATAATGCTTTTTCTTTCAGATCAGTTAAACAGATTTGCAGGATTCGGTGTTGGGTTGGCAAGGTAAGATTTTCTTTAATATTATACAATAGTGAAGTTTTCTTCTTGGGCTACATTTACTGCTGCCATTTAATCAGTAAAATGTAGCCATACCTAGTACTGTATTTATAACTCGACAGAAGCGATGCATGTACAGTAGAAGTTGTTTTTTTATTCTTTTTTGTTTTATAAAAAGGGTCTTGGTGTTTTTAAATCGGTAAAATAAAATTATATTGTCTTTTTTTGTCTTTATGGTTACAGCGCAGCAGTCATATCAAAAGATGATTGTGTAAGGTTAAGTTGCAATGATAATGTTCTCTTTGCTGTAATTCATGAGTCATAATATAAACAATGATTTAATCCTCTGAATTTTCAGCTGCTGACGTTGTTAGCGTAAACAAATATTTAAGCTGACATTTTATTCACCACATGGTTCTGGGTTCTGAATCTCTCTACCTGTCTTGGTACTGGCCTGGAGATCCTAAATAGATCCATTGGTTTATACTTGTGAACATGTTGTGTTCTGTTAAAATACTTTTGGTTTTTGTTAACCCCCATGTCTGAAGATCACTGTGAATACAAGGTGTTGGTGGGGGTGGATGTGTTTATACATCGCCTAAACATCAGCAAAGTAAGTTGTTACAGCAACATTGACAAAAGACTACATAAAAGCCTAGCTGTTGGATTTCTAATAGATTTTCATTTTTTTGCTTCAACACTTACCTATTTTCATTGCTCATTCCCATTTCTCATTATATAATCCCATACCCTTGTTTGCAGCCTGAAGATCTTAAGTATGTATTTTGAATCCACAGTATAGTTCAAAGCAAAGGTAAAGGGAGATTTAGAAAAAAGTATTGGAGCAACAGAACGAAGAACTGTTCAGAATGATTGCAAACATCATAACAGTTAGGAAAATGTTAAAAATGTATTTGAAATACATCAGAAGCTACTTGTTCTTTACTGAACCATTCTCTTATAGAAGACATGTATTTTAAGGCTGAAGACCATTTCCTGGTGCAGCCAGTATCAGGGATAGTCTAGTAGTCTAGATAGTTGTCTAGATAGTCTATCCAGACTCAAATTATTCCTTCTGCGATACCTTATTCAGGGAGTATCGATACGATACCATGCACAGTATCGTGACATTCAATACTATCGCAATACTTTGGATGTTATGTCCATTACGACATGTTAAATGGCTTTTTTTTTTTTTTTGCAAAGTGCATAAGAGGCTGATACACAGTTAATAATGCTACAGTATGATGGAATGCTTGTTATTTTGAGCAAAATCTTTATAACTAGGCCAGATATTTTACATACAGGGGTATCTTAGAAGTGCCCTAGAAATGTGAGCAAGGAATGAAAAAAATTAAACACTGTTGTAGAAGCTGATTTACACGGTTACTTCAAGAAATGGCTCAATGAAGTTCTTGCTTGGATCAATAAACAACCAAATGAGCAAGATGGGACAAATGGGCCTCCTCTTGTTTGTAACGTTTCTTATGTTCTTAAAAAGTCACATAAAACATAACACCTCCATGAATCTATACTGTTCAAATCTTTTAGAAAGTAAAACAAGTAAACATAATATAATGCTAAACTAGACTAGCCTGATTGATTTTTGTAGACTGTAAAACATTTCTGTTTAAATAAACACAGTAATGTTACATTAGGAAATACACACAAACGTATTCCTTCATTTTAAATACTATGGGCCCTATTAGCAAGGTTCACAAACCCCTAAGGCAATTCCAAAACAAACAGTTAGCACACCAGAAACAGGCGCACATGTGGGAAAACAGTCTTTGCCTACATATGTGAGTTAACAACCGTGTTTTAGTGCCCACTCAGCAAGTCAGCATTAGCACTGGACATGGGCTGAAATTTAGGACAGTTTCCTCGTTTACATACAAATGTATCGATTTAGCAAACCATCAGCAGTGTAGCGTTTCAGTTGGCATGTGAAAACCAGGCCTGAACTGTGCGCAAATTACATGGTCGACTATAAATACCGATAACAGCCAGGGAAGCAGGCAAAGAAAGGAGAGGGAGAAATAAAAGAAATATGGAGTGCCACTGGATTAACCAGATACTTTGTACTGGATAAGTGTGTCTTTTAATAAATTAATTAATTAAATAAATAAATAATTTGTACATGACCAGACAAAGAGAGGAGAAGGAGACGTCCCCAAATATTTAAAAGTTGTCTGTCTTTTCTGAGCCTGTCTGACACACAATGTATGCAGCAATTTCATCTCAGATGACATCTGCCGTCTGCGTCAGACTGACCTGGAAGGAGACATGTGGAGAGCACACTATTTGCTTGTAGCGCTAAGGTACGCGCACCAACACAGAATAGGCACCTTTACATAAATCGTAAGGGGACCTATTCTGTCAACGTGCAAGAAGTGTGTGATGCCAACTACATCACAAAAATGTGTATGCAGACTATCTTGGCTCATTTATCCTCACTAATTCGCAGGTGGCAGCTGCGTTTCAGCGGGATGACGGTCTGAGAGGCTGGTTGATAGGGAACAACAGGTATCCACTGAAGCGGTGGCTGCTGACACTGCTGCTCAACCCAACGACCCTAGAACCTTTAAATGTGCCCGTACTATAATTGAGCGAACATTTAAATAAATAATACAGTAAGGTGTAAGTAAGAGCAGAGTAAGAGCAAGTGTGTGTGCAGTTTTAACTTATAGTAAATATTTGCTTATAGATCACTTTTTCAATTTCATATTCACTCTCCCCCTCCAGGCTGCTAAACAAAAAAAAATGTTGCCCTTTGTCTTCTTTTTTTTGGTTTCAAAATACCCTCTGTTCGCTATCGCAGCAGCACAGGTGCTCTTAAAGGGAATGTTGAATCTTTATTGGTTGTAACCTTACTCGTCTACTGTGCTTTGATTGGCTGGGCGCATGATTCGCTATTTGATCTGCGTTATCCCACGTATGAGACCCAACTTCTAAATCACGTTTTTGTGCGCTAGCACAGCAGTTCGCTGTCATTTTTGCCCTAGCGATAGCGATCTAAATAGGGCCCTATCCGTCCATTTTACAATTTTATAGTGTTAGATATTTTGAAAATCATCGCTTCCAAATAATTTAATTTAAAAAAAATAATAAATTCTGGCAAAGGACTGCCTTACTACTAATGCTGTTAAAATACACAATTCAATAGTGAAAAATCCAAAGTTAAGCATTATATTTATGCAACATTTCTACAATAAACGGGCCACTGATGTAGATGCCTTCCTCTTACATGCTATTAGAACAGAATTCTGTTTAAGTGTATTCAAGCCAAATGTCTCCATCAAAACAAGGCCCCAGTGCACCTTAAATAAGAACAGAAGACATTTTACTAGCAAGAGGAGGCTGTTCAGCCCATCCTGCTCGTTTGGTTGTTAAATATCTTGAAAAGAAAGTAAATTAGTCAAAACTCTGGCTACTATAATAAACTTTAAGTACTTTTTATTGCTTTCTGGCTGAACCTGTAGCCATCTATATTGGCTGGCTTTTGCAGTGTGACTCTGAAGCTTTATCGGTCCTGTGCTTTCTTCTGCAGGTGAAAAGTCACATTGATCCTGTTAGGGAAACTGATATGTTGGCATTGAAGTCTGTATTCATTCTGGTCTTTCCACCATTCATGCATGCAATTCAAAACATAGGATTTTCACAGATATCACATTACATGCACATGAAATACGGATTAACACAAAATCCAAAGAATATAAAACATCACTAACATTTTTTTACTTTTGGCACTGGGGAATCACTTAAACTAAAAGAATGGAAGAACTACAGTAAAAGTAAACTTCAGCAAAGAGATTGGGGTGGCGATCTGAAAGATATTTCAGTAAATTGGTTGCATTTCCTCCTTTCGTTTTTCACTAATTTAAACACTTTCAACATTTTGTCTGTCCACCTTCAAGCAGATTGCTATTGTCATCTGGCTGAAATCCAGAATAGTTCCGCATCGAGCTTCTCTCCGGCATTCGCCATGACTGCTGCAGTAAATTAATTTTCCCACACCGCGCAGTGTAGTTGGTCACTTCTTCTAAGTGGAAATAAGTAAGCTTAGTTCATATTGTTTTTAAACCACACAGAGTTTTGTTTTAAAGTTAAAAAAACAAAAAAACACTATTGAATGAACGCGATACTTCGACATTTTTATTTTACCCTGATATTAGGTATCGTAGGATTTTGGTATCCTGATATACTGTAAGTATTGAGCGGAACACTAATTCCCTCTGAAAATTGACGGGTAATCTATTCACATACAGTGCTGGTTAAGCTTTTGATTAGGTGCAAAGAGACACAAAAAATATAGTATTGCCAGTTTCATTCCAAATTAAACTGTTTCCAAATGCAATGCTGTTTAATTTCTGTTTTACATTGTTGAACATATATGTTAATAATGGCACGATAAAAAAGATTAACATTACTAGCAAATTTCTATGAATGTTTATTGTAGGTGATTTGATTTTTTTTTTTTTTTTTATCTGGTCATCTATGATAGTTATTTAACCACTCATCTTACTAGATGAGTCTCTTTGGGTAGGTATGGAATGGAACTATTGTATAGATCTAACACTGACTTTTTCTTGTAGTCTATTTACAGAAAATGTTTTGGCTCATCCTTGCATTGTATTTCGTCGCCAGTGTCAGGTATGTTTCCTTTTTTAAATATTCTTTTAAACATGTGAAATATAACACATAGGTACAGTAAAGCCTAGTATTTTTGAGAGTTTGTCAGTTTATTTATTTTGTCTAAAGTGACCTGGACACAAATCACTGAAAAAGGATTCCAACTCATGTCTCATGCAGTACAACTCAACTGTACAGTTCCAGACCTCATTAGTCTCATCACTTTTGTCTATTTTATAGGCAATCTTAGAAGCACAGTAACATTCTGGAAACTGCCATACACTGAGACAAACATACAGTATACATAGAAATTCTGTTTTATTCTCTTCATACCACAGGGTTCAAATGTCATGCATTTGAATTGTACAATAGTGTGTATTCAAACTGAATGGTTACTAAAGTTGCATTTGTTATATTGGATTTCATATTTTTGTAATTCTTTATTGTTATGATATTTGTGTAGTGTTCCATGTGGCAGTTTATAATTAAGTAAATAATAGCCAAAATGTGCATTAATGTTTATGAAAAATAACTGGTGTCTTGCATACTGTACAACATTATAAGGAGAGTTATAAACAAAAGCTCTCTCAGACTTTATATAACATCACCTAAATGTCTTGCCTTTGTATTCTTCTCGATCAACTCTAGTACTTATTTTACCAGTTATGACAGTTAGGTATTAGCTCAATTAAGAAAGAATCAACCAACAACATTATTTTAAGCCACTAGTCATTTTGTTGTCACACAGAAATACTGGAATATTTACTGGAATATAGTCACTAGAGCCACATTTAAGACAGGATGCTAGTCAGACACACATGATTCATTTGTTTTTATTTGTAGATAAAGACCATTAAAACTGAACATAAACAGAGTTTCTTAAAGTATGTGTAGTGTGATGCAGCGCTTCTGCCAAGATTGGTCTGCACCCTTCAGCTATCTGACCCGCACACAAGAACTGCATCTACAGTAGGTCTCAACTGTGCAGTTTAGCAAACATACACTATGTTATAGAAATATTTGTTTGCAAGTTGTGCTTTTAGACTGCCTTGCACTTTCTGAGTCATTTCACCTGGAGAGTTAAGTTGTCTGTAAAGGATGAAAATGAGCACTCGGAAGGGTCCAGATCTTTCAAATTATTTGAGATATCATCTTGAAACTCGCTGCACACACATAACTACTCTTCTAGTTTAATACACGTCAACATATTACCAATTGTTGACCATAGATGTTAATACAATGGAGTCAAATGGAGAAGAAAGGATTACTGTAGTTATCTTCTCTGCAGTTTCTCCAGGTTATCCAACAACAACAAAGACTATGGGGGTCATTCACTAAATAGCGGTAAATGACCAGAATTACCGCGTGGCAGATGGAAGCCACACTGAGCACAAAAATGAACCAGCGGTAGCTGTATTACCTTGCACACCAAACAAATGAAAAAAGCACCAAACTTTGGTGTCATTTTTTCTCTGACTCCCTCTATATAGTACTACAACTCATAAAAAGATCTGACCAAATTCAATGTGTGCTAAAATGCAGAAAATCTGACAGGGGGTAAATACTTTTTCATGGCATATATATATATATATATATATATATATATATATATATATATATATATATTATATATATATAATCATATATACACTACCGGTCACAGACACTACCGGTCAAAAGTAACTTTTGCTATTCAAGCTGTCAAATTAGACAGTACAAGCCAATAACATATATAGTATAGTATAGTCAACAGTTTGTGGTTGGGTTGTTTTCGTAAAAATACCACTGTAGTTATTTTATAAATTTTTATTTCAATCGAACTATACCAGTTGTACAGAGTTTGTACAGTATTCTATGTTGCAATTGATTCATTCACTGCAGTTCTTTCAACCGTTTTCGTTAGAATATTTAACTAAAAATAAACTTGCATGGTTGGTTCTTGTCACAATGACAACAACCAAGGTTAGTGAGGAATCTAAAGTTTACAGACCAAAAGTTAAATATATTAGCAGAAGAAGTGGTGAGGAATTATGAAATGCTTTTTGGTGCAGAATCAGCGAGAACATTAACTAAAAGGAAACAATGAATGGGCTCCATAGGAGGAGGGCAGGGTTCTTGTCCCAAATCAGTCCTGCGAGACAGTCAAAGCAGAGAAAGTCATTGTTAATGGAACATTTGTTTAACTCTGCAAATCAAATAAATGTTTGTTTGTTCAACTAGATCGCCCTCTGATTTATTTTGTAATATTAAAGTCAACAAAGCACTCACTCAGTCAATTAAAAGTTCACTATTTACATTTCAAAAGGTGTTTGTCGAAACATCACTTTTTTAACATTTGATGCTGTTTGATTGCTTGTATTTATTTATGACTGCACCTCAACTCTCACTCTGTGTATGTGTTGTATATTTTAAAGCTAATTTAAGTATAGCCTAAGTACATGGTGACTATATAAATATATTAACATAGCCGAAAGTGTTACATATACACCTGCCCAGGGACGTCATTGGAGATTCACGGATAGGGGGGCTAAGCCTCTTTTAGGGGGGTCTGGGCATACTCCCCCAGGATTTTTTTTAAAGCCCCCAAAACATCTTTTCATCTTGTATTTTTAGAGTAACAACGGGTGTAAAATCTATCAAAATAAGTTTATTTTTGGTCAAGGTTGGCTAAAAGTATACCTGTCTCATAGTTTGTGTTAGACACTGATCTAATATGACTTACTTAAATTCTATCCAAATAAAGAAATTAAAGTCCACTCTGTCCCCATCCATTCAACACCAACAGAAGGCACAAAAATGGCTGTACTATGTAGCCAAAATACTTTTTGGATTTTATTTTGAGAGAGAGAGGCGAGGAGAAGACATCCAGGTCATATTATACCATTAGAAAAAAATCTTTATTCAAGTTTCACCCTTTTGTTAATTGTTCCTCAAAATTAACCCTACGTCACCTTTTCTACACATGACCTACTGATAATTGTTTTGCAATGGCCTACTGAATGAAAGCAATTGAGTATGAAAAGATATGTGCATGATGTTACATTATCTGTCTCATTTGTAGCCTGGCACAGATAGCAAAACTACATTAAATACATCGTTAGTTAGATATCATCGCCACATAACTTATGTCGAATTTAAAAGACACCGTTAACGTTACCGTTAGCTAGCTCGCAACATCTGTTACACTGTAACTTACAGGCAGCCTCACATAAAAAGTATTGGTTAACAAAGCTTTGATTACACCGTGTAACAAATTTTTTTTTTTTTTTGGTTCCTGGGTAGTAAGTGTTATTTCCTAATTGCTTATGCCTCAAAAGTATAGAAAATGGCTATTATTCCCCACAAACTTTGCTTTTGTGACCAGGACAGTGATGTTTTGAAATTCACCTATTTTCTAGAACATTCCAGATAGATTCAGTGCTGAGTAAACTTGCAGTAACTTCTAGAACTTTCCAGTAATATAAATAGTAGTATAAATACAGGGGCCTTAAGCCCACCAGTTCAGTTTAGTTCCAGCTGCCTGGATACATATCTGCATTTTTCTGAGATGGCATCAAGAGGCTGCAATGGTGGCATTCCTGATGGACCTCCAAGGCGGTTTTACCAAGTTTCCCTGCTATCTTTGCCTTTGGGACAGCAGGGACACCAAGGCACACTACCACAGGCGGGACTGGCCACAGCGGACCGAGTTCTCTTTGGGGAGGAACAACGTCAAGTGGGAGCCACTGGTGGACCCCCGGAAGGTGCTGATGCCACCACCGCACATCAAATTGGGCCTTATGAAACAATTTGTCAGAGCTCTAGATAAGGAGTCGGCAGCCTTCAAGTACCTTCAAGACTTCTTCCCTAAGCTGTCTGAGGAAAAGGTCAAAGCCGGTGTCTTCGTCAGACCACAGATAAAGAAGATCCTGGAGTGCAATGAATTCCCCAAGAAGCTCACTAGTAAGGAGAAAGCAGCTTGGAACAGCTTTGTCGCAGTGGTTCGGGGCTTCCTGGGCAATCACAAGGCTGAAAACTATGTGGAGCTGGTTGAGACTCTGGTGAAGAACTACGGCACAATGGGCTGTAGGATGTCCCTCAAAGTCCATCTCCTTGATGCTCATCTTGATAAATTCAAGGAGAACATGGGAGCGTACTCGGAGGAGCAAGGCGAGCGCTTCCACCAGGATATACTGGACTTTGAACGCCGCTACCAAGGACAGTATAACGAGAACATGATGGGAGACTACATTTGGGGGCTGATTCATGAAAGTGATTTACAGTATAATCGTAAATCTCGAAAAACTACTCGCTTCTAAATCTTTTGTAGTAATTTTTGTATTACTTTAGTATAAATACATGTTAATTTGGATTCATATGTTGTTTTTTTCTGACTTTATATTAACGAAAAGACACAAATTCACCCATTTTCTCATTGGAAATAGTGATATTTCAAAATATCACTGTTCTGGTCACAAAAGCAAAGTTTGTGGGGAATAATAGCCATTTTCTATACTTTTGAGGCATAAGCAATTAGGAAATAACACTTACTACCCAGGAACAAAAATTGTGTTACATAGAGTTATGACCAAAGTCTATAGTAGTAAATACTCTCTCTGTTCTAACTTACTACAAATTCACATCGTAGCCTATCTGCATGAATGCGTCCTGTCAGAGCCTTTTCCTGTCCGTTTACTGTTAGCTAGCAGTCTCAAGCCACAGAAGTAGGCCTAACAGTAACTGGCGCGTGCAGGTCCTAGTGGCCGCCCGGTAAGAAGTTTAAAATGCGATGGAACGGTTGACGAAAAAAAGAAATCACAGAGAAAATATATTGACTGATATATTGATTTATTTAGGGGGGCTAATGAATATTTTAGGGGGGGGGGGGGGCTAAAGCCCCCCTTAAATATGCCTAGCGACATCCCTGCACCTACCAGGTAACCTTCATATATCCCAGACTGTGAGGATGTACTAGTACATTGTAACATCGGAACTTGAGTTGCTGTTGAAACAATCTTTAAAAATGAAACAAACTTTTGCTGGAAACAAGAGTCATTTTAAAATGGTCTTTCTTGGCTGTAAAAAAAAAAAAAAAAAAAAAAAAAAAAAAAAATTTTGTTTTTTAAAAAAAAAAAAAAAAAAAAAAAAACAACATTCAAAGACATTCAGCCACATTTTAGAGTTTTGTAAATCTTTAAAACGTATGTTGACGTGTAATTCCCATAGCCTATTTTGCTGCCTTTAATCTCAGAATATTAAACATGGGAGAAATGTTAACTGCAAACCTGAAATGACAAAACCAAAGCTTTTGTGTTTTTCTTTATAAAAACAGAACTTATTTTTTATGAAGTTTTAAAACCACAGATACCGTCAAATTATTATCAACCTAAAATAATAATAAAAAAATAAACAAACATTGTGTAGACGGAAACAGCTAGTGTTTCTCCCTCTGTTACATTGTCTATTATTACAAAGGGTATTCATGATATCCTGACCTACTACTGTTGTGTGGTTAGAGGCAAGATGCAGTGTATCTACTATAAGCAGTAAATTCCTCTGAATTAGCAGTTGTAAAGCTCTGTGGCATGAAAATAATGTACTAAACACAGTTGCCTTGATCATCAGTGTCCTCTTCCCATACAATGCACACAGACTCAGAATCATTCATTTTGCCATTTAAATATTCTTCGTGTGCTGCATACACTTTAGGGAGATAATCTCGTCTGAATGTGTCACTGTTAGGCACGGCTCCACAATTCGGGAAATCTTTTATTTAATTTTTTTTGTAATATTTCATTGACCAGCTGTTTTACCGGTATGTTCGCTGGACTAAGGCTTCCAATTCAAACGTGTTGACATGTGTTTATCCACTTCCTGTGCTCTTTTTAAACAATCCTGTGATTGTGACCTGCTTTTTCAGTAATCGTTTAGCCTGAACTCCAAGTTTGATTTTCTTGTTTTTGTGTATTGCGCTGTTAAGCTGCTTGTTAATAGGACCTTTTCTTACCAAAGACACATTACAAGTTGAGCAAAACAAAATCCCACCATCTTCATGCAACGTCCCCTTTTCATAGTTTTGAACGCGATTTTCTGTTGAAATTAATTTAGCTTTTTTTGTATTTGTCAGTTGTCTGCATTTTTAATGTTAGTAATCTACGGCAGGCTAATAAATCAACAATAGCAAACGAATATTTTAAACTTCCCACCTCTGACTCGCACGTTACGTCATTGTACAGTATGAGGAATTCACCAGTCATGAAGCCGGTGTTTGTTTGACCATGTTGCCGTAGTAACCAAATGCACTGCACTGACGCTGGACTGTGTACAGCTACTGTAGCGCTGCTTCTACTTGATAAAAGTATGAAATGAACAGGGGAGGTGAAGATTAATGTAAAATACCGTGAGGAAAACAAAATGCATATTCTTCACGGTGGGCAGTCGATATTGTGAATTTTCTGGGGCCCTGCATGTAAGACAAGTATGATCTGTGCTCAGTCTGTATCTAGTTATTACTTCCTCTTCAAACAGCCCTACTAACGTCTGCCTGGTCCGAAATACTCTCTCCCGGACTCTTCTTCTCGCTCTCCTTTGCAGCTCTTCTGCTGGTTCTGTGACATCGCCTGGTCTCAATAAGCGGTACTTTTAACACACGCTGAGGAGCCTAGTAAAGTTAGCGCCTTTTAGTGAATATGTTTTGCATATCAAATACCTCCTGCACAGTATTTTGTGAAATAATTTGCATACATTTCCACATGTTAAAATTATTCATTCTATTTAAATGACTCGAACCCAGTACTTTTTCTATGTGTTTTTTTCCACGCACTTGGTTGCCTGCCACTGGTTAGTGAATACAGCAGCTGTATAAAGCATGCAGTGAAGGGGCTTACTGCATGCAAAACACGCTGTTTAGTGAATGAGGCCCAATATATGCATTGTCTTTGTTACAAGATAGTTAGTTAGTATTTGAGTTTTGGGGCTCCAAAGTGGATGTCTGTCCAAAAATCCTATCCTAGCAGATATACACTTGGGCTGTTAATGTGTCATACCTATGTTTTTTATATAAAGTGGAAGGACACATTTTAAATTGAGAAATACATTTTTTTTAAAGTAATAGAGTAATCATGTGTCAGCAATCTGAGAATCAGGCCCATGCTAAATATACTGTGATCTGGTTAAAATAAACTGCTTTCCCTTTATGGCTGCCTGGATCTCTTTCAACAGGTAAATCAAGACCTATAATAATCTGTAATAAGCCTGATCAGTTGTTGTTGAGAAACTACAGACAAGTAACTACAGTAGAGTTCAAGGGTTCTCACCAGTGCAATACTGTATGGCACTTTTATTGGCATCATTGGACTTTTACTCCAAGGACACATTATGAAACTAGAAGAGCACTTACGTGTTTGCAGCGGTATCAAGATGTCATGAATGCTCTGAAAAATCTTATCTCTCAAACAAGGCCCCTTTTCCTTGGCCGTTTTCATCTGCCACAGACACCTCTCTCTTATTGACTCGTAAAATAATAAAAAAATTAGTTGAGAGCTAATACTTTTGGATTCTTCCTAAAACACTTCCAGGTACTATATGAAATATCAAAAGAATCCGAGGTGGTGAAGTTCCAGAAGTGTTGTCCATTTGGTGTGGAATGACTAAAATGTTTGCTAGATCATGCACATCTAGTTACAATTACTTTAAGAAATGTCTTAATTGAGTAATTAGTGGTGCAGTATAAATGTTGCTTAATTGACATTAGACTAAAAACACGCTGTCATACTAATCTATTTGAATAAAAAAAAAAAAAAAAAAAACACTTTAGTTTTTGGTCCAATATCAATGACTTCCCAGAGTAACAAACATGCTTTTTTATTCAATGAATGGCACTGGTATGTGTTTGTTCCATACAGTTAAGATTGCTGTAAACATTAGCTTGTATTACAGTTTTGCCAATTCTGTTTAACTGAACTGTAATGTGCAGTACAGGACTGCATATTTAAAATGACTCTTTGTTGACAGGTCAATTACCATGCAAGGAACTACCATCTTGTACCTTTCACAGCTGTTAGTGTCATGTACAACTTAACTAAAACACAGGTAAGAAAGAAAGAAAAGAAAAACTTCACCTTTTGTACATAAACAGAATATGCCTGTTCTACAAAAATAAAATAGCAAAGAACATTGTTCTTAAAAATTAATCTGTATATTGTACATGAGATAACATTTTCCCAAAACACAAACATTATAGTTAGTTTACCATAATGGGTATGCTTTATTGAAATACTGCAACTGTGACAAATGCTTCTTGTATTCTTTTGAGGTTTAACTATGGAAACATCCATATTTAATATATCATGAACCATTTATTCACAACTGGCACAACAAGCTAAATAGAGTTTCAAGTATTCTAATTTTGAAACTAGAAAAATCCAGTCTAATTTTGTATTTGTTATAATAACCTTCTATAACATTACTTGCATCTTGCATTCAGTTGGTAGAGTAATGATTTACAGCACTTGTTAGAATTGATGTATATTAATCGTAGGTTGATAATGTGATGTTTTGTAACTTTTTTTTTTTTATTACCCATGGCGAAATTGTTTGTGTTCAGATAATAATTCTACTCTTTCCTAATGGTATTTGTAGGGGCCAAAGGCTCTATGGAAAGGAATGGGAAGTACATTTGTTGTCCAGGGTGTAACATTGGGCACTGAAGGAATCATCAGTGAATGTACTCCACTGCCCAGGTAACTATACAGCACAGTACAGGAAACACAATTCTGAACACAAGTCAAGCGGTCCCCAAGTGTCTCATCTGTGAAAAGCACTGCCTGTGGTGCAGGGGGAGTCATGACAGGCATGTTTTGGGATTCCAGAGCCTTTGTGTGGAATTGTTGCCGTGAGGGAACCTAATTGGACATTCCAAACTGTTGAGAAAATTGTGGTAAAATAATTGGACACTCTAAATTTAAAAAAAGAAATAAAATAAGTAGTGGACAAAACTGTGTTGCTAAGACGCGTGTTTTTATGTTCAGTTTATTTGCATCATCTAGTATTTTTTTTTTTTTTTTTTTTTTTACCCTATGCCAAATTCTGTCTATATTTCATAAATATGTAAAAAAAAATATTGACAATATTTGCCAGAAATTTTAAGTTGCATTTCTATCAGTGACATCTAGCACCCAACCCCATCCTAGTATTGAATGATGAAGTCTACTACGAAAACTCCCTACTAAATGAACTTGCAACTGCTTGTAACCACCAGAAGATGTCACTATATTGCAATTTCCTGATTAAATTATAAAGATAACCAAAGAAACATAAGGTTGTTTTATACAATGCAAAGGTAAAGAAACAGTGAGTAATATCAGTTTCTCATTCCCCCTTGAGTCATGGGTTTGTTCCTACCACATGGATTCTTTACAATAATTAATTGCATCAACTATGTTTGACTCACTTATGCAGAATTATCCAATTTGTTATTACAAGCATCAAGGAAAAACATATGACGATTTAGGTCATTTTTTCAAAGACAAGACAGCTAACAGAGCCCTTGCAGTGAGAGTGGTCCTGACAGAGTTTCTTTTCAGCATAAAATACCCAGTACGGAGTGTACACTGATAGCGAGTCCAGCATTTAAAATCTCCTTGATTTGTAGCAAAGAAAAAAAAAACTTAAACCCAGTCTTTTAATTAGTAGTTTCCTCCTTTTTAGGATACAGAAACAGCTTAACAAGGACTAATTAACATTTAAAGGGAGGTAGAGGTTTGGAAAATAAAAACTGAAAGGTTCAAGCCCTATATCTGTATGTGTATATATATATATATATATATATATATATATATATATATATATATATATATATATATATATATATATATATAAGTACAACTTTAGAGTGTTCTTTTAAAGTTTTGTTATTCTGATTTTATAACTTTAAAATTGCTTTGCCTTTTTCATCTTTGTCATAAAAGTAGAATATATATATATATTTTTTTTTTGCAAAATTAGTCATTTTTAATAATTTATATAATGTACTGTATGCCATAGTATTAAGGTTACCATGATATTTTTTTGACGGTCATTATACATGGAAATTTTATACAGGCCCATCCCTAATTCTGTCCTCCCTTGTTGTGCTTTTCAATGCTTGGAGAAATGAAAGCATGCAAGTTTTTTTTTTTTTTAACATCTGTTGTTCTTGAGACAAGGGTAATACAAACTCTAACTTACTGTAGCACGCAAAAAGCAAAACAACTTTTCATCTGTCTTGAAAAGCAAGAAGTAGTTCAGAAATTCCCTTTGAGTTTCTTTGCTTCTTTATTAATTCATGACACATGTTTTTGGTGGTTTAATGTAATGACAACATTCACTTTATCTGTATTTATAAGAAGGGGTCTGTGAGGCGAGTGTGTATTAAATGGAATGTCCAGACAGTAATTTATGTGTACAGAAATAAAATAATTTATTTTTATTATCTATACACAACAAAATAATTAAATAACAAAAGAAAACAAAATGGTGTGAGGGAAGGAGTGCAGGGGTGAAATCCAAAACAGATCGTGAGAACTCGTCTTTAATCGTCTTCGTGGCGAACCATACATAAACAAAAAAAGACAAAAGAAATGTTAGTGTTTTCAAAAAATCCCGCTGCACCAAACTAGTCTCTCCTTCCACCCGTTACTCCTCCTATTTTACTTTCGGACCAACCCCGAACACAGCAGTACGTTCCCTTTAGTATGTAATGTCCCGCCTCTGTAGTCAGTCCAGTGGCTGGAATTTACATACTCTTACTTCCGCCCCTCACCAAGGTGCCGCCCCTCAAAAAGATGACTTTTGCCATGGTCACGAGATCTTGGTAAGGGAAGTCCCGAGTTGGTTTGATGCCATCTACTGTCGGGAGGCTGAATCACAGCCCGAAATCCCTTTGACTCATCACAGGGTCTTATTCATACACTGCCTGTAAAAGCATAAAATTCTGACATGATGCAGAGTTAATAATACTGACTTATTTGAATTCCTAGTGTATTCATCAGCCAAATTTGGATAGCCCCTGTTGCTTTTTATCTGAAACATGCCTGTTAAAATGTAGGGGAATACCGTTCACTCGGGTTTTACTGATGCCAGTAAATCTTCCCGTTACTTGGTAATTCATATTTTTCTGCGTGAAAGACGTACACTTCTTTTGTTCTTCTCAAAATAAGAGCATAAGAAAAGTAACAAACAAGAGGATGCCATTTGGCCCAACACTGATCTAATTCCTAATAGCTAACTGATCCTAGAACCACATCCATTGAACTACTGTATACCATAGTATTAAGGTTACCATGATATTTTTTTGACGGTCATTATACATGGAAATTTTATACCGGCCCATCCCTATTTCTGCCCTCCCTTGTTCCGCTTTTCAATGCTTGGTGCGTGATTCTGCGCAGACAGCATGGTAGTATTCTGCGTATTTTCACTACCTCATCAGGACCTGTCTTTAATTATATTCCACACTTTTTATAAAAAAAAAATAAATAAAAAAAAATGCATTGTTAGCCTTTTAATTGCTTCCCCAGATTGTCTAGATGTTCATACCGATGAGTCCAATACAAACGGCAAGAAGTTTTTTTTTTTATTTTGACTAGAAAACCCGGCATATCTGTACTGACTTAATCCTGATTGCAGCGCATCAGACAGATGATCCCGGTAATTGGTTTAACTGATCGGAACAAGTAGAACAAGTTAGACAAATAATAAGGACTAACAACCAACAGCTATGGCCAAAAGGATCGCATCACCCTATAGAATTAACTAATATTGCTTCATATAGTCGAATGACACCTGTTGCATAATGTTACATTAATATATTAAAATTGCATACAGCTTTGTAGTTTCGTTATATTTAACGAAAAACTGACAAAAATGTATAAATTTGACATTCTGAAATCTAACATGAATTACTATACTATTATGGCTTCCGGTCGACTTTTGCGATATCATTTTGTACTTTCTTTGATTACGTGATGGTCAATAAAATATCAACATTATGTCTCAATCCTAAAATTCTAGGTGATGCAACTCTTTTGGTCATAGCTGTGTAAACCCTTCTTTACTAATCTGATATGTGGAATTCAGTGTCAGATCACTATATAAAGGGATCCCTGATCAAAAAGAAAGACACATTTTTATTACGATTTTTTGTGCACATTTCAAACTGGCAGATCATACTTGCATTTTAAGCTGTCGACATTGCTGCATAGAAAAGTGTGATAATGGATCGTTAGTTGTTTGTAGTTAAAGCATATTAACTGAAATTGTATTGCGTTAAACTGAAAACAGTATCAAAGGTACATGATTAAAAAGCTTATTTTAAATGTTTGTGCAAGATGTTATTCTCACTGATTACCCAGAATGTGACGGATATAGGAAATGCACTAAATAAAGTTTTCAGGTGTATTAGTCATTTCAGAGGGAAAATGCCGCTTTCTTTGCCAAAAAAAAAAAAAAAAAAAAAAAAACTGTAAGCAATAAATAATTAGGACGAGCAAGCGTGCTAAGTTAGTCTTATCCTTCACAGTACTATATGTTGCGCCACTTGTGCCAAAACTATCCAGCCATTAATTTGTCAATTTGTTTATCAATTCGTTTGTCAATTTGTGAATTGGTCAATTTCTCCAGCAATTCGTCCATACATTTGTCAGTTCATACAGTAATTCATAAACGTATGTAATTAATCTAATAATTCATTAATTCATTTGTCAATTCATTAATATAAGAGTGTACGGACCTGCAGATTTCCAATCAATCAGACAAACTTCCAACTGTCAATCTCGCACTGTGTCGAAAACACGGCAACCTTTCTAACCAATGGGAGCACACATTAATATTCTAACCAATGAAAATCCAGCCTCACTCAAAACTGCAGTTTATTAGAAGGACGTTTCAAAAGCTATTCTATTTAACAAGATACTCGACTTCGTTTATATTCAATGGAGACTTCCGTCTCAGTGCTTGCAAAGCATTGTGGTATATATAGAGAGTTAGGCAAAAAAAAAAAAAAAAAAAAAAAAAAAAAAGGCAAGTCAATGGAAGCGTAATAAATGTTGCTGGTTTTTGCCATGTTAAAAAAATGCATCAAACTTTTGAAGCTGATTTCACATTTGAACAAGGCCTTTTGAAGAAAACGGCAACATTAGCAAATTATGACAATACGTAGTTATTATGAAAAATGCGATTTTCAGAGCACTGCTAAAGAAGCGTATTGATTAAATTATTAAACAGTCCGGTAACACCGATTACTTTACAAATACATACCATTATAACATAAAATATTATCAAGATAGAGCAATAAAGAGCACTAAATAAACATGGACAAAGTAGGTAAAAAAAGGTAATGTTCATCCTTATATTTGTTATAAAATGATTTCACAAATAATTAACACTGATATGACAGAGCTTTTAAATTCCCCGTTATCATAATTACGTATTGTCATAATTTGCTAATGTTGCCGTTTTCTTCAAAAGGTCTTGGGCAAATGTGAAATCTACTTCAAAAGTTTGATTTGTTTTTTAAACATGGTGAAAACCAGCAACATTTATTACACCTCCATTGACTCTCCTTAGAATTTTTTTGCCTAACTCTCTATATACAATAATGCTTTAAGCGCTATGACAGAAGTCTCCACTGAAAATCAGTGGAGTCGAGTATCTTGTTAAATAGAATACATTTTGAAACGCCCCTCTAAATATTATTGGCTAATGCAGTTTTGAGTGAGGCTGGATTTTCATTGGTTGAAATATTAGTACGTGCTCCCATTGGCTAGAAAGTTAGCAATGTTATCGGCACAGTGCGAGATTGACAGTTGTAAGTTTGTTTATTTGTTGGGAAGTTTGACTGGTTGATTGGAAATTTGCAAGTCGTTACAGCCTTTTGTATTAATGAATGGACAAATTAAGTAATTAATTATTAGATGAATTAACAATTACTTTTATGAATTACTGTATGACTTGACAAATTTATGGATGAATTGCTGGACAATTGAGCAATTCACAAATAGACAAACAAATTGACAAATTAATGACTGGATAGTTTTGGCACAAATGGCGCTCCATAGTACTATCTTAATCCACATGAACAGGATCATCATGAATCTGATTTGGTATGCTGCTGCAATCAGGATCATGTTTAGTCTGATTTAGCAGATGATCCATCTGTGATGATTAACTTCTGGTACGCTGCAATCAGGATTTTAAGGTGTACTAAGTGTAGTCCAATCAAGTGGACTAAACCTGCTTAATCCACTAGTTATACACCAAGTGGACTAAACCTGCTTACTAGTTATTGGACTAGCTTAATCCACAGTTAGACACAAGTGGACTAAACCTGCTTAATCCACTAGTTATACACCAAGTGGACTAAACCTGCTTAATCCACTAGTTATACACCAAGTGGACTAAACCTGCTTAATCCACTAGTTATACACCAAGTGGACTAAACCTGCTTAATCCACTAGTTATACACCAAGTGGACTAAATTTGGTAAGCTGCAACTGACACCTAATTTCTAAGTTTGAAGTGAAAGGGAGGGGTACAGATGGGAGTCTAAATATGTGTTGTTGTTATGCAGCAAATAAACTTTAACTTGCTGATTTAACATTGATGTAATTGTATTTTTAAAATACTGTATTTATCATTGAGCCCTAAAACATTATTGATGTAATGGCTTTATAGAATACAGTATGTATGCATGGAAATGAACAGCACTAGTTGTATCAACAAGTTAAAGTCCCTGTTCTTTATCTTATTTTTTTAAATACACCCCTAAACTAGTGTTTATTTCCTGTGACCGTAAAGCGAAGGAAACTCTTTCTTGTTTTTTTTTTTCTTCTGTAGAGCAATGGTGTGTGAGTGTTTTATTTTTACAACATACAAAGTATGGATAAAATCAAGAGGCAAGGTAAACAGTCAATTTCAGGCAACCACTTTGTAAATGAAAGCTGTATATTTCAGCCTAACGGCACATGTTAAGGTTTAAAGACAGCTACTGGAGCAGAGAGAGAGAGAGAGAGGGGTGTGGCAGCAGATGCTAACATGAAGAAAATCTTCAGGTCCTGATGAAATCCTTCAGTACACATTGTGCATGTATGCGCAGCTATTCTGCGCCCTGGGCCTGTTCTATGTCAGTACCACCAACTTGGCTTTTGCAGCCTACATTTGTTATTCCTGGCATGCAAAACTAACTTGTGCAATAAGTACTTGGTTACCAGTTGAACCAATCGAAACCTAAACATATTTTGACTGAGCATATAAATAAGAAGTCTTTAGCATTTTGACCTTTTATAGTGATTTATAGTGAGTAGTACATTTTATTAAGTTATTACAGAAGGGGATGCATGTTTATGACTTTGATTTACAGAAGATACAGGTAAAGATCTAGCGCTAACTGTATTGACTTCACATTTGGTATGCATATGTATTCTGTGATTGACAAGATCAAGTTCGATCGTGGATATTAAAAAAAAAAAATCACCATGTATAGTTTAAATATAGTGGTACGCTAACATTTGGCTGCTTCTGTTTGACAAGGGCAAGATGGGAAGAAATAAGTGTATAGGAAGTTCCAAAGGCTTATAGGAATTTAAGTTCTTGGAAACAATACATTGCAGAAATTCAGATTTTTTTATATATATAAATGTAAAGCCAGTATCCTTAATTTTTTTAATTCCAATTATTTGCTTGCTGGCATGCAGTTTATGAATTTTAACTGTAAATTGTTACAATTATGCAAGATCCGCTTCTCCAATGTACAGTACTGCTGAAAAGTCAGAGCAACAAAAGTAGTAAACTACTTATTCTGCAGCTTGATCCTGAATTGGTCTAGTTTTGTGTCTTTACTGGGTTTGTTGGCCATCTGTAATTCAAGCACTGTCATAATTTTGATTAGCATCTAAGAAGATCAGGACGTCTCTGTCGGTGGCTTATTAGTAGCCCACTAAACGCATGGACAGTAGAGTTTGACTAGGGGTGTGATGTTCAGGTGGGGCCTTAACGGTATACCTGCTGCACAGGAACTTCATGTATACACATGTCTATAGATTAACAGTAAGAAAGAAAATAACTTGTTTACTAACTTTAACCTTGAATAAAACTACCCTGTCTGCAGTTTCATATATAGACAAACACGTGTGGCTTTTTTTATAATTGTGGGGAAAACTAAATTCCAAATTCCAGGCAACAAAAGTGGGATCGTTGTTAACCATTTGGTGGTGGTTGTTCTTCTTGCAGAGAACTGTCCCATAAATGGAATCTAAAATGGATAGCTGGGCACCTGATACTGAAAGGGTAAGGTTGAGTAAATTGGTTACCATTGTGATTTACTATATCAAATGTTTCCACGTAGAGCACAATTACAAACTATTAGCTCGACTATTCTTACTGTAGAATATTTAACTGTAAGTCACATTCCATTGAAAACCATAGATTTAAAATTATAACAAAAATATGTTACCATTATTAAGTATTCATAGTTTTTTGGTTTAGAAGTCATGACTTGTAATATGTCTATGTGTGGTAGGACGACCTCTTATGGTTTCCATGTGGATGGTAAAAGTTCCACATATCTGTTGGCAGTCAAAGTTGTTGAAATTGCTGTTTGATCAGTGTTTATGGAAGTTAAAATGAACCCTATAGCTGCAATAACTTGATAACAGATCCCAGTCAAATATGAATCTTGCAACACACACACACACACACACACACACACACACACACACACACACACACACACACACACACACACACACACAGTACCAGTCAAAAGTTTGAGTACACCTGCTTGAAACCAGGTTTTTCATGATTATCTATGCTTTTA